>NC_066346.1:10213854-10813854 GCF_024516045.1 Bombus affinis
TTCGCATAAGGTACGCTCGTAAAGAAAATCGTATTTTAAGGTGTTACTCGTAAAACTAAAACTATCTGAGAGTCGTGAAATGCTTATCCCATAAATAATGCTTCACTATCGCCACAGATGCGAACATACGTTTTTTTTTATCTATTAAAGTCATGCAAATTTCAACAATTCGATCGAATCCCAATTTGACACGCGTCACATCCTCTGGTGAAATCAAGTTACTGCAAACTCTATCAAAATCACCTATTACATCGATCGTAATCTCGCGAACTTGGAAACTCCTGCAGCGTTTACCAGCAAATCAATTACAAATCATGTAACTCGGTTACAGTCACAAGGATAATCAGAACAGTATCAGATCGCCATTTAAATGTCCCTGATGTGACGAGACGTCTATGTCATTGATATAGCATAATATAACGAGGTCATAAACTAAGCTATCAAATAGTAATGTATGTAGTATAGAACACGATATATATATATGATACATATGTGTAGCGAGGATTTGTGATCATCGATAATTTTTCAATGAAAGAAATTTTTGATAAAAATTCTACAATGTGTTAATTGAGCTAGCATTTTTAAAGTATCAACTACGCCCTGTTGATATCAAATTAAATGACTTTTCTAAACCTACAAAAATATACCAATTCTTTATTCAAACAACAAATTCTGATTCTCTCAAGATCAAATATCATATTCTGTTTTTACACTAAATTTACTCATCAAAACAAGAAACTCGTATTAAAGAAGTCACGATGAAAAATTTATGAAAAAATACGTAAAATGAAGAATAAAAATTACTCAAATTCTCGAACATGCGCCGTTATGAATCTATGAAATTTCTATGAAAAATTACGAATTGATCATATCGATCATTCTGGTAGTACCAGTAATATAATTTTTGTATGTATAATGTTATCATTTGTCTATATACATCTGTATTTTGCTAATGCAATAGACACGTAACATATAAACCGTTATGTTATGTTGAATATACCCATACATCAAAGTACAAAGTATCGGTGTAAGCGAATAAATAAAGCGTCTATTCACAAATAAATTACTTCCTGTTTTATTATAATCGCGTGCTATAGCTTGAACGTCGCATTGTCAATGTTAACCGTAGTTCTTCCCTTCCTTTATATTTAGAATGCTGCTACAAATCATTTGATACAACCAACAAGGTTAATAGTTTATTGTATTACCGCGATAATTATTATCACACAAGTAACAAAACTTTTTCAAATGATAGCACATGAAATATTTTATTATATCTGAAAAATCATGCGCGTATGTGTTGAGCACAATAAGAAGAATGATTTATGACTAACAGTATTTCATTCATACGGAAGAGAACTGCAAATATTAATAACTATATTAATAATTGGGAAACCAGGAAGAGAAAGTGATAGTATCTAATATATG
Source organism: Bombus affinis (assembly GCF_024516045.1). Lineage (NCBI taxonomy): Eukaryota > Metazoa > Arthropoda > Insecta > Hymenoptera > Apidae > Bombus > Bombus affinis. The sequence goes on from NC_066346.1 coordinate 10,215,283, forward strand.
TGTATATAACTATAAAAATACGTATCTGTCAATATAAAATACACTAACATATTAAAAGTGTTTACAAATCATATATAACATCTATAGAAATATGTATTTTCCAATATATAACGTAAAGCACATTGACTTCATATCAAAAATTTCTTCAAACCTTCCCACTCAAAATTTCAACCCCTTCCGTTCCCATATTTCTCCTAATTCCTTTCTCTGCACGTAAATCATGGTTTGTCTGACTATCAATTTTATAACTTGACTCTATCATGACTGTAATTGTCCCACAGATAATCGTAATATTCGTTGCAGTATCAACTTTCATCCATTCAAATTTCAATTAGCCACGTTCACAACCCCCCGGAGTCTCGACTTTATCGAGCTTTTTTTCCGTCGCATTTCCTCGTCGATTTAAGGATTCTTAATGGCCTCGAGAGGATACTCGTTGGGTTGCGAGGCTATCAGTTAATACAAGAAATAATGCGCGACCTAAATCGTACGTGAAAGATGTCCTGGTCCTGAAGACGGTTTTAAGGATTCGACGCGATCCAACGTGCCATGCCAAATGATCGCGCGAATGAAGCGCGAGTTGGCATAGAAAGGTCGAGTAGCAGACCGCATGGAAGCGTAACGTCAGAACGTTGACCCGACATTTCCCGAGGAATGTTATCAAACCGGTATCGATTACGTGCGGGAAAACCCCTCAATATGCTCGGCTCGGCTCAGCTCGCGGTCATTCCACGGCTTCGAAAGCTCCTTAGACCGTCTGGTTGTCTTGCGTGTTAACGGAACGATGGTTTTACAGGTGCACCGCTTTTCTTTCTATAGGTTAGAGGTTAGAGGCTCTACATTTGTTGTCTGAGCGAGGTATGTATGTACAGTACCGGTTAAAAGTTTGCAATCACATTTTCAGGTGTATTTATATTGTATATCTTGTTGATTTTGTTATTAATTCGAAATTAATGTATTAAATAAAATTTGTTTTAGGAAAAAAGTTTTCTAGTGTGCTGATAGAATTTTAGAGTGACCCTTTTTTCATGTTTTTAGACTCAATGAAACGCGCACTGATCTCAAAGTTTTGATTTTTGTATAATAGACTTTTTTGAGAGTTTGATGAGACAGCGCTAATTTTATTGGGAGCTATGTAAGCCACATTTTATATTTTAATTGAATATGATATAATATTTATAGTTTTATCAAAACAACTTGGTTTGTTAATGATTAATATTTGGGATCGAGTATTTATATTTTACGTGAATTTCTTGCTTGAGCAGAATGTGGTAGATTTTTAGAGGCTTGATGGAATAATCTAATTTGGGTTAAATTAATTAAATCTAGAATATTTCATTTTAACTTATTTTATATACATATTGATCATCAATTGAATATTCTAAATAACCTAAAATAACATCAAATCTATTCGAATATTGTGGTTATCAATAAACCAACAATGCGAACCCAAGATTTATCATTTTGGTGCACAATTGCGGTCGAAACGAAGGAGCTGTTATCGTGGAGCACAGTTATTAAGTTGTATTCAACGCACCAACTCTGATAACTATGTAATATACTTTGATAACTAATATAATATTATAAAGTCATACTACACTGTTTTATTCGCGTTTTTGTAATCAAATGACATATACCGTTAGAGATAACGCCCAAATACACCTAATCAATAATATAATACATATACGTATAGTATATATGTACGTAAAGTATATATTTAGTTATTTCTTTTTCTCTTTTTTTTTTTAAACATCATCTATATCACGTGACAGAAGTAGTCTCCACTACGTTACTACGCAATTTGCCGTGACATTCGTTTATATACCACACCCACGCAATAAAGCCTCCGTCATCGAAAGCGTAGTAATCTAATCATAATGGTTTCCACTCCAAAATTTCTTACGATATCAACCACAGTGACTTTAATATATTTTTACAGTGGAATTTTTTAAATATTTTAAGTATTGAAGGAGCTGCTGCGATAAAGACACAGCTCCGTATTCTGGTAATCTGAGTAAACCTAATCTAAAGCAATACAAAATCAGTCAAATTAATTTTTTCAAAATTAATTGTATTACATATTTATAGTCAATTAATATTCGTAATAATAAATTTTTTCATTTTTGGATATGAAACTTATACCTCTCTTTCTCTTCCAATAAACACGATTTAAATATACTGTTGTAAATATAAGCTGTGTCTCCTTATTGCTGCAAACCTTCCAACTTCGATTTCAATTGAAAAAGATTATAGATAGATATCTGTACAAATATTTGTCCTCTCTTCTTCGTTTCTTATCATAAAAAATAACGTGAAATATCAATTGTCACAGTATCAACGTCGCTGTAGGACAAAAGCTTAACAGAACCTATTATCCCATCGTCGCATTGTAACGAATCGAATTACCCCATTTGGCGGAAAATTTCTCGAATTCTCTCGAAAATCCCGCTGCCTGGTGAACCTGGTATCAAGAGATATCGATCCACTGTTAGTGACAATGTCGATTCGCCATAGCCAGAATAGCCAACGGAAAGCCCTATCTACCATTTCAAAACATCCGTGAAAATATGGAGTTTCGTAATTTTTTCTCCCATTTTTGTTTTCCTTCAATTTAGAAAATCTGGTCATCATTTCGTAACAAGATACTGTACATACGTATACAGTCAGACGTAATTATTATACATCTCAAATAACGAGAGTAATTTGAAACGTATATCGAGTTCTGAGAAACCTACTTTGAAGAAATACACGATGTTTTAAAGAAATGACATTTCCAGTAAAATTACACGAAAAGTAATTAAACCAGATAAATTAAAAACACGGGTCCTCGAAGTATTTCAACATACGTACCTCAAAGGAATGACGATATTTTTAGTTAGATTCTAGCGATTTTAATCAAAAAGAGGGCAGAATAATACTATACTTCGAACAATGCTCGATAGTTGCGTATAATAACGGACTCGAAGTGAACGAAGAGAGGAAGAAAGAGATACGCATGACCTGAATTACGAAATCGTGGCCGAGCAACGGGGAATCGAGCTCGCCTTCAACAGAGCTTCCGTGCGTTCATTGCATTCGATACACGCGGGTCCGCTTAAATAACTAATGGCTGGAGAAGGGTGGAAACCGGTGCACGCTTCCGTCGTGGAATCCGACACAGCGGATATCCGAGAACGACACGCGAACCGCGTTCGATATGGAAACGTGATCGAAAGAATCGTAACGCCACTGCGACATGCAAATTCGCGAACAAAGACGTCCCATAGCGTAGCTTAGATCGAAGTGGATGCAAGATTGGATGTACTCCAATGGCTGAATCGTTTAACGGTACATTTGATAGTCTTAAAGGATGTAAAGCTAGAAGAGAATTGAATATATCGTGAGTGTTCGGGTAGGATTAAATTTTTTAAAGCTTAACAACTAGTTAGATTTGAAATATTGCGTCGTATCTGTGTATCGGGTGTCTGTTAAATTTTTCTAAGTCGATAAACGATATTAAGAGAATTAATTTGTTAACTGGTTCGTCGTCTAACGACGAGTTTCTATAATAATGTAACTGAAGGTTAGGTTGCGAGTTAGGTTTGCTTTAGTTCTGGTAAATGTAAGTTGACTCTCCAACAGAATAAAGCTGACTTCAACGAAACTATGCTCCGTTTGTATAATATAATTTCAGGAAATTTGTAACATAATAGAAATATGTAAAACCGAACAAAAGTTGAAACAAATGACACGTGATTTTCTGTAACGCGTTTCACGAGATCAAAGTTCCATCAGAACCAACCTCGACACTTCCAATAGCCAGATTACATCAAATTACAGATAATGTTACAAGTTGCTATCGGAGCCGTAGAATCTCTATTTTAATCACAAACAGTCGAATAATTTTGGATATTTCGTTGGTACAGTTATACGCATATCATATACACGTATAGTGATACGCTATTGAAGATGCAACATGGTGGAATGATGAAATTCGTTAATTAATGCCACGTCAAACTACGATGTATATTGGTACGACACGAGTGGAGCGACTGATAAAGAGGGTCGATGTAAAGGCGATGTAAAGCGTGCTTGGCCGAAAATGCATGACCCAAATTATCAACGCGCGACCCCTATATCGCGTCGGATCGGCTGGCGCAGATGGTTAACCCGCAGCATCTTGAGAATGAACCGCGGACATTTAGTTTCTGCCGGTTGGCTCGTTTAACGCGAACCCTTAATTATCACAGCGTGGAAACACGTCTATCTACACGGCCGATCGGGTCGACCCTTTGGCAAACGAGCGAACTTCCTTTGATAACGAAGGACACCTTCTTTCACGAGAAATTGTGTAGCGTACAAGTGAAAGTATCGTTAATTAATGAGATAAGCGAAGGACATGAGAGAATGATGAAAGCCGAAGTTAGAATGCAGAAAAGTTTGCAGATACTAGATATTTAGATAGTGTTTATAATTCTTTTCGGATTGCAATTCCCTTTCGTAATAGTTAAATAACTCGTAGTTCTTCCTTTCATTTTTGTTTTAAAAAATATCTTTAATATGGTAAAGAACACACATTAAAAGTATATTTTTTAAAATATAACTCGAAGCTAATATTTAGCCAATATTTTTTTCAGGATACAATTTTGATATATATATATATATATATATATATATATATATATATATATATGATATTCAATTAACTGCATCCATTAACTTATTTTCAAAGTTTCATATAAGAGAATTCATTATTATGATTGTATTCTTTATTCCTGATTACCGTGGTTTCATTCCATTGCTATTCCAATGCTATCTTATATAGTATAATAGAATCTAATGATATGATAAATTGATTTATAAAAAGTAACGTGTAATAATAAATTTAGTAAATGTTTAACTTTATAAAGTAAATCTGTGTCTCAATAAGATCGAACATATTAGATGAATTTAATAATTTTTTTAAATACAATCTCAAATGTTATCGTTATGCTTAAAATGATTGATAAAATGTATTTACACCTATAATAAAATATTTCACAGAAATAATTACAATTAATTGAACTGCACCGCCTTTAGAAAAAACATTTTGCAATTGCTTTAGCGTTCAACTCGTAGATTAAAAATGTAAGGTTTAGAAAATTCAATGAAATATTTGCTGAATTAATGTTTCAGCAGGTTTATCAGGAAATTCACGAATTCGCAAAGAAAGTAGTTTCTAATCAGAAATTCTGGAGCAAGGTTACGCAATGAAGGATAGGACAGTTCATTTGTTTAGGATTCTTTAATAAAGAATTTCGTAACTTCCGTTTAGACAGACAGCTCACGAGACACAAGATTTAATTTATTCGGGAACCGTCACGAAATTAGAGTTCTCTGTGACACAGTTGAATATAATCTTACGCGACGTACAGAAAGAAGCTTCGTTCGCTTCGAATTACCGCGAACTCGTCGAGACTTCCGATATAGAACCAACAGCAAGTTTCACTGGCACGTACTTTGTATACTTATTAAACTGACTCTTCACAATGTTACTCCATTATCATAAATACTATAGGAAACTTATGACTCGCCTTTATACTCGACTACAACGAAATTCTGAAACTTCCAATAAATTTCAATAATAAAACCTTTTACTAAAATATACGAGGGGCTTAGTAGTAACATGATTCGAGTATATATGCTTTTGCAAAAGCGAAATAAATACGTATTTATCTTGTAAAATATCTTGTTATGAATTTCCAAACTTGTGGATAATATATTTGACATTTTGAAAATATACGAACTTTTTTATTAAAGTATCGCCTCATAACGCTTCGCATAACGTATATAATTTCTCAGGAAAGTACATACTTAACCAAGATACATATGTAGAACATTCAATCTAAAGCATTTAGGCAGTAAAAGAGAAAGTTTGAAAGGAGACTATTCTTCTACAGACTATTACGCAATGATGATTTATTATTCTATTCCGCAATGATGATCCAATAATTCGAAAATAAAGTGGATTTTATTAAAAATAGTACTTTAAGAGGTGGATACAAATTGCTTGCTACTACTAGATACTTTTATAACCGGTTGTATGTTACGTACATCTAGTTTGTGCTAAAGAGATTTGTAATTCTGCTTTGTCATTGATTACTGTATTACATTCATCTGTATATCATCTTCAAGTCATTATGCAAATGCCTATTGCATCATATTACGTAGAATTTTCTTAAATTCTCTTTATTTCTGTGTACCTAATGTCGCGCCAAATTCTTGTCTTTTCATAATTCAAACGTTAAAACATTAGCTTCATTCACGATTTTCTTCACTGAATGTTTTCATTACTTGAATCATTTTTCCTCTGGTCTTTTTCACATACAGTATTTTAAAATTACAGCACGTACCATACCAAGAAATAACCACTTCGTTCTAAATTATGAAGAAAATTATGAAATTTTCAACGACTTGCGACAAAAAAGAAAAGAGAAAATGAATTTCTGTTGATTGGATTACTCGAGTTCTTTCATGTGACTTACAAAACGTAACGCTTCAGTATTGAATGGCTTCAACGACAGAAATAACTGGAAATAGCTCGTCAGGATCCGGTTTTACGACTTTTTATCTTGGTTTCGCGGCTAAAAGCCCAAGGTCTCAAACGACGTCGGAATAATTTACGTTAACTTCCTAAATCTGGAACCGGCCTCGTGGAACCGTGTAATTGAATGGTTCGATCTGCGCCCTGTCATGCTCCGATTATCGTTCATTGTGTCCCGATTGACTCTGGGATATCGAGCCTCGCGATACACGTCCACGCTTTTTAACTCCTTCGCGATCGATTCCATTATCAGCCGATATGTGACAGAGGTGTTTTAGCGATCGGATTATCAAACAGGCGACATGACGTCGGTTATCACTTTGAAACGTGAAAAGGCTATAAAAAGAAAGAAGAAAAAAAATGGGACAGAAAAATGGAGTTCATAACGTCGTTTGATAGATACTTTTCGAAAGAAAGATTTTAATTTAGTCGATAATAAAAGGTCTTTGAGTCGCGTGACGTGAAAATGTTCAACGAAAAAGCTGCTAGATTATTGCTTTATCAGAGCAATAGTCTTTTCAGATAACTGCTGTGATTAGAGATAGAATGGAAAAGATTTATACGCTATTCGAAAAAAAGTCACAGAATACTATTGCACTATTATAGAATTCTTTAATAAAAAGGAAAAAAGAGTTATGAACATTCCGAATATTTCATAGAATATAAATTTCACGGTACAATAATTGTCTCTCTAAAATATCAATTTCTAAAAGACTTTCTAGGAATATTTCTTATATATATTTAATTCTTCTTAAAGAAGAAAATAAATGTTACAAAAGCTTTTCTTCGCTGAGTGGAACGAAATAGTCTACATTTTCGATTCTGTTAATTATGATTCTAAAAATTTCACGATCAAAGCTAATTATCGATAGAATATCATTTTCTTGAATTCGTCGATCGACTGGTACATCTAGTTTGTATTAATCACAGTGTTTCCACAAGCTTTAGGTGTATTACAGGCTATTACAACAGCAACGTCGCTTTTGTTCGATTCATGCAGCATACAATGGTGAATACTCTTTGCCAGGCTCCATTGTAAGACTTTCTGAAAACCTTAATACATGAATGTAGTCCATCGAACTTTTGAAATGGAACAAGAGGGAGACCTCGAAGTTTACCTAGGTAAATGTGCAACTAATTGACCCGATTAGCGTTATTCCTGCGTCCTATTCTTTCATTGGTATCTCGTGGGATGATCTGGTATCTGATTCTGTTAAAATTACTTCCAGGTTACGATATATCGAAATACAAGACTTGAAAATTTATGAAATGTTCGAAGTATTCGATCAGATATCTGATTGGTATCATCAGAAGATAATATAATTTTTTCGTCGTTAATTAATGCGACATACACATACATATGTATATGTATTGAATAAGTTTTAAAAACTGTTAATGGAAATACCACATCTTAATTTCGAACACGTCCCACGTGTAGTAGTTGAAAGAATTTTGTCTTTCACGTGAATTATTCATATAACTTTGAAGTTAATCAGTTATAACAAAAAACTTAAATTTGAAAGTATTTCGACGTGTTTTTAACGAAACGAATGTTTCAACCTGAACTTACCAAATATTCTCCGCACTATTTAATCTTCTAAATCATGGTACAATTTGTAAATAGGATTTTTCTATTTAACAAAAGAAATCACATTAAATTATTCTTAATTTCAATCGTAAAACCATCCATTTGAGCCATATGCGTATTTCCATCTATTTTAAAATAATATATTTGAGTTAAATGATTTAACATAACTTTCTTATACACTCTCAATGCAATCTAATCTTTTAAGCCTTAACAAGCCTCTAATTACTGAACGCAAAAATACGACTTTTCATTTCAAGCTTGAACCATATTCATTATTCCATATATTATATAATCGTATTTAACATAACTTGATCAAAAATATATCTGATACGATGTAATTGTAATTGCAATCTAATTGTAGGTCATAATATCAAAATCTTAATTACTAAATAGTGAAAATCTCGATCTTTTATTCGATCAGAAACAGATTTACTTTTAAGTTACATTAAATTATTCGAAACTTTAATTTCAAAAGCATTTATTTAAAACATATTTATCACTCCGTTCTTTTCACGTTTTCTAACAAATTTTTCTAACAAACTTTATTTTATAAGATACATATGGTCCCAATGAACTAACGGATTTATAATAAAATAACTAGAAAATAAAAGCAGTAAAAAGGATTTAATTTATACCAAATATGCACTAATGCCCTACTATTTATAATGTAATTCTATTTATTACGTAACAAACGTAAAAATATAACCTATAACCATCGGCCAAAAATCGAAGAATTCTTCAGAATGATCTTTCAAACGACGTTTCTCGAAATTCTCTCGTTCGACCTATCTTAACCTAGTTTCTTCTGACTGAATCAGCTGACGCCTATCGGTAAAACTCTTTTCACATTCGACAGTTGATCGTGAAGGAGCACGTTGTAAACAGGGATCGGTGCACAGCTGAGAGGGGAACGAGCGGATTGGCGCGAAGACGACGAATACGAGACGGAGAATGCACGACAGGAATTATCGACGCGCGCGGCTCGAGTATACCGCTATACCAACTGTACGATCAAGGTCGCGAGCGAGGGTCTTCCGCTGTGTACATTTAGGCAGTCGATGGAAATGCTTAAAAATACCGTTATTCCACACTAATTTCGAAAATCACTCTTCTATCTAATCAATAAAAGAATACCTTACAACAGACTCCAGCGAGAAAAAGACACTCAAATTCATTGAACACTCGAAAGCATCGACGTTGCTCTTATCTAGATTTTAATCACCTCTTATACAATCATTTTTTAAGACTCAAACTATAGAATTTGTTATGTATACTTACATGTTCTATACAGATAATTATAATTAGAACGATACAATGAAAATAAGTAGTTATTTGAACAAGAGATAAAATTAATTTGGTTAAAATTATCTGTGTTTCTTACTAAATATACACTAAAGAAGTCTGATACTTGTAACATTGATAGGTTTGATACTCTAGTGTTAAAGAATAGTGACGGAAGGGACACGCGTATTTGGAAAGTCTGTCAGGAAAGGGCAGCATCGATAACGATCCGCGTCTCGAGCAGCGCGCCTCTGATAATCGAGTTTCTGTCAGTCCGCTGTCAAATATTCGTCGGTCAGTTGGAGTAGCAAATGTCACGCAATATCCTAACCGTGGATTTTCGGGTAAATTTATACGACATATACAGCGTAAGGTGCTAGTTAACCTATAATAAGGGACGAAGGAATCAAGGATTATTTGTAAAGAGTAAGGAGTTCATGCTCAATTGACACGTAGAACATAAGATTTGTGAATATGTGACGGGGAATTTTTCATGAAATTCCGTGAACGTGATGAGGACACGGGAGAAAGCGAGATGGAGGAACCGCGTGCTTAGTCGCGCCGACGCATCGTTTACAGCTCACTCACCTACGAATCGTCCGCCTATCAGCGCGGCCAAAGTTGGACTAAAATGCAGCCTCAGGTGCTCGACAGGTTCTCCGTGCTTCTTGGTTGGTGTCTCTCGTACTTAAGTCCGTCGATGCTTGCCGATCGTCTCGAGTTAACGTTCACTGTTTCCTCTTCGTAGAAACGTCACCTCCGTTTCCTTGTCGAGCTGGTCTCGTGAGCGCAGCTCCGAGCGAAAACCCGCCAAGAGGTTCGGGTATTTCGTCGCATTCGTGCACGAACAGTAACTGACGGCCTTGTCATCGAGGCGATCAGTACGGCACCTGAGCGCGCGTACGCTCCAACGAGCCGACTCGCGCGTTGACCAATGAGAGCGCGATGTGAAGAATGCCGCGCATGTGCGCGATACTTACTGAATGGCGGCAGCTTTCGAATTTCTCGTTTATTGAACGTTCATATTTAACCATTCTAACTTATTGTAAAAAGAAATTATATCAATATTATTATGGATAAAAGTTACATAAATGCTTGTTACTTAAATTTTGTATTACTATTTTTATTGTTAGATGAAAATTGTTTAGTTCAATAACAGGATAGTATGTAATGTTAATTTGGAAGATGTTGATAATCATTGATAAGGATAATGAGATATAGCTCTATATATAGATAGCTCTATATATAGATTAGTTGGTTTTCGTGTTTCTCTTTCATGAAAATTGACTATTTAATATTTAAAGGATGTTATGGGTGGAAAATTACCGCAATATATCTTTTTTAAATTGAAATATTGATAAAATTAAACAAATGAAATTATGCGTTTTATTAATATTTAATCATTATTAAAAAATTCGTTTGGGATGAAATTTCATCCATGATAGCCTTCAAGCATTAATTTGTGCAATAACAATTTTCGACAGTTTATCGATAATCTTCGTTTTTTGCGTTTAATTTAATTATAATGTGTACGTATCTCTGTAAATAAACTCTCTTAGTATAAAGTATAGGTTATTATAAATGTACGTATTTAAATTTGTAATATTTGTTTTTACTGACGTATTCTGTATATATGTTTAATTGGTATATTGCGTAGCAATGCAAATTATTTGAATAAAGGAATGAGTTTCAAGAATAAAAGTGTTTTAATACTAATATATATATATATATATATATATATATATATATATTATAGAGTATATATGTTTATTTATAATTAATAACGCAGCAGATTGCATTTAGAGAATAATTTGCATGTAATAAGTTTATTAATCCCTCCCTCATGAGCACAGATAAAATATATCATAGATCTAAAACTCAATGTATTTTTGCTGCATGATCTCAGAACTTGAGAACCATATTACCACTTTCCTATCATTTCCAACGTTATCAATTCAGCATAGAAAGAGATGCCAACGCTACCAATGGTTAGAACTGAAATCAAACGTGGAAAAGCTACTTGTGCATCAAAATATACTATCCATAACGCAACATCCCTTATTCCATAAATCTAGCAACAGATTCTTTTACGTTTATTAAATTTATCATCTGCGACAGTTACGTTAAATATAATCTATAAATTTATAATTACAAATTATAGGGAACATAACAAAACTGATGACCTTTCCAAGCTTATTTTAGATTTCACGTAATGAAAAATGATATATCAGATACGCTTTATCTCGTTTATGATGTAAATTTTGACGACTACTCGTACTTCGCAGCCAGATGGCAGTTGCTGTCTGTCTTATTCTTTCTAATTGACCATGATATAAATTACGATTATACGATATGTATAAAAAATTTTTTTACATTGTATCTATTTTAACAAGATACAGAATATAAAATCTATTTCTAAATATCTATTCACTGAATTGAATTTATATTTATTATTAATTTAAATTACAACGTCAATTAACTAGACCGCAATTCTTTTGTTTGTTATTTTCCCACCTCAATGATGGTTTGATCATCTCTTACGAAGTAATGAGTACATTTTCAATTCAACTGTTTCCAAAGCGATCTGTTAATCTCTTCTTCTGTCTTTCTGTCGTAAATATTCATGAAAATGTATTGCTGTGTACGTGGCACGTTTCACTGTCAGTATATCAATGGAGTTCAGTTTAATAAATTAAAAACGAAATATAGAACTGACGAGGATATAGTCGTATATTACACGATACAAGATAGAGTGAGTGAAGGTTTATCGATCGTTTGCACGGGCAATTAATTTCTCGCTACATAGTACATTATTACGGTAATCAAATTTTTAAGATTCATACGTCAACACGTGATTGGATTGGAATTTTTCCAAGAGGATGGAGTAATCTACAACAATACCTTACCTTTGAATACATTATTCTATCACCTAAGACGGCGACCTTGACCAATCGCAGTATCATGTTTTTACATACTTTTCATCGAGAGGTTATTAAATATTGCAAATAAGCATACTGGTAGAAATTCAATAATTCTCATTACTTCAACATAATTTTAAAAATAAGGATTTATTTACATCCATATTAATTAGTAGGTTTCGCGGATATTTATGCAAATTCAAATTTTTGTTTCGACTTCTAAATTTATTTCTTGTATATTTATGCACATTGTGTGCAACTGTACATTTTTATACATTTAAATTTCTTATAAATATGTAAATATCCATAGTCTACTAATTGGAAAATGCAAAGGTATGGTAACTCGCTAGAAATCTTGAGAAATTATTCCAAATTATCCTTAATATCCATATTTTGATAAAGATAATTTTATTAACAAATAAACTTTCGACTTATCCTTACTTACTTTTGATTTAATAAACATTGCTATCTTAATAATCGTTAATTTACTAAACCTTTAAATTGATTAAATCCTTGTAATTTACATGTTATTAATACCACCCTAATAATTAATAATCTTATCAGTTCTCCATTTTTGCTGATTTTATTTAAAATTCTACGCAGGCATTGCCAAACGTCGATTACCAGTTCGTTTACGTGAGCAAAGAAATAGAAATCCTGGGTACCAGCTCATATTTCCGTTTCATCGTCATCCCGAATCTTCGTGCCATCGATCGAAACTCAAATACGTCGGATGTAAGTCGCACGCTGCAATAGCAAATTTGCAATTTCCGCTCGGTTGGTGGAGACGCATTCCATTGCTAAGAATCGAACGGAATTTTCAGCGTGGCGTCGACAACGTTCATGACGCGCATGATGGTCATCCGCCATTGATCGTGTCACCGACAACAAGCAACGTGGGGAAAATACTTAGATCTAGCAAATCGATCGACAACTTCGTCGAATCTCATCGAACGTGTCGGTCGTTCGCCGAACACGGCCAGAGAACGTGTCGATTCTGTTCGAAATCGGTGTCATTTACAACAAATAGGGTGAGACAACAATGGTTATTGTTTATACCTTTGTTTCTGACATCTTTCCATTTAGTATTTTTATTTCGTTAAATTCCCGTTATTCAAGAGAAATAGGACAAGGCATTGATTACACTTTAAACCTTCGTTTCTCAAATTCTTTTATTTGGTATTTTTATTCTGTTAAATTCGTATCATTAACAATGATCGTATTTTGAACGTTCATTTCTTAAATTCACCGATTTAGCATTTTTCTTTTATTACCTATACTTGGTACGTAATTTCATCAAAATATAATGCGTCTCGAGGTTTAGTTTCGTTGGAAATTCAACAAATATACCCTGAGAGTTATATAGCTAGAAATACTGAAACAATTAGATATAGGAAATTGAAATTTTGACAAGGTTTCGATTCTCGAAGCTAAGTTAATGGAATCGCAATCGTCAGAACAATGTTTCGACATTACCAGGTTCAGTTTCTGATGTTGCATAATGAGCAGCTAGTAGCAAGGATGGGCCGTCTGACACGCGATTTGGAGTTAACGGAAGCGGCTGTAAAAAGTGAAAGAATGGCACAGGCAGTGTTGACAAGGAGGTTGCAGGCTTATGAGAGTTTCGTCGCGGATATGTTCAAGTGCTTAAATCTGAGAGGAACCGTGAGGATCCTGGATAAAACGGGGCAAGAGGTGTTAATCTAATACTTAATCCTTTTTTACTTTGTATTCATTTTTTCGTTGCTTCTATTCCGAATCAATTAATCGAAAATAATATGTTAAAGCAATTAAACACACAAGTATAATATAATATCGAATAACGCGACGCCTGGCGTCTGGCTAATGACTGGCGCCATTAATCTCATTTTTTCTTCATTAGAATGTAAAACAGATTAAGTGATAAACCGTGTAGAGTTCTATCAAGTGGAGAATGTTAAATTATTGGTGCAGTTAATACAACTAAAACATTTGCGAGCAACACTTTCATTCATCTTCTTATTAAAGTAAACAAATAATGGTTATTATCGATTCAGATCATCGTACAAAAAGTAAAACCAAAAAACTTACCGCCGATGCGCGACGAGACAGGTGACAAACCTGTCCCTATTCTGGAAGTCTCAATGTTGAATCAATCTTCTGAACTTAAAGAGTGCAACGATGGATCAACGACGAACGTAAATGAGATGGAGAAAGTTCCTCGAGTATCGGTAATATTTATTTCACACAAAATATTGTTACAAAATTACGAGAAATTAATATGAAAAATTCTTAACGATAGAATCAGAAAATAATTATACATATAAAATAATAATTTTCGTAGAATTTGTGCGAAGCAGAGGACAACGAAGAACGCGTAACTGTCAAATATTTCAAAGACGATGGATTCTCTGTGAAAAAAGAACTGAATGAGAACGAGAAAAATTTTGAAATTACTTTATCCGTAGAAGAGGGACAGCCTCAGTTCGATAAGGAAATTTTGATATCGGAGGCACCGATTAACAAGGATCGCGAGGAACAATGGTAAAGAAAGGGTTGAACCGCAGATTGCAAATCCAGTAGCGTGTTATTTAATAATTCCAGCGATTCTTACGTAACGAAAGAGGCCACGGGCACAACAAACCAACGGGGAGATGAAATATGCACAGTCAACTGTAAGATCGAACAGCCTAACGGTGTCGAGGACAAATCGGAAGACGGAAAAAACATTGTCTATGACGATAAGAAAATCGTGAAAGAGCTGGATTCCTTGATAACCGGAGATTCTTCCAAATGCTGTTGTGACTGTCATTTGAACATGTCAAAAACGTGTAGCTCGAACAAGAGGTTTGATAACGGTAATGTAAATGGTACGGTATATGAGTAATGTTTATTATACGTACGTATATTGACAACGATATTGTATGAATTTTCATTTTATTGATTTGTCATTTTACAGAATGGGCGCTTCAATGTGAATGTGACTTGAAAGTGTCGGATGAGATGTATCAGATGATTGATAATTACGCGGAGAACCAGTGCACAATGAGCGAAGCGATGAAGAGTGGTTTGTCTGCGATTCTGATTAAGGGTAGAAATACGAAATTTGCTGTTATCAAGTAATGACTGTTTTTATATTAATTAACATGCGAATCCTTCAATTGCTGAATTTCAAGTGTTAAACTTCAAGTTCAAAATTTCTTAGTCTCAAATTTTCACGAGGTGGTCCACCTAACTTTACTACCTGCAATATCTCGCTTGTTCTTGATAATATTAAAAGGTGTTTGAGGTATAAATCGAATGATTTAAAGATTCAAAAATGGTTCAAAAAACTAATATCATCAAAAATAATTCTTGGTGATAAGAATAGGTGGTATACAATAGTGGTATAGTGGTATGTTCTGTATAAACGAATTCTTACGGATTATTTCTCAGTGATTTTTAAATACGAAATTAAAAATTTCGCGTATCATATTATAAGTTAAGTAGGAGAATTCTTAAAGTTATTCTTCAATGAATTTCAAATCTTATATATATATATATATTATACCATAAGGTACATAAACGAATTCCCAAAATATTTTTCAGTGGATTAACACCAACACACGAGAGAAAAGCCCCTATATTATAAGAAAACAAACGCATCACAGCCGTATTACAAATGAATCACAGCCGTAAATACATGTTGCAGGTATTAACGTACAAAATCGAATGGATTCTCAACAGCGAGATCACTCTTGCGATATCTATCATCGTTGTCGTCTTAATTTGTCTTGCTTCAAGCAATGATTTAGCTGGCGCTATCGATGTAAATAATAAAACATTTAATCCTGAGGATGATCGTCATTAATTGTTACATTCATATCAAATTAAGTAAAAGACTACATCTACTTTCTGTAATGTTTTGTATTATACTTTATATAATAAATCTGTTCTAACGAAACTGTATTACTTAAACACAAATCTTTATAATTCACCTTGAAAACGTTCTTATGTATTCGCATTACTTTTCAATGTATCGTACTTCAAACTATTTTTAGATAAAACGCTTATTAGAAAGAAAAAAAACGATAAACATGCGTAGAGTTAGACAAGATAACAATTCGAAGCTAGTACTCTATTTCGTAATTTTCTAACGCTAATGTTTTCGTTGCAATTGCCAATGAAACGAGTTTAATATATTTCAGGATTATTTGCAGCGTGACTTTTTTTACAATATCTCAACGCTAATGTGACAGGAAAATGTGCAGGAAGTTGAGGCGCTTCTGTCCGCGAGCACGTGTACCTCTACGTCGAAACGTTTGAAAAACTGACTAAATATAGAATAGGAGCGGCGCTATTGTTAGGTTCAACACGTTTTCGTATCTTCGAGTTTCTCCTTCGACTCCGCTCTCGTACGGTCGTCATGGGACTTTCAGTGGATTTACGACGCCAGGAAATTCGCCAAACGTAAGTGCCACCAAGCTTATTGTAATACGCATTTCCGTATTTTCAGTAAAATCAAAAATAATTTTGTTTGGCTTCATTATTTTGTTTATTTCTTCGACAGCTGTTTACATAAACGATTATCGACGTCACACAGGAATTGAAGTAAGCAAAATATTGAATAATAATTGTTTATGTGGTTTTCTGGATGTTTAAGATGATGTAATTTATAATATAATATCGATAACTTTTGTTCACTGGTGTGAACATTAAATTACAGAGATCTTTACATAAATATAGATATTTATTAACAATGTATTAATAAGCGACTACAAATAATTTTAACGTAAACAGAACGACATAATTTCTAGTAGATATTCCTAATCTAGTAGACAATTTCTCTTCACGGGTTTCAACACTAAACGATAAAAAGTCGATACTTATATTAATATTTGATATATTGCGGTACATAATTGAAACTTCACATAATTATCAAAGTATACTTTTAACGACGAATCGTTGCTATTAATATATCAATGCGCAATTACTAACAATTTTGGAAACGTTAACATATCAATAAGAAAACTACCACTACTTACAAAATTCTTATCGGTCTTATTAAAGCATATATCCACGAAGAACGAATCTCTACTAAAAAGCAACTATGTACCGATTTTTCCGCTCATCGTAAACGGTACATTAACAGCTACCAAACTGGTAAAAGTTTGAACAACCAATTAAATATATCAACAAGAAAGCAACAGCCACTTCCGAAACCCACACTTCCGTCTCACTGAAAAAGAAAAAAAAATAGAATACAAAAACCTATCTTAACAAATACCTCATTTCCACGAAACACCGTTTTTCGAGACCAGATGGGCCATCTAAGCGAATTTAATGGCGTTCCTCGGGCCAAAAAACCGATCACAGCAGAGATCCAGGAAGTTTACTGAAGCTAAAGCTTTCTAGATCAGAAGACTAGCGTCACACGGAAGTGGCAATCGCGCGTGCGCGACAACCGAAGCGAACGTTTGGACGTTCTCGCGCACGCGGTCTTTCGAAACAGTATTTTTAGAGAAGTGAGTCGCTGGCCGCAAGCGGCGACGGTAGTCAAGTGTCGCCGTTGACCCTAAGGAAATCGAACCCTGCGAACCATCCACGATTCGGATGACCACCGGTGAGTCCACTCGTGACAACCTAAATCATCCTAAAAATCGTCCGATTTGCGGAAACTACAACCGAGTGACATGTTCGTCTCGCGTCCGCCATTTGAATTTCCTCTCGATACTATTTCACGTTTCGCAATTTCCTTTGATTTTCGCGCAACACTCCCTCGTGATTGTACCATGTAAACGCGTGGACGTTTTTAAATTATACTCGATAGATTGGAAGAGGTACGTCGGACCGTTCTTATGGATCTATATTTGGATCGCGTGCCGAACCGCTCCGTACATCTATTTATGATGTATTTATGGCATCGGACTTGCGACTCGTGTTCACGTTTGTTTCGACCCGTGTTCTGTCTCTGTTGATCGTTTCTGCGGCAATTGCACCGGATTGTCTGTGATTTGTTCTCTTTCTCCTACTAATTTCTTGGCAGAATCGAATAATTTGAGAAATATGATAACATTTTGAACAAAGTGGACATTGCTTGGCTTCCTTCTGATTTTAAGAGCAAGTTTTCCGATGAGTTGCATATTTGATGTGGTCAGAGCAAATTTGTTTAATAATAGTACTATTGAGTTGTTTTATTAGCTCAAGCGTTAATATTGGAAGGTTTGAAGAATTGGATTGGCGCAGTTGGTTCCTCGTTTCTGTTCTTCGTTTGTTATGTTCGTGTCTATTTGTATATTCGTATACGTTTTCATTGCGCATCTCTTTAATTACAATAATCTGCGTGTAACATATTTATTGTAGTATATTATAAGCTAGTAGCTGTGTAATGGTGGAAAGTTGAAAAAATTAGATTGGTTGCCTCTTTGTTTTCGTTAGTTCCGTTGGGAAATGCGCGGCGCTTTTCGATCGTGGATCGAGTTATATTTAAGTCATATTTACATCGCGCCTCGTATCGCGAGAAAAGACTCGGCGGCACGCGAGTCATAAAGCTTGTTCGAGGATTCGCTGCCGTAAAAGAAGTAGCTTTGATCTCCAGCAGGAAGGAAAAAATGGAATCTCAAGCATCGAAAGAAACAAGAGAGAAATTCCATTCTCCGATTCATTTGTTTTTATTCGAAACAACTACATTTTTACAAATTTCCTTCTTTTCGTGGTTCGTTATTGCTCGTTTTGTCAAGGAAGACTAACGGTAGATTTTAAAATAAAAGATCTAGACAGATATGTCTTCTAAAAATACGAGCTGACCCGGTCTGACTTTTTTCTTCTGTGCCAACTCGCTCACTCTACGGAGCTAATCGAGAGTTGGTATATTAGTGGCAACTAAAAGAATAGAATCGTTTATCCTCATATAGTTCTCCTGTTTCGTAACTCCACGGGGAGTAAAACTGATAACGTTATCGGAAAATTAGCGTCATTTATAGTAAATGATAATAATGAGGTCTTGCGTGTATTCAGGTAATATTCATACCTCAATTTCGTGATAGTTTAGAAATTTTTATTGGAAACAGCTTTCACAGAAACAGAATGTCAAAATTTAGAGTTATTAACTAAAAAAGTTATCGGAAACAGTAAAGAGAAGCATTAAAAAATTCTCATTTGGAAAATTACAGAATCGTGGACTGAACAAGTAAAATCCCTCTTTCGCGAAAATCCAGAATTCTCAACAATTAGAACCGCCGAAGGACATCGAGAAAATAATGAAGAAATTCTACGGCAAATAATATTTAGGATTCTATCGACTTAAAACTCTATAAACTACATCCTGTCATTCAAAGATCCTAAAATAATAAAGACTGAAAAATCATAGAATGGTTTGATAAACTCCAATAGAATTAATAAACGAAGATAAGACTACAATTAATAAAATGTACAAACCTTTGTATGATTTGATTTGTATGATTTGAAATATGCTTCCAGACACCTCGCAGCTTCTATTTCGAAACAGATCAAACGAAGCTCTTGTAAATCACGACGTCAACGAAGAGATTAGCGTTTGCTAGTAGAATAAGTACAGTATGGGTGCGGCTGGCAGTAGTAGCAGCGCACCGTTCTCGTCGGCAGCTTTGAGGAGACAAAGCGAGGAGACGTTTGTCTACGGGACGGAGGAATCCTGCTGTCCGGAATACGCGAACGAAAATATACGACAAAGGACGAGGACCAGCGCGTTCGACGTGGGTGAAGAACCTCGATCGCAGGTTAAATATAAAACGAATATTTATCGTGTTAGCTTCCGAGGAACGTCGAGACGAGACAAGCCACGAGAAAATGCTTTAAACACTGTTATATATCGGATTTTATTTTAATTCCGTGGAATTTTGCAGGGTCCAAGTCCTTACACGACCTTCAGAGGCGAAGAACGTTCCAGTCAAAGACCATCAGCACCGAGTTTGTCGAACTTGCGATCCCCACGACGAGAAACTTTGGTAAGCGAAGTTTTTATCTTAGGCTGCAGTTAAACAGAATAGCTGTAGACAGTTGACTCGCGAAAATATACCGTCGTCCGTGATGAATCTTTGCGGATTCGGTGCACCGGAAATCCCAGAACCCAACGGAAGATAGATATCGTAAGTAGAAAGTAGAACGTAAACAAGTTCATAAATAAGATACTTAGGAGAATCCCATTTGCGTCAGAGTAGAATTAAAAGAGAAGTACAAAAGAAATTTGGAATTTGTCCAGGGTGGAGACAATGGTTGTTCGTGCATTTTCAGCTGACTAATTTTCTAATAGATCACCTAATTCATTCTTTGGAAGACTGAATAATCGATATACACGTACGTATATGAATATTCTTGGTTGCAAATGTAATATTAAGGGAGATACTTGGTCGAACGAACTTGTGATTTTCCATTTGTGAATTCGAAAGGGCAGTTCAATGGAGAAATGTGCACACCACCTTTACGTCTCGTATTTCTTTTATTTCCAGTACTTCTTTTTATGACTCAACTTTCATCTTCGGCAGCATGATTCACAGGTTCCGATTGTCTCGACGTGAAAGAAGATCTTTCAGATACAGTAATACTTCTTACATCAGTTCCTATTAAAAACACCAATAAAACCAGGCTATAGGCCCACTCAGATCATTTTGCAAATATTCCTAGAAACAAAATTCCCCGATCTTGGTCGCATCTCGAGAATTAAAGCCGAAGCGTTTCAAAAGTATCTTCACTGATTCGTCGGCCAATTTTCTTATTGACATTGGAACTACCGACGAATGAAATGTAAAGCCTGTACCAAAGAAATTGAAATGAAAGATACATGAAAAAATACACATAAACCTATGAAAAATTACGAATTGATCATTTTCATTGCTTTGGCAGATCTGCCGTCACTTCGAGATAATAAATCTAACGTTTAAAGACTTCTCTAAACTAACAAAGTCCTAAATCAACTTCCTCTTTTAAACTGTGAATTCTACGAATCACGTAATAATTTCAAACATCCGATCAGCAGTGTACTTTCATTTTGACTTCGTCAAATTACTTTGCTTTCGATGATCAATGTTTAAAATCATCTTCATGCTAGCAAAATCCAAAGTTAACTTTCTGTTCGAAATTCTCCGAAATTTTCGAAATCTCCTTTGAAATTCTCCTTCTAAACTATACAGTTCTATAACGTTCAAAATATTCTCGAAATTAGCGAAATTCTAAACACACAGACAATTCGAACATTCGCCAATAGCGTACACGTTCCGAATAATCGGAAAACGCAATAGAAAAACGCGAAAGCTTTTGTTCAGAGTTCATCACCGACGTAGATGTCGGCAAGAGATTTTCCCAGGCGCACTCTTTTGTTTCGTGGGAAATCTGGCGAGTCTCCAAAAAGCTCGTGGCTCCTCATGATTTCGGGAGAACACGCTGAGTCACGGCCACCGTAGCGCGTCGAGTTCGCAGGCATCGATCGCGATCACGTGCCCCTCGTGTCTCGAGCTTCTTCGGCGAACGTCCTAAGCTTCGTGCCAGTACATTCTCGTAGATCGTTCGACGTGGATCGAGCTTGCAGAAGCTCGTCGACGATCCGTCGTAAGAACAGTCTTTTTTGTAACGATTGCATGGATACGCGGACCTCAAGGAGCTGCGGAATTTTAATCAGACTCAAGAAAGGCTAAGAATATATAACCGAATTCTCTTGGCATCCGCTGCTACTGTTTACGCGTAAGTTCTTCCACAGCGTAGAATCTGTTGCTCCTCTTGATCGCCAAGATTTATTGGTATCGAGTATTCGTTTTGCAGAGGATTTAAAGGAAATGATTAATAGCGTTTGAACTAGGGTTACAGTGGCTGCCGGGCATTTTGATATTTACGAAATGTCAGTGGTTTTATAACCAGGCACATTGATTATCATCATTGCGCTGGAAAAGTTTGAAACAGATTTGAGAATGTACATAGAAGTTATGAGACGTTTAACGCGAGTATGTACGTATTTCGCAACAATCACAAAGATACTTAAGCAATCAATTATATATCGTATTAGTAAGCTTAGATATTCAGTGGAATAATCTTTAACATTTATCATACCTTTAAGATAACTGTTCACGCGTTCAAGATTTGCCTAATTTACCTAAATTTATCTAATTCCTAGTTTCTGTCGTTCCTATCTTTCCCTTCGTTTATCATTGAAACGGACGTAATATCGTGACGCAAGTCTGTAGAACGCAATGCAAAGAAAGCAACAGGCTGGTCCGCGTAACCATTCCTTGAACCAGAATTCCGATCGTCGATCGGCTCGGTTCAATTAACGTCTCTGAAATTAGTCCACTTATTTATATTGCAGTTGACGTACGCCACGCAGATGACAGGTTGGCAGACGGCCGAGGAACATAGCCCTTCGTTCTCTCAGCAGAACCAAAAGGCTATGGAGGTGATCTCGCAGCTTGCTATGGCCAATCAGCAGCTGGCTTCCGCGAACACGGCGACTTTAGCCAATTTGGAGGCACTGTACATGGAGTTATCGAGAGAAAGAGAACTGAGAAGACGAGTGGTTTCGTCAGAAGCGCTGGACGAAGCTTTGAGGAAGAGACTGACGATGGACGAGGAAAGAGATGACGAAGATGAAGATGAAAGGCGTAGGATGGAGATTAGGATCGACAGATTGGAAAGCCTCTTAAGGAAGATTCGTTCGAGGATAGAAAGGCTGGAGACGGTGGTGAAGACTCGAGGATTCGATAGAGAAGATGAAAGACAAAGTTCTACGAGTATCTGTGATTCAAAGGAGATTCAAGACTCGAATTGTCGACAGACAATCGATGATCTGTGTGATAGGCTTCCAAATAGCATCGAAGTACCTGAACACGAATTTAAAACGCAAGTGGACGAGGCTCGAACAAAGACTGTTTCTAGAGTAAGCGTCGCGTACGTTGAGGAAGATGTTAGAAGCTCCAAGTGGAACGATGGTGATCGTTCAAATTTGCATTTAAAGAAATCGAAGGTTGAAGCGAGAGAAGGTAGATTAGAGAATGAAGTGGAACAGGGTGTAGATAAGAAAGAAGTGACGAGGTTGTTGGAGGAAGTCGAAAGACTGATGACTGAGCGATCAGAGTATCAATGTGAGAACGAGAGGCTGGTGAAAGAGCTGACGGAGGAGAAAGCGATAGTGAAGAAGCTGACGAATGCTTACAAGGTGAGTTTGCTCGTGTTTCTTCATTTTTGGAGACCCGACCAAATTTTTAAATTTTAATTTATTTAAAATACTTGTCAAAATATTTTATCTCATTTTTGTAGTATATTTCTAGAAACCGTAATCATGCAGAAATGCAACGAGTAAATAATTAAATCGAAAAATTAAAACGAACTATACATTTTATAATTTTCTGAATGAATCATTCTCCAATTGATGTTCTCGTTCTCTGCTTGATGTTCTCATTCTTCATTTAATGTTCTCGCTCTCCATTAAACTCTTCCATTTAGAAGATATAGTCTTCGTAGCCTTTCTTCTATAATTCAGCTTTTTATTTATAGAATTTATCGAAAATAAGAGCGATTATTATTTTATAGGAAGCAAAAACGCAACACGAGGAAGTGGAATCGAGGTTGGAAGAGCGCAGACAAGAATACGAAAATTTAATGACAAAGTTCGACGTCGCTACAAAGGAAACGGAGAGATTGTTGAAGGAAATCGATAACTTTAACGTGTTAAAGGGCACTGCCGAAGCGAAGATATCTAGTCTCGAGCAAGATCTGCAGAAGTCGTTGCTGGAAAAGGAGGAAATCATAAATATCGAGAGCCAGAGGTCTTCGGAATTAAAAGCACAGCTGTCGGAAGAGATATCCGATAAGAAGAAGCAGATAAAGGCTCTCGAGGACGCTTTGGACGAGATTCAAAGACTGAAGGAGACTATCAAGACTGAGAGAAAGGGCGAGGATGATGACGATCTGAAGGAAGACGTTGGTACGTTCAGCTAGTGAGATTAAAACTATAATTAATATCAACTACGATGTTGGCAAGGATAAAACTTTTTTTTTGTACAAAGTAGATATGACTTAGGAATATGGTAAAATAGATGTAAGAGGAATCATTATATTTTCGCAATTAACCCTTCCAAAGGATAAAATTTTGTTTAGGTCGTGCGGAAACATCATTTTCGCTAATTATTGATAATAGAAATACATTCTTATATTTTTAAACAGACATATGATGCACTATGTTCCAACAATAATTTTTTCAGAAATAAATACACAATAGAGAATTTTAAATAAACATTCGTGTGCTTTTGTATTCAAAATAATAATAGATTGATAAACTTTGCCCCGATTGCTCTTAAGACATAAAAATTCCCTTGATAATGAGACGAAGGAAAACTGAATGTGTTACGATTGTTTGAACTATCATTCGATCGCTTTACTTCAAACAGGTCCAATCGAATCGATAGACGATCCGCAAGAAAGTCCACCTGTCGATCGCACGACGAACATCGAAGATTTCAAAAAGGAATTGATCATGAAGAGGGAGGCAAGGCAAAGAGCAATAGCAGCAGTTTCGTCGGAAATGGAGCGGCTTAGACGAGAATTAGACGCGGAAAAGGAGGCTCATTCGGAAACGTCGAGGATGTTGGATCTTTTAAGGTCCGCGCAGAAAGATGAACAAGCTCAAACAAACGCGGCAAATGACAGATTGAAGAAGTGTAGAGAGAAAGATCAGAAAGCAAGCGAACACGAATTGGCCGCGCAACGTCTTGAAGCTCAACGACTAACGAGTATTTTAAAGGTAAACTTTTCTTTTGTATTTTATTTATAATAGAGTATCGCATAGAAAATGAAGGGTTCTATGCTGATTAAAATTGGAACAAAGTCGGTCGCTTGAAATCGGTCCTTTGTAAGTTGTTTTGAAATCTAGTTAAGACAGAAAGCACGTGCCGGCAAGTTTACACCTTTCGCTTTAAAAACAAACTTCTCGTGGAGGCAAGCAAACAGAACGAAACAGAATGGAACAAAGAGACAGTTTAACCTACAGAGTAGCTAAACGCTTAGATTCCCACGATCAACTAATTTTAAAACGGCCTTTATTGATAAAAATGGTCAGTCGAAGATTTCTACTAATTGGAGGTTTCGAAATTTCCATAGTTTTGTCCTCTAGCGTTATTTTTAACGTTTTAAAGAAAATAAAAAGTTCGTTCTACGAACCAAACTTCACTGCGAACATCGAAAACTTAACTCTAAAACTGCTTCCGAAATTTTCTGTTTACGTCGAGTTTATGTAACGCTCAAGTTTATGATCCATATTTTACCCTCATAAATATTGGCAAAATATCTCCGAAATTATTTCTGCAACTTGTCTCAACATCGAACGCCAAAATTTGCGGTCCCATAAATATCGAAATATTATTCGGCAAATTATTTTCGAAACTTTTATCTTCCTTAAATCTCCAGAAACTTATAAATCGAATTTCATTCCTATAATTATTGACAAAGTACGTATTTTCAAAATCATTTCTGAAACTTCCCTTGTTAATAAACTTTCGCAATTAATAATACAAGCTTGGCTTTCGTAATTATCGAAAAGTTCCAAACTTACCTCTACAAATATCGGGAAATGATCTAAATTGTAAAATTTCGCTTTCTCGCATCAGATATCCGACGAGCTGAGGAACGACATTCGCATTCAAATGGATAAGGTGGACGATCTGCGATACCATTTGGAGACTGAACCGGATCAGCATCGGTACCGCATCCGTTGCTTGTCGGATATAACCAACCGGTCACGAGAGGCCGTTTACTTCAGGGAACGTGCTGCCAACGATCTGAAGGACCATCTAGCAGAGATTCTGCTGCAACTTGGGGACAGAAGCTTCTTAGAACAGAAGGACGACATTGGCCTGGAGTGCGAACGTCAGCTGGAGAATATCAATAGCTTGAAGAGCCTCTACAATGAGAGGCTGAAAGTGCTGAACGAACTGAAGGAGACGGCAGTGAGAGAGTTAGCTGAAACCAGGGTCAGATTGGATCACTCGTTGAAAAAGTGCGAGTGCTTGGAGGAGGATCTAAAGAAGGCTGACGAGAAGGTATTAAGTCTATAAGTTATCTAATTTATTTCATAAATCATTTAAGTTTATAAATCGGTACGCCTGTAATAGCATGATGCAAAGTCCATTACGTTAAGTATTAGGAACATCTTTTGCAAAAAGCGAATTTTCTTAAAGTTGAATGAAACTAAATTTGGTGATGCAGGAATTTTTAAAGTAAAAAACACTTGGGCAGTGAGTTTCCATGTGGTAGAAAGTCATCCCTAATTTTTTTTTTTTAATTTTTTTTTTATAGGGCAGTCATTATTAACTTTCTGTTATTCGAATAATTGAATGGAAAATGTGATATCCTAGAACAATATTCGAAATATGCCTTTGCTTGTGATAGAACGCACGTTTCAGATGTAGTTTTCTCTGTGTGTTTGGGACAGATCGACACGCAGGATACGGAAATATCAAATCTGGAGTCGCAGTTGGGACTCACCAAAGCGGACTGCAGAGATCTTCAAAATCAGATGTCTCTGATTAATAGCCTGTTTACGCAGATGCTATTAGGTGCTACCTCTGCCGACATGGATCTCGATCGATTGACTCAGTTACTTCAGGTATTGGAGAATTATGATATGTTTTCCTAAAACTGTCCACGCTTTTGTCCATACTTGTTGTGGATTTTGGTTCACGAGCATCGTACGATGCGATTTTAACAGGAGAATCACGACCTGATCTGCAACATGGCGAGAGAGGAAGGCACAGAGGCCGCCGCGCTTCCCAAGCTTCTTCTCGATTTAATCGAGCAAGTCGAGGGCAGCAAACCGTCCCAGAAACGCGCTGACGGAGAGAACGGAACCGAGGTCGAAGCAGAGAAAAAGGAAGATGATTTACAACAAGAAGACATAGCTCACAATCTACCTAAAGTAAGGATTACAAATTTCATTTCCTCTTTCAAATATTTACGAGCAATTTAATCTTTTCACAGGATCGTTAGAATCCTCCTCGCATCACTGAGATGTAACCTAACTGTACATCTCGTTTGGTAAATTATATTTGATCCATTTTTTTCAAATTTGAATATATTATGATTCATATTATTATATTGTCGTATTTTTCGAAGAAAAATCTGTTTCGAAAGGATTAAATATGATTATGATGTAAAAATAGAAAAAATAGAAAATACGTAAGATATTCAGGGTAGATATATTCATAAAAATGTAAACTCGCATAAAGATTCGCGATCTAATGATGAGATATTGTTTGTCTCAGGTTTGGCGTGTCTTGTTGGAGTTGCTGAGCTGTCACGCAGAATGTGCTCCGTCTGCTTCAGCGGCATCCTCTTCGGATCCCAATATCTGTTACAAGTCAGTCGATACTCCAGCTGGTCCCAGATTGGTGATTTCAGTCAGCAAAACGTATATTCGTCTGAAAGAATTAATATTAGAAAAGAAACACTTGGAGAAGGAGATGAATCGAATGAAACAGTTGAACGTCCATTTAGAATGCAAACTCGGTGAACAGGTAAGAAATAAGAATCTCACCATTCCTTCTCCCTATTGTCTTACAAAACAGTTGTTTAAATTAATTCTCGCATACGTCTCTAGGAAAAGCGATTATCGACGGTGTCGGCGGAATTAAGCAAAACCTGGACAATAGTCGATCGAATGCAAGCACAACATCATCAGTTGCACACGCACGAGAAGATTCTTCGATACGAGTTGCAGCAGAAACGAAAAATGTTACAGGAATTGAAACAGGAATTGGAATACTGCCGCGAGAAATGGGAATCAGCTAGACAGAAGAACACGAACACGGAATTAGAGTGGAGAAGTTTGAGAAGAGAGTTTGCAGCCAGAAAAGCTCTGGCTTCTCATGATTCTTTCAACAATAGGTAATTTACAGAAACAATATGAATGTAATTCATTAAAGTAATTTCTATCGTTCGACGACGTTAAGCGAAATTATAGATGTGGTTTCTTTGGAATTGTTGTAAGATAGCAAAATATTTCAGTCTACGAATGCCTGCAACTAATTTACACGTCTAATATAGAATAAGAATATAAGTTTCCGATTATAATCTTCATATCGGTGAAATCTTATTAATTCTTCGATACAGTGCGGAAAGTGGGTTCAGCGATGAACGAGGGGACGATACCGACGAAGAAGACAACGCCGTGGAAGGAAGAATTAGATTAGGTCCACGCAGAAGACCGCGAAAGGTTACTAATAATCCAATTATCTTTAACGTCTACTAGAATCTTGCAATTTTCTATATCATACAAATATATTAGATATCCGATCAAATACTGAAATTTTATATAACAAAAATGTACGATATACATATAACGAAAAATACATCTTTAGGAGAGTCCTCGAGCACCAACACCAGATACAGAATCAGAGCAACCGACTGACACCGAGCTATCTGAGCCAAAGACAGGTTCCTCAGCGACACTTGAGCAACGAACGCCTACTCCAGAAACAGAAGCAGAGCTAGACGAGACTGAAATCGCAGAGATAACTCTAAATGCTGAATCCACAAACGAGTCACCAGTAAGTTAACAACCATTCGATACATTTTCTGTTAAATCCAAACTCACTAACAATCACAAAGTACTCAAGACTTCTCTCCTTCGATAGTTGATCCCAGGAAGTCCACAAGAATCGCTAAATCCCCTGGACCAGGCTCTGACAAACGTCATCCAGAATCTCATAGGAATCGAGAGCAGTATAAACGTGACGTCAGCAACCTTCGAAGCTGAAAATGATGAAAATGTGACAGAAGACATGAAGGGTGATCATATGGTACCAACCATCGAATCTTGGTCTACAAGTCTTCCAGAGCCTGAAGGAGTCATCGTGAAAGTTGTCAACAAAGCTATCAGTCTTAATGCTCCAGTACAAACTCACAGTGGATCGTCGTCAATCGCAATGGAAGATGCTCGAAGCACGACGAATACGGACGGTGAGAAAGAAAAGAACGAAGATTCCTCAAAATTGTCCACATCCTATGTACCTAGTGCAACCAGTGTAGTCAACACACAGCCTGTATTCTCTATCGGGCCCTTTCCTCCGTCCAGCGTGGCACCTTCGATCGTGAAAAACGTCCAATTCAGCGATCCCTTGATCGTCGGTCCATCTAATCGATTTTTTGCTCCAGTTTTCGGCGCGTCGTTGTCAAACGGACAAGTTTCCTCGTCTTTCGACACGCCGACAAGCGAGGACGCGGTGAGCTCTAAGGAAAAGCGACCCACCAAACCAATGGAAAGCGTCGTCGATTCGGATAACGTTTCTGTGGGCTCTTCGTCAAGCATAGAGACTGTCAAAGAGTTTGCCACGACAGAAACAGCTTCGTCGAGTTCACCAGGTGAAATTGGAAAACGAGACGCGAGTTCGGCAGAAGCTGGTGGATCTGGGAAACAGGAAGACAAGGTTTCTGGTGCAAAGAATAGGACACCGGAAGAAGCTTTAGCTGCCAGGGAAGATAGGTTGAAAAGGTTGGAAGAGCAGGCGAAATGGTTGATGAATAAGATGAACGCGACCAATAGAAGAGGTTCTGCGTTGAGTACTAGGTTAGAGGAGCTTCATGAAGTCTATGGGGAACCGCCTGTTCCTCCTCCCATGCCTGATGTCCTTCCTAGTCGAAGGTTAAGGACTACTTTGTCGGATCTACCTCGTCAGGTATGGATGTTTCATATATTGTAGAAGATATTTTAGCTTGTGAGCTTCCTGTGTTTGCTAGTGAATGGAATACGTGGTTCCAAGTTTTTGGCACGTGTCGTGTAGTCTTTGAGTTCACGAGACGGTAATTCATTGGTGGGTTTCGTGTGTAACATTCTATTAAAAGTGGTCGTGGGTTTGATATTTACGTGCAATGTCATCGCAGTCTGACAGTAGCAGGTTCTTTACTTCAAATTTATTGTCTTCTTTTAAGAACAATTTTTCCTTATCCTTATTTTTTTAGTCCGTTGTTTTGAATTTTATTCACCGAATACTAAATATTTCGTTTATACAATCCATTTTCTAAACTTTTTATTGTCGTTACTTCTTCGTCTTAGCGTATCTTAATAATTTCAATAATACATATCGGTATATTAAGTAACAATTTAGCAAATTGAAGTATTCTACTGCCTTTTACGTCTGATATTCTATTTTTACCATTCACATACTAAATACTCGATAATAGTATGCTTGCTGATATGATATATTTAATAATAAGTTACAGAACGACGTATTTGATGACTGTGTTATTGTTCAGGTACCTGAATCATCGACCACCGAGGACGCCAAAAATACCGAGAAGCCCGACTCGAGTGGCGTTCCTAACGAACCACCACCCGATAACACGTCTTGAGACGCCTACAATTTTTAATCGTTCGTTTACGTCGCGTTTATTTCTGTCGTGCACAGAAACGTGAAGAACACGCTTGTTTGAGTCTCGTCTCGAAAAACGTCGGCTCGTGTCGGCTCTCGTTTCCAAGAGGAATTATATAATTTTAGGATGATTTTATCTTTTTGGGCTCATCCTATATATTTAAAAAAAAAAAAAGATACGTATTTTTCACGAACAAAACGTGTCGTCTTGTCTAATAATTAAATCTACGTAAGAAATGTACTTTGTCTTCGTAATTTAAGGAAAGACTTTGAAACATATCATTGTGATTCAAAGCTATCGATACGAATATTTCTACTAAACTTTCTTTTTCTCTTTTTTCATGCTCCAATATTTTTATTATCAATATACCATGAATTTATCGATGTAAATAACATCTCGTTGTTCCTAACCGAGATTCTGTATGTGATCATTCTGGAATCCGTTCCTGTTTTGTACCTTCTACAAATTGTACCTACTAATTTCGCTGTATAAATAAAGATTCCTTGAAAAAGCCAGATATCTGTTATTCATCTATTTCGTATGTCTTCTGTAAGTATTGTTTTCTAAATATTAAACGAGACAGGTAAAATTATTAGAAGCAATTCTAACGAAAATATTTCGTTGATGGGATCGATATGATTTATTTTAAAATAATTAACAATTCTCAGGATGTAAAACTCTTGTCATATTCCTTCCATTCACATATTTGAATCACTACGCTATATGTATACGATAAGATATGTATAATATTCACAAGACTCCTCGCCTTTCGTAGATATAATAAAA
The DNA here is from genome assembly GCF_024516045.1 of Bombus affinis. Taxonomy (NCBI): domain Eukaryota; kingdom Metazoa; phylum Arthropoda; class Insecta; order Hymenoptera; family Apidae; genus Bombus; species Bombus affinis. Next base: position 10,246,760 of record NC_066346.1, read on the forward strand.
TTAGTACAAAATCATTTGTATAACAAAAGGAAAGAAGAAAAAGAAAACAGCTCTAGGTACGTTAAGTTCTCAACTGTTCAACGTACTCTTTAATTTCTCATCGACCGACACAACGATGAAAGGCACTCGACGATGATACATTTTATAAAATTAGGGGGATTCTATTATGATCATTTCGGTCGATCAAAAGACCAAATATATATAATCTAGAAATGTTTTTTCAGTTGTCTTGCGCTTCTTTTTTTTTACAATGATTCTTATGAAAGACACACGCATAGAACCACTCGTTCGTCCATCAGTACATACATTCGACACATTTTAACGAAATGATTGTCTAATTGTATCATGCACGTTGTCCATGAGCGTTGATTAATAATCTTTTACATTAGTATGATTTATCTACACATCGTTATATCCTAGTATTGGCTGTCTATTTTTTCATCTCGACCGATTAATCTCATTAGCAGGTCGCACCATCGCATAGAAAATATATTTTTATAAAGTCACCATGTACGTCGTTTATCATTCGCCGTTAATGTTAAGAAGATAAAATTACGATGACACGATAAGAACGGTATGTTGGCACGCTTTGAAAAGACTGATCGTACAAAAATACGGTTACAAGTATGTTCTCGAAAAGTATCTCGCAATCACTGGCGCGGTGTCGATATTCACACGCGTAAAATTTTGTGCGACAAACAGAAGCTCGATCCAACGGAGATCTCGCGCATAAGCGTAGTGCTTTGATAATCCTATAAATTTCGCTTGACAGAATTTTAGACGTTAAACGTCTTAAATACAATCCTCCAAAAATAATAAATTACTCCGTGATTCCATTTAGCTTGGCTCTGTAAGGCACCCCGAGGTTCCGTCAATTTTTGTACAAAATACATACTATACCCTATAAACAACGCAGCTTAGTAGAAAACACATTTGAACTCTCTCGTAATACGTATCACTTCGACTGCGATCATTTCTTAATCACCGGGAACGTCATCCATCTTTCGAGGTAACGATCTACAATTCTAATTAACAATTAATTTAAGCGATCGTCGACTGGGCGCTTAACAATTACGAAATGCGCTCGTTTCTACACAAAGAATAAGAAAAAGCCTTCGGTCTTTATCAAAAATACAAAAAGTTCCATCTCGATGAATTATTTCTTCGTTCCAACATTCTTCTTAAAAGATAGTATCAAAAAAGATTACGATAGAAAATATATATCTATATTTATATATTCATATCGCGATTACAATATTCACTGAATCATCTGTAAGTATCTGTTCTCCTCGAGCAACGAACTCAGAGACGAAGTCATGTCGTTGACCACCATATTGGCACTTGATGGCAATGGCTGTGGCAGCGACATGGGGTGAGTAGAACTAGAGACATTTGTTTCGTGGGTCTGTGCGTTTCCAGACCAGTTTCTGCACTGCTGCACATACTCCAGTGTCCTTCTGTACGAATCTTGTCTCATTCCTTGAGGAGGCTTCATAGGAGATCCTTGTTGAGATTGACTGATGTCTCTGCATTGAATCTCTGGTATAGCAGCACCGCTTTGCTCGTGGTAACATTGATCTCCGCCGTAACCCCATTGACAATTACAATTGTACTGTTGATGATTTGGAGGATTGGTTCGAGCACAATTGTGTGTACAAGTATGTTGCTGCTGTTGTATCCTGCAATTAGTCTGCTGAGCAGTGCACAACTGTGGAGACGTCCTCTTCGGTAAAGTAGAATCGTTCACTGATCTATGGCCGCCATTGGGATGAGCGCAATTGACCATTTGCAGGCAAGGTGTATTTTGCTGTGGTGTTTGTTGTTGACAGCCCTGGAGACTGGTTATGTTGGTGATTGGTTTAGCTTGGTTGTTGATGTTCAGCTGAGAACAGTGTGGCGACATCTGAGCACATTGGTTGGGCACCGTGCTCTGCTGAACAGGGTGAATATTTGACACTTGGCCATTAGGTGTCACCATTAGCCTGGTACATTGATTGGCTACTTGACCACACTGCGGATTAGCATGGCTCACAGTTGTCTGATTAGATATAGCTGGCTGTTGAGTGCAGTGAGGAGACAATTGTGGACAATTGCCAGCTGAACGCATCTGCACGCACTGTTGTTGGTTCATAGAGCTGTGATTCGGTGGAGCACAAACGGAATTTGTGTGGTGGTTCACTTGGCTGGTTGGATTTCCGGTACAGTTCGCGTTCATTTGTGCCTGACAATTGTAACTTGGGTAGTAGCCATGGTGCATGTGGTTTTGGGGACAGTTCCTAGTTAACTGAGCAGAGTTTTGAGGAAGATTTTGAGGAGGATGCTGAGGCGCTAGGGCACCAGCTGCTGGTGAAGTTAGAGGCTGATCGCTGATGTGACTGGGAGCGTAATGAGATCCTGGTGACATGACTTGACCCGCTGCTGGACTGAGCACTTGCCCGCCGTTCGGTTGAGATGGATAAGTGGGTGGAGGACAGTATTGTGAATTAGGTTGAGGAGGTCTAGAGCTAGGACATTGGTTGTAAGGAGATGGAGAGGTATTCTGATAGTTCGTGCATGTTGGTTGAGCTGGTTGTGGTGGCGGGTAGCAGGTTTGTTGGTGAGACTGGTTGTAGTTGCAAGTAGGCTGTATTTGACGTTGGTAGTGCAAGGGATTTGTGCAAATTGGGGACTGGCAAATTGGTAAGGGACTGCTGCGGCAATTCACCTGAGTTCCTCCTGCTTGAACCTGCGGAAAAAAATAGATTAGTAAATACATTGATTCATTAATTTATAACAAATTGTTTATCGTTATAAGTTGTTTCCCTCAAAATTCAATTGGAAAGTATTTCTGGAATAAAATCGCTACTTGTTTCACGATACACTTGTTACAACACGATCATCCGATTCATTGAAGCTTAAGCGAACGCTGCTTTATAGAACTGACTACGTATAAGATGCTTTAAGAAAACACTTACTTGATTCAAGTACTGCATCATTTCATCAGGAATGACCAGCTTATTCTCCACCATTTCACCTTCTCCAACCTCATCCAGAATGACTTCCTGATTAGGATGATGTTCTGGAAGTTGAGCAGACCTTGGTCTAGGTGGTACAGGCGGTGAATTTCTTTGGGTCTGGTGACCCCTGGTGGGTTCTGACATGCGACGATCACCGGATGGTTGCGTACAATGGCCGCTTGGACCGTTCCAATCTCCTGGCATACCCTGGATACCCTAAGTTCATCGTTACGTTACATTAAATGTTCCACGCACATTATTAATCCAAACAAAACAAACGTAATGAGAAACGAGAAAAAATATTCATCTACCAACCTGAAGAGACATATTTTGCGTCTGAACGACAAGATTGCTCGTCGAGTATGGTCCTTGAAGGTGACTCGGTGGGTTCATTCTACCGGAAGTGGTACTCATTTGACTGCTTCTTCGTGATGTTCCTGGACTGATGGGATCGTAGAAGCTTCCAGGACCAGTTTGACCCATTCTGACAGCGCTGACCCCGCTAGCCTGGCTGCTTCTTCTACTACCAAAGTCCGTGGACTTCATGCTACCGTAATAGGTGCTCACAGTACTGTTGCTGTCCCTTCGTGGCTCATTGAGAGGTTGCAGCCTGAGTTGCAGGTCAGAAAGACTCGTTTGGCGGGCGGGACCGCCACCCTCCATTTTCAGGTCAGTGATCCTCCTGTTCAGGTCGCCAATGTTACCCTGAGGACCCATACCACGTGTTCCCCTCATACCGGACACGCTTACTGGCAAGCTCGGCATGCCCTTTGCGTTCAGTCTGCCTTTCAGACGATTCCTCGAAGCAGGAGGAGGAGGTTGTTGCTGTTGCTGCGATTCCATTCCGCCAACCTGTTGGATTAATCAGAAATTGATCATTTTAGATTGAGTAATTTAGATTTGTTATTGCAAACGTAGAACGAACATGTAGCTTATGGTTGTTACTGAAATCGTCTTCTACATATTTCGCATCTCTGTCTATTATGATAATCAAATATTTCTCATGTATGATTTATAATTATACAACCGTCTTATATTATCAAGAATATTGCTAAGCTCATAAAAGTATACAACTCACCATGGCACGTAGAGCAACTGGCAGATCAGCGATGTCCAAGTCATCGGGTTCCTCGTTCCAAGGTTCCTCAGCCAAGGCAACGCCATCACCAGTCAATGCACTGACACCAGCAACTTCGTCATTGCAACCACCAACTAATGGGCTACCTTGTTGCTGCATCATACTAGGTGGACTATTCGCTTCACTTTCAGATTTCACACTTGGACTTGACAAACTAGGTGTCTTCGGATGGAGATCTTCGCTTCTGCTAGGACTATGGCCACCTGCACCAGCTTCGTCACTGCCTCCGCCATCTCCACCGCCTCCTTTGTGCTTCTTATTAGCGTAGAATTCTGCGCCGTGCACAGTTTTCACGTGTTTTCTCAGAGATGATGGATCGGTGTACCTTTTCGTGCAACCTGGCGCCTTGCAAACGTATGGTTTCTGGAAATTACGGTGTTAAAGATCATGCTTTTAAATTTTGGACTTAAGTCTTAATTGGTATATTTAGTTAAACTAATTTAAATTAGAGATTGCTTAATTTTGGAGTATTTAATCTTAACTTCTATAGTTAAGTATCCCGCCAATTAAGAAAGGGTTGATTTTATATTTAATAATTACCTCGTTGGAATGAGTCCTGTTTTGGTGTTTCGCGCGATCGCTAGCATTACTAAATGCCTTGCTGCAACCAGGATATTCACAAGTATATGGTTTTTCTCCGGTATGGGATCTCAGATGCGTCTTCAAGTTCTCCAGGCGCGAATATGCTTTGAAACATCCCTCGAACTGTAATTACACAAATTATAGCATAAATATAAATATTTAACTAGTACGTTGCGAATCTTCATTCAAAGTTTCATGTACTCACAGTACACTTATGAGGTTTTTCACCGGTGTGCCTTCTCATGTGCACCACCAACATGTATTGAGCCTTAAATGGCTTTTCCTCCCTCGAGCACTCCTCCCAACCACAAACGAAGCTCTTCTTGTTCGCATGTATATGGTCATTGTTGATGTGCTTCACAAGATCATCCTGTAAGTGATAAAAATGTAAAGCATTAATTTTAAGAACCAAAATATAGAACTATTAAATTAACTTTTAGATTGATTCTTCTACTAAATAAATTAACATACTAGGACACACTAACACACTATTATATAATATTAAGTTGTACCTATATATATTGCGTCTCCTCTTTTCGTTTACGTAATAAATATAAAAGCAAGACGAATTTATGTTACAAGCTTACAATCACATTGGATTAAAATAACGATAGGAATAAAAGCAAAATTACGTAAAAATTTAGAAACTTGTATATATTAAGAAGCCAATTAAATTTTACAATTCAAAAAGCGTTATTAAAATTCTCACCTGAGTAGGAAACTCAAGACCACAGTCTCTCCAGTGACAGTTCGTTTCGATAAAATCTCCAGGCTCATCTCGAAGATCTTCGCTAGGGCTAAGTCCTTGAGGATGGGTAGGTGGTGCTGTGGTCGTGGCAGCGTTCGTCGTCGTCGTCGCAGGCTCCCTTTTTACCTTCGTAGAAGCTCTCCTCGAAGACGTGTCCGCCTCGGCCGTCACCGACCTGGTCGACGATTCTGACGCTTTTCTGCAGGACTCCGTGCTCTGTAAACCGATCGTCAATCTCTTCGATTACCAATCCCTCTGAATTACGTATCTATAGCAGCACATGGGTAATAGGACGATTCGAATGGCGAGTGACTCATGTTGTTGTTTTGCCTCGGAGTATCAACGCCGTTTTGATGTACGAGATTTAAAGGTAAATGAGCTCCGGACAAAACAATATCCCCAATCGTCAATCGGAATCGAATTCAAACTTTCCGGTACTCCCCAACCAATATAAGTAAACGAACATACTCTCTCTAGCACAATCATTGTAGCGAATCTAGCAAGTCTAGCAAGCGAATAGCATTGAGCGAGCGACGATTACGACGTAATATACTAACTCTGTACTTGTACCTAGAGTGATTTTAATATAACTGACTATTACAATTATATCACGAGTTTCTTTATTAACCGAACCAACACGTTTGATACCACCTCATATACATTTTAAAAAATTGCTATAATTCCTTGTTAACCCAGACTAATTAAATTTCTCTCGATTTTATCCGACGTTAAATACACGTTCCTGGACTTCAACTGGACGTCACATCGACATTAATGGAAATAACAGATCGCACGGAACGTTCACTGTAATTTCTTACGTCACGCAGCTAAAAAAAGATTAATAACGCGCCGCGTATTGAACTCCAATTTACATCGAGTGTGAAGCGATTATCATTCCAGGTGATTTAAAGTTGGTAGCAAGTATGGAGGATATTGGAGAACGGATAGTTGCTAATTCGATCGCCGCAGGAATTCAGAAGGTTCGTATCGGCGATCTTTGACACTAGGCCAGCGATTTTCTGAAACAAACAGCGGCGTTCGGGGTACCACAGAAGGAAGCTCGCCTCGTGACACACGATCTGCACGCGATCTCGCAATTATCGCGTACCGTATAGCCCTGCACTCAGCCGATCGATCGTTCCTTGCCCTCGTAAACCGATGGTTGCCTGCTTCTGTGTTATGATACAGACGTAGTTCGACATAACTCCGCCCACATTCTCGTTTCTACCTTGCGATAAATTGCAACTGAAATGGAGATGCTAGTTCCAAGGGTTTGAGGATTGAACAACGATTGAATACAGCAGTTTGAGCAGTTTGATCAGCTATGGAGGAATTTTGAAAATTTTTTAGACGTTCGATGATAGCTAACTCGGAACGTTGGAGAAAGGTGGTAAGGTAATGTTTGACGATATCGCAGTGCGATTATGTTTTAAGTACAACTGCTGGCGATTAGAATTTAATTTTGGTTAATTGTTGGTTTTAATCTTCTCAGTATTCAGAAACAAGAATATGCTATAATCAAATTAATAAATAAATATTTTACAACTATAAGATATAAATAAAGGAATTCTGAATTATGAGAGTGTCATTTATAAAATTCTCTGAAAATTTTACCTATAAATGAAGCTTCCAACAATTATAGGAAGCAAAACTGTTTTTGTAATCGAATATGAATTTGTAAATGTTGGAAAAAATTAAACGAATGTATGACAATATTTCGTAATTTTGCAAATAATGGAAACGTTAGTTTAACATTTCCATCTCTGATAAAATATAAAGCTGAGAGGCAGGCGATTTTTATTTTTTATTCGATTCTAGCAACGGTTATCAAATTCTGGAAGCTTTCACGACTTAGGTTAATGGAAGAGTAACGAATAGATGAAAGTAGTTTCAAGGCCTGGGAAGATATTAGGCAAACGTTCCCCAAGAAGAAACTTTTAGCACTTCTGGTTGCCGGGAAAGATACAGAAGGTAGATAAAGATTATTAACACTTTCAAGGCGCTTACTACGGTATAGCGCCATATTGCTTGATTGTGCGTCGAGAAACGCGTGAATGGTTTACTGGAACTTCCTTCAATTAAGTTGTCTGATCGTGAAATTTATCGTACACTACAACATCGTCGAATACCATAAACCGTACGTATTTATAATACTCGTTAAACAGTAGCAGTGGTAGCGAGTATTAAACTAATAATCTTGAATTTATAAAGCTATTATAAAAAAGAAAAACGTTAGACAAGAAAATTGGAGAAGAAATTAGAAAGTAGGAAGAAAATTTTCAGTTCTAGAATGCTATATATATTTACAAAGATAAAAAGCAACACTAACATAAAATAGAAAATAGAAAATTCTCAGTTTTAGGTGGTATATAGAATTTACAAACTATAGAATGTAAAATTTGAAGTTCAGAAAAATGTTCACAGTGCCTGCAATATGCAAAAATACACAAAATGTTCAAAAGTGGAGTATTACTACTTGATTACTATACTTGATAAATAACTATATTTATTTATTATTAAGTATTGCTATACTTGATAGATAAAACAAATTTTTCTTTAAATTCCATTTCTTTAGTTATGTAAATATAAAAATGCAGAAAAATCCGCCGTCTATGTATCAACTGATATTAGCATAGAGACGTTACAACGACCGGAATTAATTTATTACTATAAATTTTTCTTTAAATTCCATTTCTTTAGTTATATAAATATAAAAATGCAGAAAAATCTGCCGTCTATGTATCAACTGATATTAGCATAAAGACGTTACGACGACCGGAATTAACGTTGCAGGAATCGAGGCGATCTACCGAGATCCCCGTACAAACCTCTCGATTACGACGTGCCTATAAATCCATCGATCACTTCCTTGTGGGAAAGATCGTGCACGAGTACAGCGTACTATGGAACGATGCGAGAAACGCGAGTCGATGCAATCAGGCACGGGAACTTTACAGCGTGCGGACACGCGGCGAGTCGTGTCGCTGGCGGAGAAAATGAAAACGCCGCCGCGGATGTAAATAAATCAGAGCAAACAGGAGAAACAGAAAGCCGGCTAGAAACATAGAAACGAAGAGCTTTAAAGAAACCGCTGGTGAATAGAAACGAGAGGTTTAACAAAGAGAGTAAGGACTAGAGGGTATACGGAGAGCGCGTTTAACAACGACGCAAACGTAGAACGTAGGAATGGAGAAGAAGCTAAAGAAGAGAAGGAAGAAGATAAAAGACGATGGTCAGGTGGACGGGGGTGGAATCTGGCGAAATAATGTGCGCGAGATTGCTTGTAACCCGAGGACCATGCGAGGGTAACCCAATCTTTTTCTCTTTCTCCCCCTTTGCTCCTTGCGTGCCACGAGGATGAAGCTGAGAAGTCTTCTGAAAACCTTCCAGAGACTGTGAACGGCGTGCACGGTACTTGGTTAGTAGGAGGAAAAACATGGAAGGCTGAGGGAACGATTACTTATTGCTTATTCCAGATGAATCGATGACGAGCTATCAAGCATACGTCCATGCCTGACTGCCACTAACAATCGAACAGGCATCTGTAATTCTGCGATATGCAGCGCTGTACTAAGTGATATGTTTGCTAGAATTGTGTATTGCGTGAGACGAGAGCATGACGAAAGATCCACCAGATATTGTTTTTACATATTCATTGAATCGATGTTTCATGTATAAGGCATAGACTGGTACAAGTATAGGTAGGTACTTCATTATTTCCAGCTCGATATTTCTTTCAAGGTATTCGAGCGATTGAAAGGTTCTATTTTATTCGAGAATCAAGTGTATTGGCTTGTTTGAAATTCCTCTTCAGGAATACTATTTTACATTACCAGAGATATTTTTTATTAGATATTTAATTCTAACAGTTTGTATAAATAATAGAATTTTTAAGCTTGGACAAAATATCTATGTATATGTACCTTCCATGGACTAATTGCGTGGTTTAACGTCTGGTTTTATTTTAAAATGCAAAATAATATTACCATAAATTAAAATCTATGTCATTGGCGAAGAGTCAAGAACTGGTTAATATTGGAAATTATGAAAAATGTCCACGCTTACCTCAGTTTTTGGCGGTAATCCTCCTCCATGTGGTCCGAGGGTTGCTGAGGCTGTGGAATGAGGTGGCACACCGGGGTATAATTGCGAATGCGGCGATAATCCGTGGGCATGGGGGTGTGGATGAGGTGGTGGTGGAGGTGGTGCAGGGGGTTGTAGAGGATGAGCATGGGGTAGAAGAGCTGCGGCAGCTGCGCTCCTTAAAAGATGCGCCTGAAGTTGCTGCAGGTGTGGCGCCATTCCTGGGTGCATTCCCAAAGCTGGGCTCATTGCTGTAACAAAAAATGATAAGAAAAATTAATAAATAACAGTGAACAATTGTACTGAAAAAAATCGTTGAAAGATAGCAGAGTGACGTTTAAAAACAAGTGTCTAATAGAAAAATGGCACGAGCATGTGCACTTTTATATCCTTATGAATACGACTAAAGGGATGAAATCTAAGTATAAATTTGTTTCGCCCTTTAAATATTTTAACGAACGCTCCTCTTTAGAAATTTTGTATATTTTTGCATATTCTTACACGCTTACCCCTTAGCCGCTATAATGGGGTTGTAAAGTACATCAAATACATACTTCATTCTCGTGTAATGTAGACACCGTCTGAGTAATTTTCGATCGAATTGAGTCTCGTAACCGTATCTTATAAATACAAATTAAAATTTGTTATCCAAAGCTTTCTCTATATCTCGGAACTTTACTAGAAAATTATTCCATTATAATGCCTTACATGACAGTCGAATTTCCTATAACTGCATAAACATTTCTACTCTAAACGTGCATTTGCCAAATGGTACAGCGATATTGGAAGAATGCAGCAACGTGTTATCGCTCATCTAATCGTAATTACTTCAGGCACAATCTGCAAGCTTCATTCTAAAGTAAAAACGCGGTTAACGAACGCCGATAGTCGATTGGTGCAACCCACCATCTATCCGGTATTTTATAAATGTCTTTCCTAAGTACGCGTTTATCGAGACGTGTATCGTGTCGTTCCTTTTTCCTCGTGTAGAAGAGAAAGAATGAGAAATAACGCAGCCTACACGATCACCGGTACACACAACCTTATGGTCTCGTAAGAGAGGCTCGTAGCATTGAAATGCAAGCTTGGCCTACGTGCCGGAAGTCCGGCGTGGCGTGCCCCGACTGTCAAGAGAATGGACGCGGTCCGATTTCGATCTCTATCGATTATCCCCGGTGTATCGCCACCCTCGTCCACTGAATTCGCGTTAACTATTTAACCAACGTAGTGACAGCGACGCTGCTCGTTATCGCCTGATGAAATCAGCGACCAACCGTACGAATAATTCGCTGTTACACCGACACTTTTCCTGTTTCGTTTGTAACGGTATCGGCTTTCGGCTTTCTACAACCGCCAACTGGATTTCCTCGCAATTAATTATCGAGAAAGCGCGCTCGTTGGATCAGGCATGCTGCCAGGATGTGTAAGTTTGATACGGAAATACATTGTAGATGTACGTTGCAGAGTTTCGATTATATTCCACTCGTTAATTGGGAGTAACGAGTTAAATCATTTGGATTATCGATGGTTTTCGTGTTGTGTAATTTATTTAATTGAGGATGCTTTATCAACCGCAGGAGAATCTTTGTCGGTTGAAGTAAATAAAATTGGGTTAATTGAAAATCGGTCTCTAGAAGATTCGATTAAAATATCAGCTGGTTAGTTAGATTTAATTGGCTAGATTTTATTGTTCGAATTTTGTTTCGAGATTATTATAAACTTTATTATTATAAACTAGATTATAATTATCGGCTGTTGCTTGTTACAAAACTCTACTCTCCTTGAAATTCTTGGATTCTATGAAACACGTATCGATATTTAATTACTCCCATATGTGTATATCGAATAAATAAATTTTCACTGCGGTAAATCACATCATTGCAAAGCTACATCATTGCAAAATCAATCAAACAACGACATTACATTGTTCATCCGTGCAGAAATTCAAACGTCCGTCATACTACAATCTTAGTTTAACTGTCATCTGGTTTGCCGATACGTATATGGTACGACCGAGATGTCTTTCGATCAGCGATATCGATGTTGTCAAATTTTAAGCTTGCTTATATAGCATAATTGGGTTGAGACACGATTTAATCGGTAGCTGGTTGCACGATGAAATATTAGCGATACGCACGGTTGGCAGCGAGTTCGCTCAATAAATTGCCACGGCTAAATTAACCAACGTTCGATATGGCGATGTCGGTGCGTTACGTGACGAGCCTTACAAGATCACGCTTCCTCCTAATCGAAGTCTCGATTGACAGGCTCCCTGTCGCTGCTCTATAAATTAAACCTCACGATCATTTATGTATGATCGACGTATACCAAACAGGAGCTACTTTCGATGTTTGAACGATGGATCGTGACCAATTTTCACAAAACAAATTCGCTCTTTCGAACCTACATTAGATGCAATGTAGCTGCGGCTAAAAATATCTTCCGCTTGTAAATAGTTGCTAATAATCTTTATACTGTGTTACGTACATTTCTTACGTGCGAATAGTCTTATTTATAACGATAGTATTTCAACTCGGTGTTTGAGCAACGAATCGTAATCATTTTCCGAGAAATGAATCTGTTCTTTCGATTCCACGTAGATATAATCTAACATTGATAAAAATGCCTTTACTTGTAAATTTATGAATACTTGGTTAATATATTGTATAATTCTGCGATATTCACCTTGATTTATTAAAACAGTTAATTTGACTCGATTTTTGAATAACGAATCGTGACTTTTCTTTCACAGATGATCTTGCGTAGTTTTTTAATTATAAATAATTACAATTAGTAAATTCGTAAATATTTGATCAATGATTCTCACGTCTTCGCGCTATTCGCGTAAATAATCTCGTTTATTACGACGTTACTCACCGATTTTGTTATAATATCAGGCTAGGAAGCTTACGTAAACGTACAGAAACCGCTTGAAATTGTCTCGAATCTATTGCAACACGGTTAGAATCACCTTTTAAGTCTTTCTGCACAGAATCACGTCACCGATTAGCAGTCAATCGTCGATGTCACGGAGCACCATCGACGGTGCCATCGCGGACGCGCGCCAAAGCGCTTAGGCGACCGGTCACGCCCATGCGTGTCTACGATTCTAGGCGGTGTGCTTCATAAAAGCGAGCACGTTGCCTTAACACGGACGCCTAACGATTTTACGATGACTCGTTTTAAAATAACGACGAATATTCGCCATGTTTTTTAATCGACGACGTTAATCGAATAAGATTTTTCGAGATAGTTTCCAGAAACGCTGATCGGTGGCCATTTCTCGTGAAACGAAGCAGTTTACCGACAAAACTCGAGTTTGGTGTATCATTTAGTAATTACGCGACGTTTCCGAAGCTTGTAATGACCGGCGAAGATGGGCAGAAACGGGATTTAAAATATTTCTCTGCATCCTAAATTAATCACTGGTTCCTGCCATAAAGTACGTGGAATTGGTAACGCAAACAGCTGCGTCAATTGATTATTATCTTTCCAAGAATTTCTTCTCAATTTTCTGACTTTTTTTTATCGGAAGATTAACATTACGTCAACAACATGATTATTAGAGCGGAAGAAAAGAAACAAAAAGGAGAAAGGAAAGGGTTGTTATTACGTTACCAACGTCATTGATTATATTTGATCTTTTAATCAATTCCAATAACTCGCGAATTTGATCGCTTTCCATGTGATCTTTAATCTATGCAGGTTATAGTGATTCATGGAATAATTGTTTTTTATTCCCAAGTTCTTTTCTTCGCCCTATCTTATTCTTAATGTTCTACGAGAAATTAATATCAGTTTTTTCGATTATGAGAAAAAATTCTCCCTTATGAATTATTCATATCGATGACTAGCACAATGATATGAAATTCAAGATCGGCTTGCTGAAAACAGATACATCTATCATTTAGTTAATTACTAACTTATTGAAATATAATGTTATATACACGCAACATCAAGCGTGAGAAAGTTAATTATAAAATAGATGAAGATTAGGTGATCCGTAGAAAGAGATACATTTATTATGTTTCCAGGAATTTTTAATACCAACCTGCAGAAAATATAAACAAGTGATGGCTGTAGATATTTTCTAAGTTTCAATCAATAAGCAAAATTGCAAGATTGCAAAAGACAAGAAGAAAATCACTTGCCATATTGCAAGCGGAGTTTATGTCTCATTCTTAGGGTGAAGAAGCACGTAAGAATAGTTGCGTTTTACGCGTGAGACTGTAAAATGTTTGTCGGGTTGTATTTCTCTCGGTGCATTGATCGTTCGTCGCGATTCCAATGAACATAAAACCGAAGGAACGCACGGGGCGCACGCCTACGATGCTTTATTTAAGAACACTATAATTTCGTGGAATCGACTGTACATCGTCGTGGTAACCGGTTGTCTAGTCGTATACCGAACGATAATCGCTTAATCACCGGCGATATCCTCTGTGTGCGACGCCGACCATCACCTATGAAAAATTTCATAAAACACTCTGTCTCTTAGATGAAAACTAGCGCTGGGAAATCTCGAATTTACGGTCGGTTGCATTGTGATTCAGGTATTGCTACTTTAGACACAAGCAGGTGGCTATTTATTAATCGTTTATACCTTTATTCCAGTCCTTTAATTATGTTATAGCTTTTTCGTCTTTTTATCAGAATCCGATTCTCATTTTAGACCAGCATCTCAGAACCTGGTGTTCGAATGAAGGAAATTTAACGTTTTCAGGTGAACGTTGATATGAAATCATACGCTGTACTTTTTACGATTGAAAAATTCTTATTCCAAATGTTATTCCAAGAATCTATGATTTATCTTCTCATTCTACTAATTCTTTTCAAACTTAGTAAAATAAAAAAGTATTAAACCAATTGTGTAAGCTCTCATGTTACAATATTACATATATATATATATATTATACCATGAAAGAAAGAAGCACTGGCAGCCTAAAATCATTACACGTACAATTCTATGAATGGCAATTAATTCTTCGTAAATTCAGTCAAAAAAATACATACACTTTAAAATATCAAATACAATATACATATTTTTATCTAAAAAAAGCCGCCATCTTTTGGACATCGTAATCAGTATCACGAAACATATTACAAACTCCCTTTTACAATTCCCAAATGGACATCGCGAGACCTATAATGACTTAAACACGGCTCTCCCGACTCATCGACTCCGCGAAAAAATTCTGAGTAAACGATAATGCTTCGAATTCCCTGTTTCATTTCTTCTACTCGTCGACTATTCCATACGTATATGTACGCGCGTTATTTCTGCCCCTCAGAAATGTACGTTTACAAAAGAACGTCCCTAAGGAAAAAGGGAGGAATCTCTGATCGGTAGCGTACGATGGCGACATTAACGAGCGGGCAGCATCCCGCGGAGCATCGTACAACGCCAGGCTGACAAACGACCGGCGATCGCGCGTCACTTGAATTTTAATCCGTTAATTACTTCATTTAATCGCAAATTACCGGCTGCTCTTAACTCGCGAGCAAGGAGGTCCGGGGTCCGATTTGTGGGACGCGCCGCGGTTGCAACCGGCCTTATAATGGCTTCATGCGCACCGCCACTTTAATTCGATGCCCCTTTATCCCCCTTGCCGCCTCCCTTCCGCACGCCCTTAAACGTCAGGACCTGATCCTTACGAGGACGAGGCCTTCCACGTTAACGCTACCACCAATGACTTTATTCGTTTCGTATAGGTCCGGTAATTATGGTAATTCGGGACGGCCAGAGACCCGGTTTTCCTGAGAAACAGACGATCCAATGTTTTACGACGAATGTTGAATCGCTTCCACGCGATCAGCAAATGATATACGCCCGGATTATGCTGCCTCTGTAATATTCAACCGATTCCGTGAGAATCGTTACTCGATTAAAGCAAGGGTATAGATGAAGTACATTCATGATCTGTTTCGAGATTGGATCAACTGTTGGGAATTCTGAAATTGAATCTTGAGAAATGTTCTTTGCAGGCTCTTTCGTGGTTTATTAATAAGGTGTAATTTCGAAACATTTCAAGAAAAAAAAAAAAAATAATCTCAGATTCAATCGATGGATATGTTCAGATTAATTTATATTATCCAACGCATTTATCTTTTGCCGCAGAAAGTATATGTTGCTAAGAAATATTTCAAGCAAACATTGCTAGATACTGTACGACTACAACCATCTCGACGGTTCGATTTACAAATAGGGTTTCGTCTCTAGGATTTGAACGATTAGTCTACTGTTCTATTCAATTCAATAAAAAAAAAAATAAATCGACATATGGATCATTTCCAAAGAAAACAGTTAGGTGGATTTTTACTACTGTACTTTGCCCTGCACGAATGAGATATTTGTCCGAAGGAATAATTATAAACCAACGTTTATACGATCATCAGAAAAACTTGTTCACCGAAATATTTTACTCTGACGTTACTTAAATAGGCATAATCGCCGATCGCGGTGAAAAATATCCAAATTCTGCGATATGACTCCATCACGACCATCGCGCGATAAATCATTTAAATCTTTCTGTAATTATCTCGAAAGAGCATTTCTCACCGAAAAGTCTTTTACTTTGACATAAATTAAACACCCTTGATCACCGGTCAAGCGGCTTAAAATCGGCAAATACTCAAATAAAGGAACCAAGTGGAGCGTGTGTAAAAGTGTGACTCGTTTACGACGGTCGATTTCTTGGTTCCGTCCCGTGGCGTGGGCAATAACTCGGAAAATACGGCTGTCACGCGGTAGTCGCGCATTAACGACCGCGCTGCCCGGCTACACGTGTAATTACATGCGTATAATTCACGTGTCGTGTATAGCCTCGCGAAAACGTTTATGGCCGCGTCGAGGCCCGATCGGTGGACGATGAAGCGGCGCGAGCGCGTCGGCAATTACGAGCGATCAATCAACGTGGACCAACAGTGGAAATACATCGGATAAACACTCGGTGACTTACGTTTTCGGGTTCGTGTCCGGCGCGGGTGATCTCTTAATTGCGACTTTCCCCGCCTCTCGCGAATCAGCCGCTTATTTATCCCGCCATGTAAATCGGCCATAACAGTTATCCCCTCTTTCGCAACATCCATCCAGGAGAAGAGAATAATTAGGCACAGGTGTTTCACGCGAGTCCACGACACGCCAAAATTTACAACCGAGAAATGAATAATAGGCCTGTACCTGCCCGACCAATTATTCAAAAATTATTCAAAAATTGCCGCGCAATTTGAGTCGTTCACATCGAACGTCTTTAAAGTTGGTATATGTATAAATATGCATACAGGGTGTCCCCGCAGCATCGGGGAACCGCTTCAGCGATGGATTTTGCGCATGGTAACAATAAAAAAGATTCGCGCTAACATACGCCCTGTTAGACCTTGTCTTCGAGTTGTGACGAGTTTTACGTCGGAACATTTCCATCGAAAAATAGAAGAAATTAAACTAATTGAGCTAAACAGATCTCGTTATTCGACGTTGAACGTCGTATTCTAATTCTGCCCAATCCTGTCTAATCCACACACCCAGTCAATGATAAAACGACTTCAGTATTGTATTCGTATACACGCAGATTATTTTGAACAGATCTCGTAAAAGTATACAGATTGAATTTGTTAAAGAAAAAATTCGCTACAACTCGAAGATGAGCGTGTGTTTATACGAGCCATTTTATATTGTTTTCACGTGCCGATATGGTTCCCCGATATCAAGGGACACCCTGTATAGCGAATACTTGTAAGAGTGTTTGAAAGGGGAGCGATTCCCTTACTGGAGTGAAGACAACGTGTAATTAATTACGTGGTAAATCTTGCTTGAGGAATAATTCAATAAGTTTGACATGTATGGTAATAATGATACTAGATAAATGATCGCTTACCAGCGGAAAGATGACCGTAGCTGCCGCTTGCGCTGCTGCTCCGAGATCCGTTCACGATGGAGGCCAAGCTGTTCGGGCTGAATCGGATCATGCTGTCGATGTCGAAACGATCCGAGTACGGGGAACTGCTCAACGCCCGCTTCCGGCTCGCTCTGATCGCGGACGCCCTTGGGCTTCCTAACCTCGACGAAGCTGACACTGAAAATGCCACGTTTTTCATGTTGATTGTCTGCTTTTCAAGTGGAGAATTAAGCGTAATCTTTAACTGATCTGGACTGTGTGTCTTTTATACCGAAACTTTCATTTAATCTTTAACCAGCATTTTTTAGTATAGGTGATTTAAAGTAGTTTGGATTTATTACATTGGATTACATTTCAGTATCATGACCATTCTGTAAAAGATATACATTATGATCGAAGTTGATCGACTATGCTTTCTCCCAAAAATATGTAAGTCACGCGTTGATGACCCAAGCGAAGTTTTAGCTTTGAATTTCTCCGAAAAGAATCTTTATATTTAGAAAAAGAGATTTCATACATTCGACTGCAGGAATGGTCAGATAAAATAATTTCTTCAGATATTCCAAAAGAGTAAAATGTATCTGCTTACATAATGTGAAACAATACGTTTGTCTACAGAAAGTCGATTCAAATTTGACGACAAATGCGATTAAATGGCAGGAAGTACAACATGTAAGTTAATACGAGAAATTCTTTATTTTATGGGACACCTATGGTCAAACGCCAAAGCCAGCGAAATTCCACGCGAAAATCGTGGCAAGATATCAATGTTCGTCGCCTGACCGAGCATTAAAGTCTCCGAGTCTCGACGTTGTTCTCTAGAACGTCTCGCTTTCCTGACAACGTAAATATCTCGAGTAAAAATGCGATGTTGAAATATCGACGCGGGAAGGTATCGAGGAATCGATTTGTAACGCGGATTCAAGGAGAAGGCTGCGCGAATTTCCATGCAAACTCAGCGAGACGTTGCCGCAGAACCAGTTCAATTAAGCGCTACGAATTCTTGCGGCTCGTACTACCGGAGGAATATTCCGTGGCGTGGATTTTAAAAGTCTTGCCTTTCGGTGCGCGCGCTCGTAACCAGGTAGATATCCACAACTGGCCAGAGAAGGTGAAGGAGAAGTCGAGGAACGATGGAAAAGGAGAACGAGAAGAGCGAGCAGGAAGGCGGATTCTGCGGCCAGAACGTTTTAGCGGCGATTTGCCTGCGACCGCAGGCCAACGACGTAATATACAAACCACTTTCTTAAGCTCGTGGTGGCGGCTCGCTTGTATGGAGCATCGTTGGTTATATGGTGGCGGTTCTTCGCTTCCTCGCCTGGCTTCTTCTTTGCTTCTTCTTCTTCTCTTTTCAATACGCCGCGCCGCCACTCTTCTTCAATCGCTAATTCTGCATCTTATCATTTTCATTCGAGGTCCAGTTTTCTTTTTTTTTTGTATTCTTGTCCTCTTTTATAATTCGAGACTCTCTTCGCTTTCACTCTTTCAAATTTTGTCTACATCTTTCTAACCTCGATTTTTACTCTTGTCCACAAATTTCTTTTAATTTTTGTAGCCTGATGTTCCTTTTATTTTACATATTAAGCGTTCTTTTTTCATGGTTCTTACTGAATTGTATATCATAGACTTTTCGAAAACTGCTTTAAAAATCCCGACTTTATACTCTTTCGATAAACTCTTTTTTTTCGTTCTTTCTATGCTCCACTATTAGTTTCTTCTTTATTCGTCGCACATTTTTTCTTTGATTCGAGGCTTGGCAAATCTATATCGCTTCAACATCTTTTCTGATTCTTCGAGATTAATTCCAACAATTTCTCCAATGTGTATCCTTGTTCTTCATCCATCGTTATATATCCCTTCACCCGCAGCTTCTTCATTTACCAAATTTTTTCCCCCAAATTGCAGCATTCTGTTTCCCTTGTCGATTTCTCTTTGCTTCTACTCTCCTGCGCTCCGACTGCCTCCGCCGGTTCCTCGAGCTTCTCTCTATCTCCTCGTGTCGCCTCGCACGAGCAACGCGATACACAAGACCGACCACGAGGAGGCTCGAAGCAGCTCTTTCTCCTCGGTTTCCACTCGGTTGATCGCTCGTTCGCGCACAACGGGTATAGAATTACTCGCGGTTGGAGCTCCTCGCCTCTCGCGAACGCGCTCTTTTATCCCCTCGCCCGATTATTAATTCGAGCACTGATCAAATTTACGATGGTCAACGAGCGAACCGAACGAATGAAAAGGGTGAGGAAGAAGGAGGGAAAATGGAAGAGAAGAAGATGGAATGTCGTGCGGTTTTTCCGCATGAGCTGAAACGTTTAAGGTTCCTCGATGGTCTCGTGGCTTTATCGAGGTCGTTCGGCCTCCTTTCCTCGGTTACCTGTGCCTTGTCCTTCTTTTCAACTTGTTCTCAGTCCACCACGACGGTGAATTTCGTTTTTGCACGATTTAGCTACTGGCCACTTGTGCAGTTTTTATAATTTGTGCCTGAGGTGATGTCAACTGCGATTGCTCTCTATAAGACTCAGTGTAGCATCTGATCTATCAAATTTTATTATATATTTTTCATTATTCATTCATAATTGAGTTCTTCTAATTGAATATAGGTTGATTCCTTGTACTAGACTCGCGCGTGTATCAAGGTAAAATAGCGGTTAAGGTTCAATTAATTTAAGAACAATTAAAATAGTTCTTCTGGGAACTACGAGCTGTTTAGAAGCTCCTATGAGGGCGATTAGCTTCATAGATTATTGACACCAGTTTCAGTTGTCGCGTTTACAAATAACGTGAACAAAGATTTTGAAATATATTTTTCCTGGCAAATGAACGCAAAAGAAAGAAGAAGAAACGAAGACTGATTCCTTCCTGTCATTATCGTTTCAAGCATTTAAGTTTCTACGATTTGAACATCTAAGAAGCGAGTACTTTTTATTAGATGGTTGTCTCTAATTTCATTGACAATTTTTATGCATTTCTGTTCATCAGGAGAAAGATACGACTTATAAATATTCGCTTCGTAATTTAACCGTTACAAAGAATTTTTATATTCATTTACAATTTACAAGTCACGTAACGTTATTGAAGATAAGCCAATCGGCCGAAAGCCCACGCAAGAATATCCCCTTAACACCGACGTGATTTTTCGATGCACTTTTTCCACAGAGACAGAGGACGAACCGATCGCCTTATCTGTCTTAAAAGGGGGTTGGAGAAGCTTCGAGCTCTTTAATGAATATGCGAACGATTCTCGCCGATCCCCCTCGTCCCGAGACGAACGTCCTCGTGACCCACGACCCTCTGGACTCTACACGTTCCGTACGTTCCATCCCCTGGCCCCTCTTCACCCCTCGCGAGGCTAACATGGGATTGAGACATGTAAATTGGTGCAATCGGCCACTCCGATCGACGCGGCTCGTCCGACGCTGCCTCGGCGCACGCTACAACGCTACAGGTCGCTTCAAATCACCAAATCATAGTGACTTTTACCATCAAAGAGAAGAATTTAAAGCGATGAAAATGAAGTGGTAGATATTCGATTTGTACCTATTCGATTTGACAGGTAGGTTAACATTGATTTTTATTGAAATCTTCGAAGGAATTGTACAAAACTTTAGTAAGTTAAAATACATATCGTGGATGTACAATATGTCGTAGAATGAATTAGTAACTCTTGCGCGATAGAAATTGTTATATTGGATTTGTGAGAAAAAAGGCGATGGTTTTTAATGAATAATTTAAGTCTGGTTTGATGGAACTGGATTAATGTTAGAACTGATATTTTTTAATCTGCGCTTCGATGCAAATGATTCTAATCGCAACATACTGTGACGAAACTTAGTAACGAGAAATAAGTATATTTCTATTCCAATAATAGTTCATATTAATTTCGTGAAAAAGCACCAGCATGGTTTCGGTAATCCCAAAAGTTCGGACTCTGTAATCTCTCATTTTGAAAGGTTTACTACTTCTAATCTTAAATATTCGTCGTTTCTTTTCGTTATTTGACAATATAATATCTATGCGTTTATCAATATTTCCTAGGTTTAAATTAAACTAAAATACTAAGCAACATAACGCGAGGAGAATTCCATAAACATTTTTACGCTTCGTGTCGCGATTTCTCGATATTCAAATAAATCGAATTAAGAATTTCGTCACGAACGTAACGGCGTGGCGAATTCGGTAAAAGAAGAATTCGGCAGAGGACGAAAAGGGAGAAGAGGAACAGGGGAAGAATGAAGCAGAGGAAGAAGAAATGTGAGACAACCTGTAGGGTAGGCGCTAAGGTGTTAATGAGGTCGTGTCGCTCCGAGTCGATTCAATTATGCGGCGGTGGCGACTAACGAGGCCCCGTTTACCCTTTCAGTCGTCTTTTAGCCTCTCGGCCTCTTAACCGGTCGATCTCCTACCTGCTGCTAGTGCTGCTACACCTACGGCTAGCCGCCGCGTACCGTGCATCAGGATCTTTCATTAGATTCACTTGTCGTCCTCGAACCAGTCGACGAAAAAGTTTCTCGTTTCGTTCGTCGAATCGACATGCTTCGAGATTTTTAACCCGTTCAAATCGGCCTTGGTTTTTCACTCTTTCAACTATCTCGCGTTTGTGCTACATTAAGAATTCTTCCACGATTTTTTATTTTTGGTAATTATCGTTAGTTCCATAACTAACTCCAAATTTCATTTAACTATTATGAGCTTCTTAATTATAGTATCTTTTTTATTCTAGTCACTGTCAAACCTATACCAAATTTAAATCTAACCTAATTAATCTAATTCAAAATTAATTTAAAGCTGGTTCAAAGCCAACCTATATCATTCTTGATTCCTTTTTTAGAATTATTAGAATTTAAAATTTCTTAAGTATTAGGAATTCTATTGCAGTATTTTCTTTTCTAGCGATTGTCATTAACATCTGGTATCATCGACGGTAAAGGATCATTTTGAAACCAAATTATGCCAGATTGGCATAATAAATTTACAAAATCTTATACAAAAGCGATCGAACATTTAAGCTTGACACGTCGAGAGAAATTTTCGATCATCGGAGACTAAAAAACGGTGTCGGGTATCAATGATCTTATTGATTTTGTCGCGTTGGATTAATTTCGTTAATCGGATACCGTGTTCCGATCTTTAATAACTTTTAAAGGCAGCTTTGACCTACTACTATATTCGCGATGTTTTATTAACATAAGATTCACAACTTACCGTCGATGGAGAAAGGGAATTCTGAAGAAGCGAGGGTGCTCGCTGGTCCTGCGGCGTGCAGAAGGTACTCGGGCCCCAAACCACCCAGTCCTTGAAAAATTATAAAGAAAAGAAAAAAAGGCGATTAGACAGTAGAAAAAAAACAAGATTTTATTCGACTATTTTTAAATAGGAAATAATACTCTCCCGTATCGCGTGTCACGTCTAACGAAATCAAAGGCCTCGATTCTCAAAGACATTCTTCCGGCGGAAATGCGGGCTCTTTACAACTTCCCTGCGTTTAATACCAGAGATGGCGCACTCTACTTCCTTAATTACGTTTATCGAGAGAAAAGAAGCAACAGCGAAAGGGGGAGATTGAAATAAGATCGATAGGACATCCGAACGTTAACTTGAAGGATTTACTATGGTAAATGAACAACGCCTGCGGTTCAGGATAAAAATACAGACTTGAGTTGTTGGTTTTTGGTATCTGTTAAATTCAATAAAAATAGATACAGTCTTCATAGCGATTTTAATCAGACTTTTGTTCTAATTTACATCTCTCTTCTATTCTATTCTAATTATTTTTATATTCTACAAGCGCAGGTTCATTTTACTGTATACACTAGTCAAAAAATTTATTTATTTATAAGTGGGTTTACACATTTTTCTAAATGGCCGTTTTTAAAATTAATCTTCATCATCGTTTTCATTCGTTAGATTTTTCCGAGAAAGCTCTTAGCAATATTAATCTTATAATTCTCTTCATCAGTATGTGTTATCCTACCCTATTTATCTTAATCATTCAACCTCCAATTTCTCTAGAAATTTAAAAAATTTCCCATCTATTACCTCAACAATAGGAATAACGTTCATTGCCAGTAGGTAGGATGTTCGATGGCGAATAAATTTCAAGCATTGGATGGGGACGTGATCGAAATTAGGCGACGTCTCCGGTCGCTATCGTTCTAATTATCTCGGAACAAGTACAAGCCAAGGTAATTACCGTGTAACGAGGCGTTGGGACTGTGCGTGGAGGCCTGGAGCTGGTGGTAAAGGTGGTCCATGTAGTTGAGCCGGTAGGCGGGATGCAGGGCCGTATGCTCCGAGAGGGGGTGACTTCTGCGGAGGAAATCACCGCCGGAAGTCCCGTTGCCGGCTGCCCCGCCACCTCCGCCCCCACTGCCACCGCCACCGCCGCCACTAGCACCGCTGCTTGCTCCGCCACCGCCACCGGTGGCTGCACTGCCGATCGCCGTCGTGCTGCTGGACAATCTGAAACAATTAATCCTTCTGTCAATTTGTGTTTCAACCTTACAAGGTTTATACTTTTCTGTAGGTTATAAAATGCAGATTGCTGATGTAATCAAAACTGTGTGGTTCAATGGTTTTTCAAATATTTACTTTCAGGGCCTTTCTACATGATCAAACTGATAATATATTAGTATGAAATTTTACAAATTACGAGCTGCCAATATTTATAAATTCCTATACGTACGAGCAACGAGTTTAGCAATAAAACGAATGGAATCTTGCAATGTGTTTAAGTAGCATAATCACGTAATCGGTAGAAATAACGTTAGAGAGATTTGACCCACGGCTGAATCAAACTGACCAACATCATCGAGAATAATTAACATTTGATCTCCGAACGATGAAATGTTAACCAAACGTTTGAACAAAATAAGAAGGTAGTTAAGAAACGGAATTATCCATTTATTTTGTTCAATGACTTCTTAGATATTCCAAAACTTTAAATCTTCCACGGAAATTAAAGTTTAAAGCTTTAAAAGTGAAAAAGAGGGCATCGCAAATTCTAATTCTTCCAGAGAACAGCTATAAACTTTCTCGGAAACGTCCTTAAATCTACGAAATCACCGCGACGTCTGTCAAACCTCGGAGAGGTCCTCGCTTAAAGAAACAAAGAAGCCTTCTTGAAACAGAGACGTAATTCAGCCAGCAGATTAATCATCCCGAAAAGACAATGCAAAGAGAGGAAACGGTCGTTTAACGAATGAAATTACGCCACGCTCGAAGCCGCCACAAATGGCGCGTGTCTCTTCGTCAAACATTCTATTTTTGCCGACGTCGACGCTGAAGAGAACAGGTGTCTTCTAGCAAGGTCGAGCTTGTTTCTCGTCGTATTCCCGAAAGTGATTCGACGATTTTTCCTTTTTTCTCGGTGCCTTACCAGAAGACAAAGGTGTGTCTCGAGGTACCCGACAACAAGAAAAAGCCATCCAAGAATCGCGAGCATGCTGTGCCACGCGCTCTGCTTTCGACCCTGGACTATGGACCGTTCGTCACGCACGGAATATCGGGAAATGACGCGTGTCTCGTGTCATCGGTGCTGTTTGTCTTTGAAAATTGTCGCCGGTCTCGCCGGCCTGTTTGCGAATTTTTCAACATTTTATTTTCATCTATTTTCCGCTGATGAATTGACTATTACAATGTATCCATGATTGTTAGTGACTAACTTGTTTACTTAACAGTTTATCTAATTACTTAGCAATGTTGTTAAATTTGATTATCTTAAAAAACTTCTTCTATTATAAGTTCTCGAGAAAATCAATCTGTTCTTTTTTGTATTTACGAAAAAGATTTGTAAATGTATTCGAAGCATTGACAAATATATTTACAAAATTCTAACAGAAAAGTCGTACGCTTGCCTTGTAAAAGATAGAAGGCAACTAGAATCTTTAACCTTCGTCTTGAATGAGAAGCCAAACGACGTTTAAAACCCATTCATCAAAATAAGAATCATGCAAAGCAATTCTTCATTAACAACTGAACCTAAATAATTCTTCATCCCCTAAAACTTCTCAAGGCGACCATTTCCAAGGAAATGTGACGCGTCGAATAACATTCGTTCGCAAAAGGAGCAAGAACACCTCGGATGGCTTTACACGACTGTCCAAAATGAAAACGCCCCTTTATGTTACTTATTCTAGTCGAGATACGAAAGACAACAAAGGGTGCAGAGAATCGTCTGATCCTCGCGGAATAGAGCGGCTCGCGTTTTGACTGACGGCCATTCGCCACGCTCGAATCATCAGGAAATGGCGCGTGTCTCGTACCTTCAAAGATGTTCTCTCAGCCGTTTAGTCGTTAGTGCCTCTTTACGAGCACCTCTCTCCTCTCGAGGATCCGAGAATTCTTCGTGGAATCGCAAAGAACGTCAGGTGGCCTGAGATCTTTATTGGAAACGCAGCGAGAGGACCTCGCGCGTCCATCGAGGCGAGAGCCTTCGTGTAACTTACTGCCAAGGTCGTGCACCCGAGGAATTTCCTTGGAATTCCATAGAGAATTTTCGATGGGACGAGGAAAGTCATTTGTAAGTTATTAAAATTGTTCTGCCAAATTATTAAACAAATTATAACCTGTAGCATTGGGGAGGCTAATATTTTATTATTCTTTCTTTCTTCCTTTTTCCATTTTTTATTCGTCGCATTGACAACACGGCCATTAGCGACGGTTTTGCTTGCGTCTAAACCTCGTTCTATATGTCTGTCGAGCTGATAAATTTCACGAGGTTTTCTATGCTCTGTTCCGAATCGAATACTTTCTTGAGTTCTTGGAATCTGTTGCGTGCTTCGGTTAGTTTTGTGCATAACATTTTATTGTTGTCCTTAACGTTAGATTCCGATATAAAAATACGGAAGAAATTTAAATATTATATAAAATTGACGTCAAAGTATTGACGAAAATATCACTGAACTTCTCATAAAAGAAACTTTGTTGTAGCGAAAACTACAAATTCCAGATTTATTTTGTCTGCAGACTTTCTAACAAATACTCGGCCAACAGCTGACAGAAATGACTACATTTATTTCCATATGGTAAAGGTAGCTATCGTGGAGACAGAAGTGAAGACATTTAAAGGATCGTAGAAGTCAGAGTAGTTCGTTAAAATCACAGATCGGTATTTCACCATCTGCTTTTAAATTAGTTTGTTTGACTGTTTCCTGCATTCCGGTACGTGTTCCACCGTAGAAATTCTTGATATTTACGTTTACCCTTCTTTCGGCCATAAATTTTTATCCCGGCAACGTATGCCTCGGAAACTAGACGCGTTCCTACTGCCCGTGTCAACAGGAACAACTTTATGGCGTGTTCATTATATCGAGAGAAAATTAGGGAACGAAGTTCTGTAGTTCAGCTAGTTTCTTGTTTCCATTCGTTACAAACTTCGTCTCAGGTATTTTTTAAAACGTCTTTCTATAGTGCCACGTTTCTATTAAAATCGTCACCTATTAATGTCAAAACTATTCTACGAATTAAATTAATTCAAATTAAAATTGTTCTTTATGCGAAAATCGAGGAGATTTCTGGAAAGAGGACTCGAAACAAAATGATAAAGTGAACATGTATAATGTTGGAAGTTTCAATCCTACCTTTCAATAGTAATTGCGTTGAAATTAAAAATTATACTGGTTCTTAAAGAACCTTCTCTTTATATTTACAAAATAACGAAAAATTACATAATTCGATTATTTGACTAAAAAATACATCACAGATCTATAAGCTTCTTTGCCCAAAAAAAGGATCTTCTCGATGATTCATTAATTCAACGTCTATTCTATGAATTAAATTAATCAAAACTAAAGTGGATTTCTATGCCAAAATTGTTTTACCTCTCGTTAATTGGATTTTCATTCTCCGCTGTGTTTCGCTCCGAGGAATGGGAAAATGGCGTCGCGTGAAAAGCAGCAGGCGCGAAGATGGAACCGCGGGAAATAGAGACAGCAATTGGCGCGTGTCATAACGTTTTAACGCGTATTACGATGTTTGAGTCGGTCCCTGTCTAAATATTGGCTCCGCACTGGCGCGAGTTTGCTGAGCAAAGACAACCGGCTCAACTGTTTGACTTTACTTAAAGTCCACGGATCCCGATTACTGCCTACTCGTTACCTGCTTTACGCGACCGCCCCGTGTTAACAAGTTTGTCACACAATAAGCAACATATCGTTCCCGAAAAATGAAGAAAACCGCTGCTCCGCCATCTCGTTTCTGCACTAACGGTGTCCCAGTCTCAACATCGGTGCCCTCAGGATTCCGATACTTTTTAATGTATATATCTTTTATAAACGTGTTTGACTATTTTTCGATCTATTTTATCGACTGATTTAACAATTATTACAACTATTAACATTCATAACGTTTGAATTTTAAAACCTTAATCCCCGCAACAGCGAAAAGATATGTTTTCTTCTATACCTCAGAGTTGCATTTATGTAATTATTTTCTCCCCAAAACTGGGAACGGGGGCGTAACAAATTTGGTGACAGCTTTGTTTGAGAAAATGTCGATAATTTTCCACTTATTTCTCGAAATTCTATTATATAAGATAAAAAATTAGGTTGTCCGAAAAGTGTCTTTCTTTTACAGACACGTCTTTTACAACAACCCATTTACAACAACCTAATCCGTCCAACGTTGTGATCTTTATTTTGATGGAACGAAATGGATCATACGTAATTCGTGTTGTGCGTCCATTATTTCCTGATAAAACGAAAGAAACTTTTCGGACGACCTAATACTTACAAGTAGCACAGATGTCCTTTAAAACACAGTTCACGACAGAAATTCTAAATTCGTTGAAAACATTAACAAAATTCCTACAAATCTCTGATGTCTCCTTCAAACATTAATAAAGAATAAGATACACTAACGTATTTGCCCAATTCGTTAAATTAAAGCGCGACAGACTGCCACAGATTCATAGAAATCTAAAATAACGGCTCAGAGAAACGTTTCATAAATTTTCTTAGGAGTATGAATGAACGGCATAAAACAACAAGATGCTTTCATCGTCCCAGGAAACGGAGCAAATTCAGCGAAGATCTGAACGATGAATTAGAACGGGGTCGTAGAGATGACGGAATCAGGGACAAAAATTAGGACGCTTTGACAGGCTGCTTAGTAGCGTGACTGTAAAAAGCTCGGCTACGAGAACGGCCAGAGGGACAGGGGACATAATTACAATGAAAACATCGTCGACCCCGTCGGCTCGACGTCTTTTTGCCCGTAGCTTTCTAGTTGCTGGTTCCCTCGTCAACAGAGAAGGAGAATAACAGGCTGAGAGAGGAGGGAACGAGACCGATTCTATTTCGAATCCTGCTGAGTGCCAGATGACTCGTGGTATATACGCTTTTGCCTTCCAGTTCTCTTCCTTTTCTCTTCCTTCCTCTTCCTTTTCTGCCTCTTCCTCTTCTCTTTTCACCGTCGAATCTTTGCATTGTTCACTTTCGTTCTAACTTCTCCCTTCTAACCTCTTTCACGTGTCGTTTCTTTCTTAGAGATTCGCCTTTTTTATTTCCATTTTCCACATTTTTATTTGGCAATGATCTTTTTTTGTAGCGGTTGGTCGGAGATTCTTTTGTTTGTTCTGAGAGATTAAAAGAGGTCCGGTAATTTATTGTCACGATAAATTAGCCAAAGCTGCTATAAATAATTCAAAATGCGATTTTGCAAATGAAAATATAAATCACGTAGTTTGCCAATGGAAGTTCCCTCGGATATTAATGGAAACTAGTCTCAGAAGTTGCTATTCGACTTCAGAATTGATCAAGAAATTGCAAGATATAAACTTTCGTAAAATTTAAGAAATTAAAAAAAATATTTACGTGTGTTTTTATGTCTTTTTATTAGAATCGGAGAAATTATTTAAGAAAGTGTTAACAAATACACGTTTTCATCTACCCTCATGTGCGTATACATAGACACTTACGCATATGTGAAGTATAAATCTCCATTTCGGATTCTTAACAAAAAAGAAAAAAGAAGAAAATATGTTTCCCGCGCGAGGATATAATCTTTTAACCCTTCATTGGTGTTCATAACAAATTCATCTTCTTCATTTACACCACGTCAGTTTTAAAAAAAAGTTTACGTAGAGGCTATTTACCACTCGAAGGATTAAACGCTGATATTAGAGTATTTGTGAAATTCGTGTTTATGGATTCTGGGTCCCATTTTGACTTGGTACTAAGGGGTAAAATTTTTACGTCGTGTTCACCATTTATCCCTTCCGTTATACCGCTCCGTTCTCCAATTAAGCTATTATTAATTTCTCTTTCGGAGTTCTTCTCGCTGTTCCTCTCCCTTTCCGCGCTTTCCAGGCCTGAAAGTCGGCGAGGAACAAGGGACACGGAGGGAGGACCGACAGATAAAACTCGAGTCGTTAACTCGTCACGCCGGAAACCGACGCATCTATCTTTATCTACGGCCCGTCTGCCAGCAAGGCTGGCTTCTTCTTGAAATTCCTTCGGCCTTCGACGACTCCTTTCCCTGGTTCTTTCTTCTCCATTGCTATGAGAAATTTTCCGCTAAAACTAATTCGCTGATATTAATTTTATCAAGGATATCGACATGGAAATTATATTAACTCTTTGAAACGTGTAAAAAGTAATGTTTCGACGTTACTGGCAAAAGTACAACAAATTTTGCTTTTCAAATTTGTACTTTAATTCAATTTCAATTTTATACTTTAGAATTAAAAATAGAAAGACAGATTTGCTACTTTTTAGAAAATATTTATATTTAGGAATACTTAAATTTATGGTATTTAAAATAATATTTCATCTTTCTCCAAATGTAATGGAAAACAAAAGATAGAAGATAAAAGAGAGATGAAAAACTAAATGAAAGTGTTCCTTCAATTCAAGTTCCAGCAAGTTCCAAGAATAATTCCAATCGAATAACCCAAGTTATTTAACGATTTATCGTATGTACAAAAAGTGCAACACAAAATTTAAATAGAATATATTTTCTTAGCCAATTTCTCCTCCACTTGAATCGTAATTACAATAATTTTGTCTAATTACATATTTAAAGTTCGCAATCTTCGTGTCTTTATATGACGGAGGCAGAATAAAAAGTAGTATATTATTATTGATTTTAATTGATAAAAAAGGAATTATTAGCGAGTTCAACGCACGTTCTGACTTATTTTTGCAGATAATCCGGTATTTATCACGACCTTCGTTACGTCTTAGTCGGTTTATGTTCGACCAGCAGAAAAAGAAGGGAAGCCGGGTGAAGTATTAAGGGTCACAAGCTCATTAACGCGACTCGTGGTAATGAGGCGAGCGAAGCGCTGTTCAGGAACATCTGCCGGGTTTCCCTGCCGTTTCGTAAAACGGAGAGCTTGTCGAAAAGGAAACAGGATTCGAACGAAAGTTCTTGGAATTTTTTGGTTTCCCGCTCTGTTCTGCTGATTCATCAGTTCCAGCGTTTCAATAGTCCTTTATTACTTTAAAGAGCGCTTTATATGTCTTGGAAAATTATAATTTATTTTGAAGAAATATGAATATTCGCTAGAAAAAAGTTCTCGGATTTAGAAATGGCCAATACCATTTATCTCCAAAGTATAAAATTTTGAAACAATTCGAAATATTTAATATTGCAACCTTCAATTATATGGTTTCAAAATCTCCACAGTTCCTATACTTGCAATACTCTTAGCAGAGTTTCAAGTTCTCAAGACTTGCATGAAAATGTCAGATTCCACAAACTGCAGAACATCAAAATAATTTGGAAGTCGAAGACAAGACGATTTTATTACGTCAATTTTAACTCCTAAAGGAGTACGTAATCATTCACAAATTAATCACGAAGCTATCAAATTTAAACACTACTATTTTCAATGTAGAGCACTCTTCGTTAAGGTAGGCAGTAAACAACGTTAAATGCGAACGAATAATAAAATATCTCTGAATAGATATACGGTCCAGTGATTCTAAAATTCTTCTAACATCCAAAGCTAATTTCTCAATTAAAATTAAACTCCCAAAATATCTCTTTCATCTCCCATTTCGGAATCAATCTTCTCTAAATCTTCCACGATTAACAACACCAAGACTAAACGAACTTCTCACGTACCTACCGTTCTGTCGCGAAGGAGACAAGTAGACGAGAAGTTTCCACGAAGATACGACGAAGCTTCGCTAATCAGTGGAACGACGCGAAATCCCGCGTTGACAAAGTGTCGGCCGTCCCGAGACGACTAAACACCAACACCGGCGAGGGACGAGTTTCGCGGCTTTGCCTCGGATTAAGTTGGGAGCCTAACGCTTCCACGGGGTTTCAGGTTATGATATTTATTCCCTCGGCTCCGTGAGCCACGGGATGATCGAGAGGCAAAGGAAACCATATGGACGACGCGGCACGCGCTTCAAACGCAGCTACGAAAAGAAAACGAGCCGACTATCCGGCGGGGAAAATGGCGAGGAAATTTTTTTTCGACCCGCGCTACTGAGATCTATTCTTGATTTAAACTGGTCGAGAAAGGAGGAAATAGATCGACTAATGTTGGTAACGATCGAAGAGGCGGTATACGCTCTAAACAGTTGAGTATAATGACAGTCGACAGGTGTCGTGCGTGGGTGAAGTGTGCTGGAGCTCATCTGCGATGTTATTAATTCGTGAGAGAATGATTATATTGGTAAAACGTTCTTCCTCGTCATATAATTGATTGTAATTAACTTTACACAATTAACACAGAGTGTCTATTGCATATAGTAATTTGAGTTATTAAGCAGTTTATTGGATGGTTAGTAGTATCGGCTTGATGTGATCAGACAATGTTTAAAACAGTTCGCAGGTTGAAGAGAATATTTAACTTTGTTAGTTTTAACATTCGAACTACTAGGTTTTTGGTTTTACAACTGTTAGAAATGTGCAGGTTTTTTCGGCAATATTAATGTTGGCTTTTGTCAAAGAAAGAATACGATATGCGTACATATATTCTACCTTTCTATTTTCATTGTATAAGTAATTCTAATTAATTTCATAAATTGAAAAGCAGAGAAAAGCGAGTAGATTTCAAAAGCGGTATTTTCTTACATTCGTAATGAAATTTCTGCAAATAAATAATTTCTTTTTTCGCAAATGGAGTATAAATCACGTGTTTGTATTACAAAATGGAAGAAAGACAGTGAAATCGATTAATTCGATTTACGAAAGAATTCTTCACTGATTTACCACGCAAATTTTTATGAACAAATGTTTCTTTCTTATTAGATTGTTAAGATTAATATCTTTTTTCTCTATAATTAATGAAATACGAATGTTGATATTGGAGATATTAGGATCGTGGCGCTAATGGAAACGCACACCGTCAATTTCAGCGATTTTCTGGTAATTTCGTGGACGCTGTCCGCAATTCATCTCACCAAGGTTGGCACGATGCCATGGACGCCTCGCGCAACGAGCGTCGAAAAGCGCCACGAGAATTTCTTACCGCGAAAAGTCGTGAAACATCGTGGCACGGGGTTATTCTCCTCGTTCATACGGATATAGTCTTTTAAACGACGTTTTCACGGGGTCGTAGTTCATTCGCGAGGCTTTATATTTAGCGTTCCTCACGACTGCTCGAGTTCATCTTCTTTTCGAGCTTCCTGACAAAAGCTTTCTTCTTTAGTTACAGACAAATTATGAAGTAATCTGTGATGTTACACTTTTGAGAATATTACACTTGTAATATATACGTAATATTGAATTAAGAGTTTGATAATAATAATTTGATTTAATATCCTATTAAACTTGAAGTCGATTAAAATAAATTGCTTATTTCATTCGTATAGCTTCTAATGACCTATATCTAAAACTTAATCCTTATGCCCATCCCCGAATTCTATCTTACAAAATCTTCAACTACTCCAAATTATAGAAACCGAATAACAAAATCCACGTTGGAACCAAATTCATTTCCAAACGTCTAATCCTTATTCTCGTTTCCAAATTCTACTTATGATCTGGAAAATCTTTGACTCACCTATAATAAATTAACAAATAATTAATACTACACCGAATAAATAAATCTTAAACCTACCCATAACAACTAAAAAAGACATCTATACAAAGACCAAGTTCCTTACAAAAAATATACCCTGATAAAGTTCAATCTCGTTTCCAAATTCCATTCGTAACCAATAAAATCTTCAACCTCCGTAAACTGCACCGGAAAAGGCAAAACCTGTGTAAAATGCAAATAAATCTAAAAAAAACCGATCCCTATGCTGACCATCCTTCTTATAAACCGCCAAATCTTCAACCTCTGCGGATTACACGTAAGGAAGCAAAACCTGCGTGAAAGCTCTACATTGATCTGAAAAAGTCGTTCACGGCGTACAATGAATCGCACGAAGGAAACGTGTTCTTCGTCAACAACTCTCGGTAAACGACTCATCGAGCGACAGCTCGGCCCATAAGTATTCCCTTAATCGACCCGACCGTCTCGTGAGAACTGGCCACAATGTTTTCGTGGCCGGCTGAACGGCCTCCCCTTTCCTCCCTCTCCTCGTGGAACACCATGGACAGGGCTAAATGAGGGCCTCGTTAATCAAGATATTTACACGCGTGCACGGTCGCTGTGGCATCGATATGCAAGCCGTGGCCGCGGCTCGATCGAAGCCGCTCCTTCGTTGAAAATCCGGCCTAACGCCGCTCTGCGCTAGCGCGTTATTTATAGGCTATTCGAACGCTCCGTAGCGCCTCGCGAGTACGTGAGTCTAATTCATTTAAAGCGGATACACGCAGTCACGGGGGAGAATTCGTTCATAGGGGGAGACACGGGGAGATGGCGCGTTTCGAGAGCTCGTTACGCTGGAATGTTTCTTCGATTAGCATATCGAATTAATATTACACAGGTCCGCTGCGTGGTCCGTGTTAAAACGCGACGAATCACCAGGAAGGAGAACCTGTTGCGTCCTTTAACGCACGAAATTGCTTTGAGTGAAACATAATGTGGATAAAGGGTTTTATGTGGTTTAAATCGGTCGATAGATACGATTTGGAAGATTTCGTACAGTTGATAGAGATCGTGAGTGGAATGAAAGGAATACGTCAGTTTTAATTGGCCAGAGAAATTTGTTTTTGGCGAGTTTAAACAGCGATTGTACGGTATGTGGAAGATGAAGTCGTCGGCGAGTAATTGGCGATGTTCTGTTTTCTCGTCTCGACAAAATTATTCGCACACATTCGTACTGGCATCAGGCAGTCGTTTTAAATAGTTGCGGATTTGTGTGGCACTTGTTCGTGGCTAATCATCATTTCCGATTACCAATTATTTTGTAGATTACGTTTCAGACGTATTGCTTACTGGATACGACGTAAAATTATAACTTGACTTTGCATATTTAGCCTATAACGATTACGATATAAAGTTGAAACTTCATTTTACTGACTCTGAAACGAATCTTGTCCAATTTGAGGAACGATCGGTATATGAAGAAATTATAACGAACATAAACGAGTAACACGATCGATTAAGGAAAAAGAGGAGTAACTTGCTCCCAATGATTCCACTTTCAGAGAAGTTTTTTGGGATTAAATGAGCGATCAGTGAAGGCTCCTTTTTCCTTTTTCATTGTGGCCATTAGCAGTTCCTCTACGAATGACGCAGCTTACCTGTCTTGTCGCGGAGATGCGACGTTAATGCGCTTTTTGTGTTTTCGCGAAAGAAATTTATCGCGCCACCCGCTGGATTTATCGCGCCTCTCCCTGCCATCGTTTCTTCTAACCCTTGCAGTTACGAACGACGAGCGCTCTCGAAGATCTTCGTTGAAAACTTTCTGCTTTTCCTTTCTTCTGTTATTTTTGTGAATATAAGAATCGATCCGAAACTACGTGATATTTCATACAGATAAAAAAAAGGATGAAAATAAAATAATTCAATCAAATAAATTCAGTAACCTAAAATATTTCAATTTCTCTTATCGCAAGCTAGAAAATCTCAATTCTTTCCATTCTGAACCGAAAACATACCGATTCCTCCTTCTCAAATTCCACCTTCGCAAATCGAAAGATTCCAATTCTTTAGGTCGCAGACCAACAAGTATCGATTCTTACATCGAAAAATAAAAAAATTCCAACTTTTTCCACCGCTAACCAAGAAACTCCAATTGCTCCCAGTGTAAATCAAAAAATTTCACTTCCTACAGCTGCAGATCAGAAAATTCCACTTTCTTCCATAAACCAAGAAATAGCAACTTCTTATGCCGTAAATCATTTTACAGCAAAAAATAAAAGAATTAAAATTCCTATACGTCCACAAATCCGCAAGCAAATTTCCGAAAGCGGCACGTCCCTCGTGATTAATTAACATTCTCAAGAGCGTATCACGCGTGATTAATTAAACTTCGCGCGATCACGGCGCGAAAAGCGTCGGAAAACTAATTTTTCTCAATTACCAATGGAACGGAGGCACCCGTTGGTCCCTTCTGGCTTATGTCCATGGCGCCCCAAGGCTTTCCTCTCGCGTGCTGATCAAACGGCCCCTTAAATCACCGGCCACGCTTTTCCCCTAATTAACGATGATCCGCTCGTCAGAGACGTGACGTCGGGAAGAGGGTGACTCGTTCCTCGCGGCCGATTTACACGCGAGATTCGACTACCGTTCGGTGGTTTTTCAGGGATCCTACGCTGGATGGATACGTGACGGGTGTACGGTATACACCCCCGGCTCGGTTTCACGGCATAGAAAACCTTACCGGCTCTTTGTCGCCTTATTCCTTTTCAGGTTTCGGTTAAAATCGACATGCAGGACAGGCAACCGTACGCTTCTGTCGCCACGACAGGATGCGACTGCTTGCCTCTAATGAAGTAATTCGTGCGCAAAAACGTCGCGCGGTACACGGTGAATTATTCATCGGCCGCGGGATCGCGCTGGAAAACGTTCCGCCCTGTAGGCGAGGATTCGACTGCGACTCGAGGACGTGGCTTTTCCTTCTACGTGGCGTCGTGTTATCGTTTTCTTCTTGCGCATGCGGGGATTGATTTTAAATTGGTTGTTTGTGCCCGCCAATTAAGAGTGTTTTGTTGTAGTGGTGATTAGGGCGACGACGAAGGGTGTTTATTAACGTTTAGGATTTAAATGTGTATTAATTTCTTTAGAAGGATAATTGCAAGGCAACGTCGTATTTAACGTTGTTGCTTTTTCATATTAGATGAACGTATTAATCGAGTATGTTCTGCGATCATGCTATATCGATCATGTTAACCGATAGGAATTAATTATATTTCCTATCTCTAAATTAATATAGTCTGTATTAAACTAAGATGTATAATTATATGTATGTATATAATGGAGAATTACTTAAGAGGGGCTGAAGATTTTATATTTTCGTTCTTTTGTGACATTATATAAAGTGGAAGAGAATATGTCCTTTATAAGAAGTTCAACACGAGTCAGAGAAGGATTCGATATGGAATTTATGAAGCTACGTCAGACCCTTGGGCTGTCGGTTATTGTCAGCAGCTGCCATATAATAATGCTTGTTTACTGTGTTCGATGATTGATATCTCGTACCAGCTATGCATATCAACACGATAAATCTTGCGTGGCAAAACAATTGGGATTCACATAGTTTATGTGGTAATACTTTTATCGCGATTCGATATTATACGCTGCTTGGAACATTGTGGAACTATGACGAAAATCCTTCATGTCTAATAGCCTCCGCTTACTTTCTAACCCGAGATTAAGTACTTTGTCCTTTAGATCATACTTTATTATTCGTAACACCGGTCGATTCATTTCAATCCGTTAACCAATTATTACTTTCGCTAGCGAGGATTATTATTCGCACGATTTTTATCTTATTTGTTTAAAATAATACCGATCTGTTCTTACTACTAGAACTACTAGAACTAAGTCCTTATACTTTCACTATACGCTATATTATAATTATAATTCAACTTAATATGTTTCCGGTAAACACAAAAATACAAGATCTAACACACGAAATGATACAACATTAGGATTAGAGTTGCTGCTGTATCCTTTAATCACGTCAATAGACTTCAACATCATAAAAATAATAAAAACTTTCGAAAATGTAAAAAATTGTTAAGGTGTAACATCGCCAGTCGATTGAACGACCTTACCTTTTTAAAGAACCTAAACTTTCGATCGTGGAATCACGACTGCCACTTTCCAGACCCAAGCAAATACACAAAAAGCCTAGTTGTTAGATCACACAATCCCATTTCGTGATCCCACGATAAATCACAAACTCTCCACCTCCTCTCGCCTCTCATCGGCAACAATCACACCCTATCCGATCTCCGGAATTGACTCAATATTTGCGCAACGCGTTAAGACGTTGCCGAAGAATAGCCAGGACACATCGTCGAGAGACATTCCGTGCCGTGTGGGAAGTAACGATCCGTGGAGATGAAAAAGGGACGAGACAGAGCGGCGCGGCGTGCAAGTTCTCTCTTCGTGGCAGCGGCGAAAGAAGATGGAGAGGAAAAGAGGGGTCGAAGGAGGGACAGGCCCCAGGTAGAGGAGGAACGAATATCGTGGGTACACCGAGGGCCGTGACTAATGACTCTATTGACGCTCGGACAGAGAAGTTGGAACCAGAGGAGAACCGAAGGTCGTTTACCGGCACAGAGGAACCGACTCTCCGCTTCTCTCTGCTTTACTCTAACTTTCTCTCTCTTGCTTGAGTTTCTCGGGGCCATCGATGACTCTCGATGGCCTCCTCTTGCCGAGTCGCTCGTTATCTCCGAAGGAGCTTCGAAAAGGAAGGTCAGAAAGTGTCGCGGCTGACCTTTCGGTAATGAAGCTAATGCCGAACTCGACGGGTGGCTGTGGACCAACGTTTCTCACCATGGTCACGCTTCTCGTGGTTGGCTTTTTCATCTTCCTTTTTCTTTTTCAGCTGGACAGAGTTGCATCGATGGTTATTAGATATCGAGATCGCTTTGTAGCGAGGGAACTGAAGAAGCAACGTGGTAAGTGATATAAGTGCTAAGCGAGATTTTTGATAGTAATCAGACATGTGCATTTGGTAATTTGGCTATGTTACTGTCAGTCGTGAAAGTGTTTGTATGAAGTGTAAGGTCTTATATGAGAAGAGGACCAATTAAGAGCATTTTAAAGACAAGATAAAAGGTGTACATGAAATATTAATGTAATCTATACCTAGTTTGAAAAATAAGATTGTATGAATTTGCAATGATCATATACACCGCATACGACATTGGACGAATTATTTCGTAATGTTCAAGCAAAACTACTGTAAAAATCCTGCGAAATTACAGAATAGTAGGAATAATCAATAAACTCATAGCGAACAAACCATTTGCTCAATAAGTCCAAATAAACGGACTTCCACTAAACTCATCGTCCCACGAGACTTTCACCCACGTCCAAACAAAAGCCGAATGTCCACTCAAGCAGAAACCATGTCAAATTCCAAAAACAAAAAACTCTTTCAATCACCCCTGTGCATACAAGAAATCGATTTCCAAATCGCTCACGTAATTCCCCTTCAACGAACGCAACAAAAGATGATACAACGTCTCGAAGAAGCAGAAAGAAAAAAATAGCGATCCAGGAGAAAAACACTCGTTTCATTAATCCCATTCACCCCGTTGCTCGATACGCGATCGTTCGAATCGAATCGCTTTTTGCCCGAGACGTTTCGCCTCGTCGAAAGTTTCGCCCTCGTGGTCGGAAACGATGAAGATTTTAGTTATGCCCTTCCTCCCCTCGCTCTGCTATTTCTCTCCAAATTGAAGAAGCCGCTACGTTTTGTCACGCTTTTTAGGCAGAACGCTGTAACGTGGCCGTGATTGCCTCGTACAATTACCTTCTCGGCTGGTTCTCGCTGGGTTCTCTTTCTCCGCGTCACCTCCGCGGGCCCCATCGGACCCGCTCGTTTTTCTATCCCCACCGGTGTGTACGCACACCTACAGCCTAATGTACAACACGGTGCGAGCAAGGCATAAAACGACCAGGCCCTCTTTTTGCCCGGACGCCACGCTTCATTCCGACCGGGCGAAATTACCGGTCGTCTCTTCCTTTTGGCAGACCGAGAGAGAGACCCCGGGCAAACCCGTCACCCTGCCCTCGATCCCGACTGCCATCGCACTCTATATACCCGCCAACGTCGGATTAAGTTCTTCTGAGAGCCTCACGAATTTCTTATTCCCAGACAAGTATCGTCAATTTTTCGTCAACGTGAATTCATTGAAGTGAATTCGTTGTGAATTCGTGATCGCTCCGTGTTTATACGTACACGTAGTTGCCTAACCTCTCGGGTCACTGGCAATATCGCGAATAAAATGCAGCCATTGTGCGTTGCACAATGTCATGCACATTTGGTGTAGACGTCTCAGCAGCGTAACTCAACTTTCTCCTCGGAGACACATCTAGTATCTACGAAAACGTATCAAACGTATCCTATCTGTATTTTTAAACCATTGCTAAAACATATATAGAACGTGTGTCGAGGAAAGCTTTCATATTTCGATTTATATTTTCGCTAGTGCGACTAAAGAAAGGCAACTTAGGCAGAGATTCGTTTCACTCTTTAGTACCTTGGATATTCTATATATTTTTCTGTATTACATATATCCTGCGCATTTCCCATAAACGCGTAAAGATCCAAGCTGTAGCGATGACTAAATTTATGTAACCAATAAAATTCCTCGTAAATTTGATAAATAATGACAGAAAAATGTAACTTCCAATATAACGGATATCTACATAAGTCAGAATACTTCAAGTTCCGCCGTCCGAGAGTTAAACAATTTCTGCCCCTCGTCCCCGCAACTCGTCCTATTTCAACCACCCCGCCACCCTCCGAAACCAACGTTTCACTAACATAACACCGCGAAATCAATCAGAAGCACCTCGGGACACACTCTCACCGATACGTGAGTACAGCAGAACATACACTAGCGAAGAACCGACTGGAAGAAGGATCTCTCGAAACGAGTTCGAAGGCATGAGGATCGCGTGTGCTGGAGGAACGGAACAGCGAGGAGCGACCAGGGCTACGGGGGTGGGGGATCGACGCGTCGTCGTTAATTTCCTCGAGGATCCCACGAAGCAGCGTGGCCGGGCGTCGCGAGCGCGAACAGCGTCGTAATAGCGCGGCGTGTGCTCGCGCGAAGCAAGGTCGACGCGAGTGCGAGCTTACAACATTCCCCCGTTCTCCTCCGCCTCCAACTCATTCGATCTCTTCCTTCGTCTCTTCGCCATCGTCCTCCTTCTTCCTCTTCTTCCTCCCTCGCCTCCTCTCGATCCACCTACCCCCGTCGTGGTCGCGCTAATAAAATGCTGCACTCGGCTCGTTCGCTTCGCGCTCGCTCCTCTCGCGAGAAGCCCCTCTTTACATTTACATGGCCGGCTCCTCGAGGCCGCTCGCGAGGACATCGCGCTCATGAATTTATCCCGTGAGTCGTACGGAGAGGGAGGAGGCACGAGATGATAGCCGGATAACGTTGGCGTATCATTGGACCAGTTCTTGGAGACGCGAAACGCGACCCGCACGGTGAATCGAAATGGCAGGAATTGTCGGTGTGTTTGCGCTGCTTCTTTTGGGCTGGACTGATGGTTGTTGCTTAGTTGGTATAGCGGAGGTGGGTGGTTCGAGAAGGTTAATTGTTTTGGCGAGTTGACTCGTTGAAGTACTGCGTTAAGTTGGTGCAAGTGACATATTCTTATACATTGTCAGAAACTCTGTTTTGCTGAAAATAAGCAAGAGATATTGTATTTAAGAGTGAAACGACTGAAAGTATCGGCGTGTATCTTTTGTTGCTTCTGAGTTGAGCTGAATTGGTGATTGTGTAGTGCTGATGGATGATCGAAGGAGGGATCGTTTCGTGGAACGAGTTTATGAAGTACTGCACAGAGTGGGTGGAAGGATATAAGTGATATCGTTACATGTTCTAAGAAATTTTATTTTGTCGAAAATAAGGAAGCGTTCAAATATTTTTTTAAGTGGTACTAGAATTGGTTGACGAATAGGTTGAATAGATTGTGAAGAAGATTATGTTGGTACTATTAGAACGTGGAATAACAGTAACGTTTTCAGAAACAAATTTATTAATGCAAGTAATTATTTCTTATTTGCCTGAGAAAATTGTATATGCAGAACAGATTACAATATATTAATGATAATTAAAGCAATTTAAGTGATACCAATCAAAAGGTGCAACTGCCGTAAATCGAATTGCAAAAGAACGACTTCAACTTCCTACTAACAGCCGCTCGTATCGAACTCGATAGTGCGAAAAGTAAATGTCTGTAATGTAATTCAATTTACCATGTTCTTATAAATGTTCTCAACCTCTTTCCTCTACCAGTAACTTATAATATAGCTGTCAAGAAATTCCAGCAATTCTCGAGAAACCATGTGTACACGTCACAAATAAATGTAATATGTTTCGTAACATTTTTTAAAGGCAGCAGTATCGAATCCAATACAGAGTCCTTTTGGGTCGTTTAAATTCCAGAAAGCAAGCGAATCGAACGCTCCTGCATCGTGATCGGCCATTTTTCCCTCGTTGAACGGTCAACCGAACCGTCTGGCCGCTCGTAAAGCCGGTTGATTTATTCAACGGATCAGCGTGGAACAGCGACTAATTAGCGCGATTAGCTTGCGCCACACGATCTTCGTATTCGTACGCGGTTGATCGTTTCGCGGTGCATGAATGGACGCCTTCGAATAGTCAGACTAATACCTGAAACCTGGCCGATCGAGCAAGTAACGAGCGATCACGTTGAAAGGTGAGTAATATCTAGTTACCACGAGCCGTTCCACACGCTTCGTCGTATTTTACGAACGAGCACAACAGAGGGACTCGATAGTAACACACGACCGATCATTATATCGAAGTTGACGCGTCGTTGCTTTTCAGCGAACCTGACGGCGAATTAACTATGAGACCAATTAACGATGGAAGAATGAGGAGAGCAAACTATGGGAGCGAACGGTTTTTTAACGGAGAACGAGGAAGGTGGTTGAAGGATTCGAAGATTGGTGGACGACGTTCTGCAGCTTGAAGATGAATAAGGGGACTAATTAACGAAGGAGAACGAGCAGAGGTGACTATGAAAGATAGGAGGGTGTTGTATAGAACTGTTTTTCACAGCCAATAACGATTGTGATATTTCTGTATTGACATATTGTAACACGTGCAATTACCATTATATTTCTTTTAATCTTTTCCTTCAACCAGTGACGTAAACAGTTCTCTGATATTATAAGTTATAGCGTAGAAGAATACGCATGATGTAGGTATAATAAGATTAAAGAGGATATCGAACCAGTTCCACCTAACGTCACAAGGACTTAAAAAGAAAAAAAAACAATGGCCCCTATGTCCAAAGATAACACATAATTCACACATATCATAAAACACCTTAAACTCCCAATCTCTTCAATATCGTGCATCAACTTAAAATTTCCTACCCTGCAAAAATTGGAATTCCTAAAAACCGAGTGCCTCGACTCCACTCGTTTCCCATCAGAATCGCCAATAGTACGGTTAAGGAACCAAAGAGACGGTCTCGGAGCTGGCTCGTTTCCCAAACGTCTCAAGCTCGACCCCTTGGGGGCTCCACCCCCGTACGCGCCGCGGAAAGGGGCATCATAAAGACCCGACTAAATTACACGACGCGCCATCGAGCGCATTCAATTAGAGAGGATACTTTACAGCGAGCAAGCGAGGCAAAACGCGCGCGTCCAGGGTTGATCCGCCCCTGGTGTGTACGATCGCGCACAGGTTGCAGCCGGACAGCGCATAGGTGCCCACAGGCTCGTTCGTTTGTGTAAAGAGAGGATATCATACACGCAGGGAATGTGTACACGTGTGTGGGTGCATTTCGTGGTAGAAGGTGGTGGAGGTGGAGGTGTGTCGACAATCAAGATTACGTGGGCGGATACACGCGCAGCCCAGCGCCGCCGGCC
Organism: Bombus affinis; assembly: GCF_024516045.1. Taxonomy (NCBI): domain Eukaryota; kingdom Metazoa; phylum Arthropoda; class Insecta; order Hymenoptera; family Apidae; genus Bombus; species Bombus affinis. The sequence continues at coordinate 10,290,097 of NC_066346.1, forward strand.
TGGCTCTGTCCTGTCCCGCTTCTTCTTCTTCTTCTTTGTCGTCCATCTCTTTCTTCATCTTTTCTTTCGCCTTCGTCTTTTGGTCTCCTATATCGTTCCTCCTTCGCCTCCATAGGTTTGTTTCGTTTCGCTGTGGTTCGTTCCATGTTCTGCACGGTCCTCCGATGCCTACACTATTTACAATTCCCGCGGCATGCCATGCAAGTGCGCGCATCAGTCGCACGCTTTAGGGCCACTCTAGATCACTCTCCCTCTCGACCACATCTCCGATTAACTCGCATCCTGACGCACAGGATCCATGCTGATGCCGTGCTTCCTCGTCTTCCTCGCAATGCGGAATGCACAGAACTGTACGTGCATTCTGGTGAAGGGAATGTGAGATTAGGAAGGTACAATATTCGCAGGTTAGGGAATAATTAGAGGGAAGATTTCTTCTGCGGATTTGTTGAATTTTGGGGTTGTGAGGTTACGAAGAGATTCGAACAACGATGTCAATCGAATTTTTAGCGAAATAATTTTTTAAGGGTTATAAATATGTACGTCACGACTGATATAAAAAATACAATAAACAATTAAGTATTAAATCGCTCCAATCAAAAAATGAAATAACCTAATACACGATTGTTTTGTCATTATAGAAACAACGATAAAAATCTTTGAAACTTCAAAAGTCTCGATAGTTGCCTTAATAGTTACAAGAGGAACTGTACACGCTAATCTCTCATCCTCTTCCAACATCTCGATATACCCAAAAACTGTATAATCCAATATAAAATTAACTCGTCACTGAGCGATGACACCATTGAAAACATTCAGCCAGCAAAACGTTACACCATATACAATTCCCCTTTCATCCAGCCCACAAACGACCAATCCCAGTCTTTGTTCCCAGCCATTCGTTTGCGGGAAACCGCGTGTTTACGCGATTCCATATTAAATCTGCGTGGGTGACCTGCTTCCCCCTTGTGTCTCCCCCCTCCCTACCCCTCTTATTCTGTGTGGCTCGGAGAAAAAGGGTGCTCCGACAGGGAGAAACCGGGAAACAAATGAAGGGACGAGAAGCATAATGGCGCGGTCGTGAAACGGGGAAGGGTGGGTGGAGGAGCCAGGAGAGGGATAAGAAATTGGATAAGAACGTAAGGAGAAGAGATCGGTGTGCGCGCGCGACTAAATTTCTGCCTGTCTGCGTGCGCGTGTGCGTGCAACAGGGCCAAGGGGAACCCGGCTAAGGGGAGGGGGAGGGTGGGAAGGGGGATGGAGGCAGGTTGGATCCAAGGTGGAGGATTTATGAACGACCGAAACAGGCTGCGAACCCTGGTCCCCTCGCTGTGCCAGCCTCCGCCTCTTTTTGCTTTGTATTTCGACCTTAGTGCGAGTAGAGCGTATATGTATATATATATACACCTGGTTCTCTACTCCTCCGTTTCTCTGGAACACTGCAAAAAATACAACTTTCCTTTTCTATGTTTGGACTTTCGGAGAGCAGTATAGAGAAGTGTATCGCGCGACGTACGACTAAGTAGCGAAGTTTTCTGGAGTAAGATCTTTTAAAAATTCCTCCTTCGATGCGCTAGTTTCTTGAAATAAAAGTCCTTGCCTTGACTCCTCGTGTTTCGGATAATAATTCGTGCGAATTTTCTCTCTGATCGTTCATCCCTGGGAGAGTAAAAATTCTTGGCGAATATTTTCTATGGTCGGCCACATTTTCGCGAATAAGAATCTTTGTAAATATTTTCTTCAGCTCCGTGTCTTTCGAGGATAAAATGTATATATAAAATTTACGAGCTTTTTCACCGATCTCCAATCCCTTAAGTGTAAAAATTGTTATCACGGAGTAGATTTATCGATCTCGATCAGGTTGATGTAATGACTTGAAAAAAGATGGTTCGATGTGGAGGCTGGTGTTTGGGAAACCGGTAATAAGCCTGGCGGCCAGGGCCGTTCCGTAATACGGAAGCACCGCGAGCAAAGATCCGCGATAGGGGCTACCATCATCGGCTCCCGTCATAATTCCGTAATTCAAGGATCCGTAGGTTTATTGAGACGGCAGCACGGACACTCTTAATTAACGCGGGGCTACTCTTGCCGCGGCCCAATCGGTCCTCGGGATCTAAAATCAATTTAGATCCTTGCTGCACGATACAGCTTCCCCCTTTAGTCTCCGCCGTGCTGATTGTCCGGGTAGCATCGAGAGAAGCGAAGAAGAAACGCAAGGAGAGAGAGAGCAAGATCAGCGAGGGGCACACACGCCGTGGCCTACGGGCCGCAATCTACGAAGCAAGGGACGAAGATCGACTGTAGAACCCAAGGAAGAGTACAACATTCTGAAGCCGGTGTATACTCGTTCACAGAATCTTCCCTGACGTTGTTTATGACGTTAGGAACGTTTACGATCTATGTTCGATGCACGACACTTAAGCGATTTATTTCAATTTCAATTTTTGGTAATCGAAGGAGAATCAAGTGATTTCTTTACCATCAACCTTACCTTCCTTTCCTCTATAAAGTTCATTTACACAGTTTGGAGAATCCGTTACACGTTCAAAAATTTGACAAGTACCGTCAATCTGACTCTATCACCAAGAGTTCGATGCTCTTAGCAAACACTAACAGATACATTCACTTCAGAACGGTGCCAAACACGAATCTAATACCTTCACCAAGAATTTACTATCATCTTCCATTCTCACCAAATCTCTCTCTCTCTCTCTCTCTCTCTCTCTCTCTCTCTCTCTCTAATTCTATTCTAACCCCGAATTTTTCATTTTTCCACCCAATCCGCTTCGTTAGACCAAGTCGAAGATTGCAAGTAAAAAGGGCGATTCGCAAATGATTTACCGTAGGAACATCGTTGAAACAACGATACGATATATAGAAACGCTCTTCCTCTGATTAACCATCCTTTTACTATAACCAACCATTACCTTCATCTCTACTCCAATCTCTTCATCCAATTATCTCCATCAAACGAACCTCCGCCACAAAGTGCCAACTTGCCTTCTGCAAACATCGCTTGCTCCACACCGTCCACATGCGTCTATGAGCCGATATCTCAAAATTCATACGTCAAAGAGTCGCTACTCCCCCTCTCCTCTTCAAGGGGAGAGATTTGAACACACGAGCAGTAGGACGAGTTCCCCGCGAGCGTAATAACTTAATTACGCGATGCCTTGGCCGGATAACGTTCGGGTGTTGAGCGTGAGGGCCACGGGAGGTTAAGACAGGCCCACAAACTTTTCGTACCGCGCGACTGAAGGGTTCAGAGTGGGGAGGACCGTGTGCTTGTGGACCCAGAAACGACGAGGTGAGGTAGAAGGGCCGCGGACCGGATTGTGGGTACTACGAGAAGCGTAGGCGTCTTGCTCTTTGGCCCGCAGGGGGTTTTTTGTGGGGCGGACAGAGCCGCATTCTCTTATTTATTACCCGGAATATTAAGTTACCCACGTTACCACGGGGCACCGTGAGGCCCCCATGGATTCTAACCACCAGCACCACCGCCAGTGATGGGCACACGATCCTCTCTCTCTCTCTCTTTCTTTCTTTCTTTCTTTCTTTCTGTCGAGGTTTCTCCGGCGATTTAATCGCGCCCAACCTTCTACCGATCGCTTTGGTGAGCTAGTGGAATTTAATCGTTCATTAGCCGGATGAAGTACGTTCGTTAAGCGAGCATGCGAGAGGTTAATTGACGAATTAGCTTGAATTATGGTATTGGTGGCTGAGTGATTGACGCGTGAAAATTGTCCATCTCGTTTGGGTAATGGATGGTCAGCGAAGATGCTGAAAGGGTGGATGATCGTGGTGCTCGTTTGACGAGCATTGTGCTGAATGCTGAATGGGTTGTTGTACGTTTCAGTTAAGTATGTGTAATTAGGAAAATTTTGGGAAATAAGGTTAGGACAAGATTGATACAATGAATCTTATGATAAGGAGTTTATTAACATGCTGCTTCAAGTTTCACTGCCGAACAGTTTTGTCAAACACGGCTCATTTACATGAAACGCCATTCGGACGAGATAAAACTCGACGTAAATTACGAACTCTTCAAGTATCAACGTTCAAATGTCAAATGATTCAAATTAACATAATCATTCTCGTTTCTTTTGTATTCAAAATTTCGCGGTCTTTTAATAATTGACTCATTGTTTTGTGATATCGGGTCATACTCTTGATACATCATGATCGTACTTCTTTGCAAAGAATTGCATTCGAGATGAATCTTCAACTACAATTACAAATGTCGTTTAAATTTTTATTTTTGAAGACCATTATTATTCAGATTCTCGTATTAGTCACAGATACGGCTAAATGATAAATATATTTCTACCCATTAAGATCCATCTTAAATTTTAGTATATGGTATCTTTTCTACAGAAACACGAGAAGAAATATTTTTGCATCTTCTCAAAAAATGGTTCCACAAAATATTCGGTCATTCAAATGTTAGTCAAAACGTATTAGCATAAAGGAGTTTCGTTGAATGCGAAAATATAAACTAGTTTAAATAAAATATCGAATGTGACTTGGGCCACACACGAATGCTTCCAGAAATTAAACCGAAGAAATTAAGCTAAATAAATCCTACTTGAAAAAAGAGAAGAATTTCCAACCTAAAAAGGAAAAACATCGTAAAGACGGAATGACGACGAAATACGTTAGAGAATACACAGAACGAGAACATTACTTATCTTATACATTTCCCTGGGACACGGAGGGTTCGTTCTTGAAAAATAAAGACATTTAAAATCCCTTGGCCTGGCCTCGAAAACGATGGAACGGTGCCGCATTATTCATCGCAGCCGATCGCAATTTCCGTTCGTCAACTTTGCCGTTGGTGTGTTATTACGGGGATAAAATATGTGTTCCCGCGTCTAAGATCAAGCCGTTCCTTTTTCACGCGTCTAAAACCCTCCTCCCTTTAGAGTACACTCGTAATTTACAATTTAGACCCTTCCATTTCCTCTGTAATTACGAAACGCCCGGCAATCCCGGTCGCTTTATGATACGAACCGGCAGATGTTCCCGTCCAACTAAGTCGCACGCAAAAACGCCATCGAATCTCGCGCGCGTTCCGGCCTCTTCTTCCACGCGAAGAAGATTATCACCTCATCGCGCTCGCGCGCTCGCGCAAAAACCGCGACGCGACATGGGACACGACGCTCGATCGTTGCTTTTGTTTCGTCATTAGAATGGCAGAAGCTGAGATTTATGTCGATGATTCTGCGACGATTACATCTGCTAATAATCGTATTTCATTCTTTCCTTCGATTATAGAGGAACGTTATGCATAAGGATGCATAAAAATCGAATAACGAATCGTCGTACGGTAATGATAGCAATTAGAAGCGAAATAGTACCGTGGAGGGTGCAGACATAGAATATAAAGATGAAGGTAGATGAAAGTCATTTGAGAGTTAATCGAAGGTAATTCCAGGATCATTTCGAAGGTAGTTTGGAAGTTGATCGAAGGTCAATTGGAGGTAAATGCAAGGTAATTTTCAAGGTTAAGCGAAGCTCGTTTCAAGGTCAATCGGAGGTTGATCAAAGGTTAAATCCAGGCGAATAAAAGGTAACTTCAAGGACGATCAAAGGAGATTCGAAATTCATTCCAAGACAGCTTAAAGACATATTTCAAGATGGTTCTAGGTATAATCGAAAGTCATTCATACATAATTCAAATTCTGTTCTGAGAAAAAAAAGTGGTCTGAATGTCTTTTCCTTGTGTCTTAATTATAAATATGAGTTTTTTTTACTGAATTATAGATTGAGTCGGTGAATATGATATAAGAATGATAATTATGATTTCCTAATTTTTATGTTAATTGCTAGAAGATAAATACTTTAGTACAAAGATACAACAGGGGGGACCTGTTATATAAATGCATGACATTTTCTAAGAACCATAATGATAAAAATAATAAAAAATAATAATTCTCCATGTATTCAGGATGTCAACGAAATTACATATTTGATCCGAACAATTTTTAATCACATAAAATTAAATTGTAAAACCGAAAAGTGTGACTTGTCATCACGTTTTGCTCGTATAGTCTTCATATATAAAACCTACTGCAGCAGGTGTTTCGCACTGCGCCGTGCGAGGATAACATAAAAAAAGAAAGAGAGTACCGTAGAAAGTCGAATTCGAAGGGTTGACCAATACATACAAAGATAATCCATGGAAGAAACCACCAACGGTGTCCTCGGACCATAAAAGTCTACCCTCGGCCTGGACTAATGTTCCTTCGACAATTAACCAAGTTCCAAACTTTTTTCACGTTCACATTTTCGGGAGCAGGTGAGAGGACTCGGGGAGCAACCCTGGCTGGTTTTACAGCTTGGTCGTGAAGAATTCGTATGTGAGTACCCATACGGAAAGCAACGAACGTGGAAGGTGTTCAGCTGGTCATTAAGCCCGGGAAAACACGAGAGGTGTCTGGCAATTAACGCGGACAAAAACTAAACCAAGTTTCGGTCTGGGGACATTTTGTTAAATCGATCGAAATGCAGGTCACCGATAACGCATTGTAAATTAATGACTTCTATGGATTACTCGATAAAAATACATTTTATTTCCATAGAGACCATCCACATTCTTTTGCATTTAATTCTATCGTCAATCTCTTTATTGCGTATAAAACTTGTAGCAGTTGTCGAATACCAAACGTGACCTAAAATCCATCGCATTCAGCTATTATATTTAATACAACCATACTACGTCTCATAACGACCATCTGTAACCATATTTTATCTTACGATAAATTAGGTACAAGTACATGGTGTATTCACTCCCTCGAAACAGAAACTTTGGAAACTTTAAACTCCGAAGAAATGTACTTGTCGCGCAATTAGTCAAATGGAATCAAACTATACTACTTTAAAAACATCGATACACTTCGAAATGGAAATTCGATCGGTTATCGATCAGGCACGTCATAAAACAGGCAACACCTGACTCAATTTAGCCATTCTCAGCCTATAAAGAACACACGCTACAACCAGGAGGCACGTTGTCGGAAATGTTGTCAACCGCGTTTTATCCGGGTTCCATCGATTTCAGAAAATCTTCTGCAGCTCTCCCCATCGGCTCGTTACCCATCACCATGGAGGACCATGTCGGACGAACGTGTCCAAGAAGGTGGAGAATGACGAGCAGCGAGTCGAGCAGGATAAAGTCGGCTGGAAAGAAAAGAAGAAGACGAAGACGAAGAAGACAACGAAGACGGGTAGAAGAAAGAGAGAGGAAGCAGAACAAGGGAAGGTGAGGAAGAAGGACAGCCAGGTTGGATGGAGGCAGGAATGCCAGTGCGTGGGTCTGTTGCCTCTTAGACAACGTTGCCTCGAAGCCGCGTCTCTATCAGCCACCATAAATAATTCTCCAAGCTCGTCTTTTCTTCCTTCCACTAGCGAATGGTATCTTCGTCGTGCTTACACACGGTGTTTTTCGGCCACGCTGTGAACACGGTGGCATCGCTGTGTGTCCGTGGACCGGTTGGACTAGAAGCGTTCGTATAAGCTGGGCCCTTTAAAAGAGATAGCACTCGAGAGATGGGGGGGAAAAAAGGAACAGGTGGACGAGGAGCCGGGGACCCTCTTCTCGAAGCGACGTAGCCTGATCGAAGCTGCATCGAATTTGGCTTCGGGTCTTAATTCTTCACGGGACCCGCACCTTCGCTATTTTCTCTCGCGTCCAACACCGAAGGCAGGACGTTATTGCATAAGCAAACCGTTTTCTGAAAGCCGAGGTTGCGTCAAGATCTCTTCTTGCCAACCGCTGCCGAATTTTGGGAATCCTTTCGCTCGAAGGAAATTTTTGGAATTGCAATATGAAAGTTCGAATGCGTCTCACGTGTATATTGAGTACCAATAATATTCTATCGCAATATCCCAACATCTTCGATGATTTACTATTTTCGAACGTACATTACAGTATTGTAAATTATTTTCTCTCATGAATTACGATAGCTTGAAGATTAGAACGTTACATTTTCGTGTCTACGGAAAATATATACAGTACAGATATATTAAAATATTTTCTAGAAGAAAATTCTAATATTATGTTTTAGTATCTAAAGAGAAAATACCCTACGGGTAAACTAACTCACACCCTTATATCCAAACTCCCATTACACTCGCAGAATCCTTACAACATCATCATCACTCACAAGCAACGGTCCAAAAAGATGATTGAAAAAGAAAGCGAAGCGGAGAAAAAGTAGAAAAATCGGGGATCGTTGATGCATACACCGGTGTTACGCACGTACACGCACCGCAAGAAGCGCGTCCCTCGTTAGTGCCACTAATTACGAGCAGCCCTCTCTCCTCGCCAACTTCTCCTTAATGAGCACTGAGCACTCTAGCGATGGTACGCGAGAAAAAAATTGTAATGTCGTTGGGATACCTTGTGGTTCGCGTCGAACTCGTAACTAATTCCGACGAGATCTAGCTAAGTATGTACAGTAATATACATATACTACTGTTCACAAGTATCAAGGACTTTGGCCCTTTTTGATATTATTAATGACTGAACACATATTATTAGAAGACTGCAAATATTTATGCAAATTCACATTTTTATAAATATAATTGAAGGAATAGAACTTAGGCAGAAATTTGCTCTTCTCGTTAATTATTATAACAAGTCTTATAATTTGAATGTTTTATATATTTTTGCATCTTCAAATTTCCTACAAATGTATCGAAATCCACAATTCAATTATCAGTAAAATTTTACTTGTCACAAATCACGTATTAGAAATGCTAATAAAATCTGTTACCGTGACAAGCTTAATGAAATAAGAAAAGCCTCTGAGCCATAATTGCCGATCGAACACGTGACAGAGATTATGAAATACTTCGGTACGAAAAGATAATCTTCTGTTTGGGTAACTATCGACGTAAATTTCAAGCGTCGTCTGAAATCCGGAAACTTACGACTCGAAGATGCCATCTCCCGTGACTATAGACATCCCCGAGGATAACAGATCTAACGATATCGTGTATTTTTTCTTTCTCGGTCTTCTGGTTAGATCGACGTTTTCCAAGACGAGTAACGGTGACTGGTTTTCCCAGTCAGGCACACAGGAGAAATTAGGTACATGGTTCGACTGATAGAATCGCTTGGATCTGAGCGACTCGGGTAATTACGCTAGGTAAGTTATTTCGAAGATTAAGATTGTTCTTGTCAATGTTTGAAGATGTAGAGAGAAGAATTGAAAATGTACAAACTCTTTATGGACTTTTACTTAAAAATTGGTACAGCTGGTGATATATGATCCTCCGTTTTTCAATAATTTCTTAATTTCACTACACAAATACACGATTAATACTCAACATTCTGAAGAAAGAAATTATCCGTATTTCCACGAGGATATGATATAAATTATAGTAAATTCTAAAGTAAATTTAAAGAAACGCTATTTGTAACGTGTTTATTAAGTAAACTCATAACTATGTGTACTCCTAATTTCTCACAATCGCAGTTCATCACATGAACGAGCGTCAAAGGAAAACGAAACACGTTTCACTTGGAACAAAAGCAAGATTCGAAGTAACAAGCAATATCGATTCCAACCGCACGCAGCCTCACCCTCGGCGATTCCCCGTATTCCACAACAACGATAGACAGCGGATTCAATTGGGCGCCTTGCCTTCTAGGTGTCTACGTAATTGGCCAACGAAAGTCGTGAAGAAACTGTGGTAACAGTGGGAAAGAACGATTTCACGGTACTTGGCAGACGACTTGTTCTGCCTCATCGGGATCTCGGTGCGTGTCGATTACGACGGGTATACCATTAGAAAGACAGAAAAAAAGAAGAGGGGAAAACGAAGAAGGAGAGTCTGGTGGGCCGATAGAGGCGGCCTGCCAATCGTCGTCCTTTCTCCCTCGCGCGAGTAAAGCGTGTTCACGATTCCAGACGAGCTCCTCGCTCTGGAAACCAAGTCAACAAGTCGGAGGTCTTTATTCGAATCAGGAACGCGAATCACGTTCAAGCCGGGGAGGGACACTGTCTCGTAACAAATATGCATCTCCCTCGAAACATGATGAATCGTGCTGCGGGGCTCGAACCAGTTGTGCGTCGCGTGCGAAACGCGACTCTTCGCTGCTTGGAATTGGAGAACTCCGCTAATTAAGAGCGTACTTCTCATTTTTTGCTTCATTGTTTCAATGGAAATAAAGTTTTCAACGTACTCTTGTATCGTAGGGAGAAGCAAGAGAATTGACAAGTAAATTAAGTTAATTAAGATCGAATCGAAAATACACTCAACACGAAACCATTTTCGTTGTACACTATATTACTATGTTTTTAATAACGTATAGGTAGTAAGAATCTTACAAACGCATAATTTGATCATAACTAAAATTATAAAAAACAAATAAATTTCTACTGCACCAAAAGCATTAATGGTTAATATTTATATTCGTAACACGAAATATGTAAAACAACTGATCCTACCAAACACGCAATGTTGCTGATAAAGCAGAAAGCATTAGGCGGAAATATCGAAAAACAATCGAGTATCGGTTTGTGGATATCGATGTATTCCGGGGAAAAGCGAAGACGAACGGATCGAGGTTGGAAACAGAGTCAATCAGTGAGGAGATCTTCATTGAAATCGCGGAGGCGAATCACGTCCGCGCCGAGAAGGGACATCCCCGTAACAAATATGTATCTCCCGCGGACCTCATACCCGGTGTATGCGACAATGCACACAACGACAGGCTGCACGGTTGAAATATACGGCGAGGCACACGCACCGGGTCCTACCTACGGCTACCAATGCCATCCAGAGAGAGCTCGTGCATCGTTTTCTCGAGGCCCACAGAGTCCGTCAGTGGGTCTAACTAACCAGCGTACACGTTCTTCTCGGGACCCGACCTACACGTCGCTTATGCGTATGTGCTTCTAGCGATATGCGCGAGTTACCATCGATTGTTTCATATTTCTCTTACAAAAATTGACAAGCTAGGCTCGTATCTTCGATATTTTATGATCGAAAATGATTAAGACTCTAGCGATTGAAATTGGAAATGCGATTTGTCATGATCTACTGTTTATGATTTATGTTCTTTTAGAAATGTTTTAAATACCAAATAATTGATTTAGAATATTTTTAATGATAAGTGATAGATTGTTCAAGACTTAAAATGTCTTAATAAACTAACGTACTCCAAACGTTCTCAAACTATCGATTTACACGAGATTGTGCCTAGTCCAAAGTAACCGACCAACCACGAAATTTGGAATACAACATTTCTAGTAATATCCCTGATAGTTTGGCCAGGTCTTTAAAAAGTTTTAATAGACCAACCCTCTAATCATATCTAAAACCTTCTCAAACCATCGATTCACGCGGCATGGCTCCTAATCCAAAGTAACCAAGTTGGTTCGAAGCCTTTCCTACGAACGTGGAAAGAACTGGACCCTCTAACAAAGAGATGTCTGCCCCGTCGGAGTCCTCGAGCGCGGGTGTGTGCGTTCGTCCTCGTGATTACGTTCGTGTTACTTCGGGCATTCTCGTGTCCGAGTATTCGTCCCGAGGGGCCTTTAAGAGGGATTAAGGGGACGCACACGTGACGTTCACGGGGACCGAAGACGAGCGCGGTCCGATGGGTTTATAGACACGGTAAAAAAGACAACTATCGATGATTATCCTCCTGGCGGGCTCTCGCTAATTATCCCGAGGAAAACGATCAAGGCGACAAACGTTTTTAAACACACGAAACGAACCTGCCTGCGATTAGCCGCCAACAACCGATAACCATCCTCTCGTCTCTTCCTCTTTTTGCCTCAATCGATTCATCGACCGGGCAAAACGGTTCCGCCGAATCGCTGAACCATAGGCACCTTCGCTTTGCCACCCGTTTGTAACGCCGCTTCGAGAATCCACGCTTCTTGCTGTTTTACTTCGATTACGAAGTTTTGGGGCCTTTTTTTAATTCGCTCCGGGTTTTGCCTTTTTTATGCAACGGGCGTTTAATGTCGTTACACTTGTATTTGGATGGAATGCGGTTGTATAAATTGTATGGAGATACGATGGGTTTTTTGAAAATTTGTTTAATAGTGGAAAACGCTACGTGTTTGATGTAATAGACGTATCGTGCAGGACTGTTTTCACGTACTCTTAATTTAAGCCACATACGAGCCACGATTATATTTGATTCCCGAAAAACTAAATATCAATTATGTATTTTGGTATTAGAAAATTTGTAGAAAATACAAGCGTTGAGCATGATTTTCGTGTTCGTATACCATCTTCGATTATCTTCACCATCTTCATATCCATTTCATTCTATCCTAAAAATACGCATCAGAATATATTCACGAAATTTCTAAAATTCCAAAGGTATCTCATAAAGCATCAATAACAGTAAATTCACTGGAGGAAACAAGCCGAAAAGCCTCGTGGCGAGACTAAAAATACGAAGGCAAGAGCCGATACGGAGGCGATTCTCGAGTTAAATAAATCGTTATTAGAGAAAACGCATCTCGAGCGAGGCGGCGACTTATCTCTTAGTTAGACGCAAGCTTTTTCTTTTCCAGGTTGAGGGACCAGCTTCAGGTAAAAGGTGGAACGAGATAAAGAGACGGCGTCGTGACGAGGTGAGAGAAAGAGAAAATTTTCGGCTGTTACGAGGCGTGGCAGGGGTCTACGAAGTACCGGGGATCCTACTTACTCGGAAGTCGTCCTTAATTCATGCCACGATGCCTTTTTCTGGCCGAAGCCGTTCGCAGAAGGCCCGTCGATTCGGTTAGGTTCGTCCGACTAGGGCTACCGCGTCATCTCTATTATGCCAGCGGGACCAACGATAAAAACCTAAAACCTTGCCTATTTCGTCCCATGGCAAAGAATCTTGTCCATTCTTTGTCGATTGTGTCCGAATCAAATATGTTGAGAGTAATTACGATAATTGAATTGCTTTTTGATAATTTGTCAGAATCTTTCATGATATAGAAATCAGAATGCTTTATCGAGCTTTAATGTGTACATTTAAAACGTCTATTGATATCTACCATAGATCGAATGCTTCTCTGTTATTTCATTTGCATCGTACGCGTCTCATCGTAGAATACTAAATAAAGTGGAATTTGTTAGCCTTTCAACGTTTCGAAGTAAATGAACAATACTATGAGCAATAAATGAGCAATGAATTGCTCGTTCGAAGATTGAACCTACAATGTCTAGAAAAATCATATTTACACATATTATTTTTCAATAAAACATTGTTTTATCTGGTTCTACACTTCATTTCATAGTATCAAATTATTGTAATCATATGAAGGTACGTACTAAATGCTACGAAATTTGTTACAGCCAGACCGGATTAGTTAGTACATAAACACAACGATAAATGCAGTAGCATGCAAATACCCCTTGTAGCCACTGTATAGAAGGTATTGTCCCACGTTTCACATTGCATATACACACTTTTAATTTGAACACATTACGCAGTCTTTGCACAAACACCGAAGCTATTTCTTTTTGTTTCCCGGTTATTAATTTTATATACCCATACATATCGCGCGGTTTTGTATTTTACAGGCCATTTTGTAGAATTTCCATCAAATTCCCACGAGAATCAAGCGTCGTATCGAAATGTACGAGAACAAGAATCAGGTTACTCTCATCAAACGAGATCCATGAAAAGGCACACGCGCCGATTCTACGGGCTGCCGGTTCGAATCTTATCTCATCGGCTGGAGCCACGAGTTAGCTCTGGAAAGTTCACGTTGTTCACGGTGCTCGATCTCGAATCCCGTCTCTCGAGGGGACAGGGAACGCGAGACGCTCGTCGAGAGTCCGTGGAACCGGTAAGAACATCTCGGGCGTTTCGATCGTAACGCCTCGCGAACGTAACGACTCCGCATTCCGACAAGAAAAATGTCGACCGGGAATATTCCTGCTGCTCTTTCTCTCTTTTCCCCCCGTTGGTTCTCCGCCTCCTCCTCCGACGCCATCGTCTCCGTCGTTCGCGAAAGGAACACGCAACAAGGGAAGAAAGAAGAACAAGAAGCGGCCAAAGGAAAGAAGAGAAATAAGAAGTGTAAAGTGTAGAGGGTTAAAAGAGGAGGAAGCGACGCGTGAGCGCGAAGAAACGCGAAGAACAGAGGGACGGGAAGACCCTCAAGCTGCTTCACACGTGGCGACAGTCGCGACGTATTCACGCGTGCGTACGTATTTATAGCGGCTGGTACATTGTCGGCGGCCTTTAAAAAAAGAACACCGGGCTTGACAGCGGACCTGGGAGGAGGAAACCGGCGGCGGATCTCGCTCGAGCTTGACGATCCGCCAGCTATGCCTCTAAATGTGACGTTTCCCTTTTCTGTGTATATTACGTTATTATACGTTGTCCGGCACAAGTGTTAGAATATATGGACTCTCTTGGAGTAATTAGTACTGTTAATACTGTTAACACTGTAATTAGTAGGTCATAGATTCCTCTTTCACAATTTTACAATTTCATAATCTACATTGCTCTTACACAATAATTTAACAAGTAATAACGTTAGCGTTATTGATTAGCTGCGAACTGTAGGTTATAGAGTCCTTCTTCATAATTTTACAATCTTACATTATACAGGATAATGACTTGTGATTTGTGAAATTTCATTTGTTCGCTCCTAACTGCGTTTATCTTCTCGTTATCTTATTGTATATCTGTGATCTTACAGCACGTACCTTATAATGTAAAATACCGTATAAAGCAAACTGTGTATGTGAGCATATTGAACATTTCTTTTTCTTGGAAAGAGCAAAATATAGGAGGGACTGAAGTCCCTAAAGAGAATTTGCGGAAGTTTGAAGTATGCAAATTTAAGAAACTCGAACTGTGTTGTGCGTGTATACGAGTTTGAATGTCGGATGTTTATAGACTCTTGCGGTTCGCCAGAGTCGTTTATTGTCTTTTGCGGTGCGACTGCGGGCCAATGTGATGCAATGTGGGCTTTGATTGGGTGTTTGGAGCTGATTGTTCGGGGATAAGAGCCTCCAGTTGTAGGGACGGAGACAGGAAGTAATTAACCTCTCTAGATTACAATACCACGAAGTATTGGACGAATATAGGAATTGTGTGTTTTATTTTGAAAACTGCAGCGTACGTAGTCCAATTATATTTAACGAGACTTACCCAAAAACCATGCTGATCATCTTCATAAATTGAGAAGTAACACGTAGTATGTCACAACCTTTTAAGAAGTTCCATAAAATGTACAATTACCTCTTCCATCTTCTGACAACAAACAACGAAACAATAAGAATAAATAATTTGTTCTTCGAAGCACTTCGATATTTATTCAAGTCCACAAATTTCCAAAAAGAAAAAAACGGAGTTTAGTGATTCATCTTCAAAGCGCCTTATCAGCAACACATCGTAAGCCCGTGTCCAGAATGAAACGTCAAAGTAGAGGAAGCCGAGTTGCTCAACCAGTTACAATTATCAAAAATGTCCTCAAAATATGCGATTACCTATCTCTCCTTCCTACGATGAAGATGTTATACAAGTTAATGATCTGTCCTTCTGGAAAGTTTAGTGTCACTCAAACCGAGAAACATTTTAAAAGCAAATTCATTTTCTAAATGCTTCAGACGCAACACTTCGCAACAGCGTGCTCAAAATGAGACATCAAAGTCGGGGAACCGAGTTGCCCAACCAGCTCGAGTAATTCCTCCAATAATTCTCTCGGTTTGACAATCGTTTCGTAACGAACAAGTAGCAAGTCCAATCGCCTCCGCGTATCTCCGCCAGTCACCAGGTTTTATCGTCCGATCGTTCTCCATGCGGATCCCATTTTAAGCACGACCGAGATCGTGACGCGTTTCGTCGTCTCGCCCCGGGGTCAGTCAATTAACGATATATCGAGCGACCATAAACAAGCCTCTCCCACTCTGTCGAGACTCTCCGCCACCCCCGAAATACTCACGTCTCCCGTCGGCGCCGACTTTCCTCCCTCTTTTCTTCGCGATAGCCTCTCCCGGCTCGAAACAATAGCCGATTGTTTCGCCTTGTTTTCGCCGCGGCGCCGATTGTTTGGCAAACAAACGGGCCGAGTTCGCGGCTCATTGTTGCCCATCGACCGTGGCACACGCCTGCTTTTTTGCCAACTACCCCTTCTCGTTTAACCTTTTCCCTCTTCCATTTCATCCCCCGTCGAACATTGGCCACCAGTAGCACGCAAAATAATTATATTGTCGCGCAATAAAGTCCACGGGGTACGTCGAGTCGATTTACTTATGGTTCGATGAATTTCATTGTGGTTAGCAACGCGGTGACAACGCCTTTTTTAGACAAGAAGCCGCGGATAGGTTAAAAGGTTAGAGGGTTGGCGAAGGCCGATGAAAGAGAGGGTATGACCGACTGGTAATTGAACGCGAGAAGTCGATCGAGACCTATAGGATATCGCGGTTCTGTCGACGTATTGACGATGATCGTTAACCCCTTACGAGCATTGATTAACGATGGCTTTGTTTCGCAAGGTGGAAGCAGCGTTGCAGTTGGCACACGCCCGGTTTCGAGCTTTACGCGGTCGATGGAACCGCATTGAAGGGTGAAACAATGGCGATACTGAGATTAGATCTGACGTTTATACGCGTCGATGAACCCTTTCTTCCAAGGGGTAATTCTGCAAAGTCAATGGACCTGGTGTGCTTGACTTTAGCCTGGCTTGCAGTTGCAGGAGTATGAAAGATCCCGCACTGAATTTCACGAGATGGTTCCTATGTTACGTTTAAGATTCTCATCGTTTCGTAACTTTTCCCTTCTTAATAATCTTAATCTTTAGCGTGTTTCTATTTTAAGTTCGCGATTTAAATGCTAAAATTTGTGATCCTTCATAATCAATTTACGTCGGCGGATTCTGTAATTCGAGTTTTTTACATTTTCCTTTCTTTTTTCTTTTTTGATTTGACAATTTTACGAAATCTGAAGAAATCGATTATGATAGAACCTTTGCTTGAACTTACCCTCGACGAAACCCTATCACACACCGTTTCATCAGAGAACATAGAGAGCTTCACCTTAAAAAGTCTTTCAGCGGGATGTCAATGAGCGGACAATGATCGAATCGCGTGCGTTTCCGCTTCGCTTGCCTCGAATCCTCGAAAAAGAGACCGCGGTGTATTCTTCTCTCCTTCGTCCTCCTCTTCCAACGAAAGCCGCGTTAACGGCCCCAAACTGGTTGTTCTAAGCGCCAATTGCTTTCTTTCTCGTATCCCTCGCGACCGCAGAAACCGAACGGGGAACAAAGACGATCTGCGGTGGCGCGGCGCTGCGAGACGGCCGATTTGCATACAACTCTCGCGGAACCGTCGAAACGAACGGCGCACGCGAAATGTCTTTATACCAGGCGCTGACTTTCCGCATGATTTGCCTCTTTCACGAAGTCCATTCGAGCTAAGACGCAGGAGACTACTCGCTTTAATGGGGCGAAACAATAAACAAACGATCATAAGCAAAACGTGAAGCTGTTTGAATTTTCGTTCGATCATCTTCCGCTTGGATTCGCGTTTTCTGCTCGATATTTCTAATAAAAAAGTCGCCATTGGTGGCGTGTGGTGTTAATTGTTCCCTGCTGGGACGAGCAATTCGATTTTTTCAATTGGAACAACAGAAGCGGTGTTTGATGATCTTATAGCGTTTCCTTGACTCGTTCGTTGACCAGTTTTTCTGGTATTCAAGGGGTTGAAGTTTATCGAGTTGGATCGATCCTCGAGGAGGACCACCTTCGTTCGCGAGAATGGCACACGCCGGGATTAATTGTTTGCATTGGTTGGAAATAATCGAAGCGATGGTCGGGAAAATCCAAGGGTTGAAAAGCGGCTCGTGGATGATGTTTACGCTCGAGTTGGTACTTTTTGTGATCAGGAGGCGAAGAAGTTTAAATAATCCGTTGAACTGACGGTTTTAGTGACAGCGGTTTCTATTTTGGTTTGTGGACAGGTAAAGCGGTAAATTTCGTGAAGGGTTGGTTTCAGCTCGACGATGTTGTAATTTGTTATATTGAAATGTTAACGACAGCGTTTGGGAAGAATCCTTTTAGTTCCTTCCTTCTTTTTCCTTTCTTTTTCTGATGATGAGAAATAAAAATCGAATTTGTTAATATAGTAACTAAGGAAAAAACGGATCTATAAAAAAATCAACGAACGTTTGTTTGCATAGTGAATACAGAGGATACGATGTCCATTAAAATATTCCTTTATGCTAATAAAGAAGAAGTAGTTCTTAAATACCTGTTTCTAGAGACTCATTATAAATTCGAAGTATATGCTACTGTTGTTCGTATCACCGAAATTCAGCCACTGAGATCTTAATACGACGACCAATATCGAGTTACGAAACTCAAAAAAACCTATATTTACCGAAAGATGTTTTAATTCAACCTAAATAATCGTTATATTATATACGTTATTATATATTCGATTACATATTTAAAGATAATTAACACATAGAAAAGAATTTTTTAAGCTCGCGTATTAAATATCAAAAATTTTCAGCTCATAAAAGAATAACTATGTAAATAATAAAATAGAGAAATAAATAAATGGATGACCAAGTGAAGTGCTAAATAAATATTTTGCATATCGGGGAAAATCGTTATTCACTTAATCGGACTAACGTCGTTCGAACGAAATATCGAAATGTCTTGAATCGTACGACGTGCTCGCGATTGCCCGCGCTGCTCGAATAATTAAGCCACACGAGATATTCGAGATCTCGATGCAGCCCGAATATTCGAGCTATGCACGGCTCGCTTTCTCCTGTATACACATGGACAACTCTAGCAGTCACACATCATTTCGATTTGAAACCATATTTAAAAGTAATGATACGAAAACCAATGGCACGCCCTGGTGGAAAACGCGATCGATGACGCGATTATGACTATCGTATGTGAAACGTGAAACTACGACTACGTTCACAAGTTGATTTTGCAACTGTTCGCTCGTTAACACGAATTTTTATCGCTTTCTGCGCTTGGTCCATTTTTTCTTCAAGATAAATGAGGTTTTAAGTGTTTGGAAATAAGATGTTTATACATAGCAAGCGTAATAAATAAACACGATAAAACATTCGATTAATATATCTAACCCTTACGCAGGCAACCAATATTTTACGGCCGTACCAATCTGAAAATAAGTTTGAAATATCAATATTTAAAATCTTTTCATAAATTTCCATGGGCTTAAAGATACCTAAGGAACAGAGATCCGAAGCGGATACTAGAAATATTTCTACTAAATTTTTATTACAAAGACAAAAATTGGTAAAATAGAAACAGAAGTAGATATATCTAGAATATTTGACAAATATTCTAGACAAATTCCGCCAATGAATGACGAGGATATGAAAAATCTGGCGTGCAAAACAATAGGAGAAATCCTGTCATTGAATGGCGTGGAGCTTCAACTTATGTCACTTGCATTCTCCTAGCGTCGCTTCGATCCAAAATTTTCCGACACCCGGCTGACCGATAAATCATTTTCAATTTTTTTATATGTCGCATCTCTCACGCTCGTCGCCAAAAAGGCGCGACACCGAGAACCAAATACCAAGGTTTCCCCAATTAAACGGGATCTTTTGATGCGACGCGAGCACAACTCGTTAATAATCCGTGCGCGGAGGAAAAGCACGAGACGGGATCAAAGTAAATCCCGTGGACGTGTCTGGGAAAATACACGAGGAGGGCGAAGCGCGAGCAATCACGATGATCTCTAGTTTGCCAAAGATAATTGCAGGTTGTCCATCGGCCGCGAGCATGATTCGAAACCGAGCGGAGGTCAGCCTCGCAAACTTGTCCCGTCAGAATTAAGAGATCCGCGTTCATCGCGTAATTTCTTCATCCTGTTCAGCTTCCACGACCTACGGGGCCCTGTGTCTTCTTTCTTTATTTCCACCCTCTTCGTTTCTCTTCTTTTATGTAAGTGTATGTGAGTGTGTGTGTGGTACACAAATTCTGAAAAGTATATCTTGATTCTTGAGTATCTTGATTATGGAAGGTCGAAGGTTTTCTGGTATAACGGAGGGCATGTTGCAATTCGTTTCGAGCACTGGATGGCGAGAAGACGTCGGCGACCCGGATAACTTAATTGGTTTGATCTTTCGCTGGATGGGGTTTGTTGAAGGGAGATCCGGGTTCAGCAGGAGAATGCATTGTTTTGTTTAAAATAGTGATTTAAGACGATAAATACCGATTAAATGGTTTTCTTCTCTTTCAAGTAATAATTTGGCTTTACATTGAGAGTGATTTTGTCATGTTGCAAAATTCATCGTGATATTTTATAGATTTTGTGATCATCGATTGTTCGAAATATTGCAACAGTGATCTATTTATTCGTTCATTAAAAGAAGGATAAATCTCGTATCGAAGCATTTTTTATACAATAATCTACCAATTAATAATAGATATCGGTCAATTGACAAGTTACAAGTTACAAATTAGCTGAATCAAGTTAAGGCGTTGTAGATCCGTAAAAATATCTACGTTTGTGCTAGCGTTTTTGGTCGTTGAATACGGTCTATTTATACAGCTGACTCATAGTCTTTATAACCATTCAGAATGGAGAAATTTGGGAAAACTATTTTCTTTTAAGCGTTCCTTTTGGAACGTTAAGTTTAACCAATTCAAGAGTCGATGGACAGTTTACGAACGAATTAAAAATTTCAAGTATCAGATTGAAGTCCATGATGGTTTTATTATTTATTTACGACCGAACATGTTCGATGAAGAACGATGTTTTTATTATAGAAAGTTCGGACATTAAAGTGTTTAATATATTTCACTGCCAGAGAAACTGAGCCGTGCAGAGAATTATCTGCGAGATAGCACCAAGCAACCCTAGACAAGAACGACAATCAAACAGCGACGGGACAATAACGAAAAATGACAACCACCCTACGTAATGACAACAAGGTAAAGCAAAAAGAAAGAATTGGCAAAACGGCCATTAAAAAATGAAGAACCAGCTCTTCATGTAAATTTATATGTTTTCGGTCGGAAAGATGGTTGAGGTGGGGGACTTGTCAGTCTTGGCGTAATTACCTCTATTAAAAGAAGTATAGGACAAAAACGGGCCGGGACATCGAGCGGCATAAAAGCGCAAATTACCCTTTTGCTGCATTAACGTCGAATTAATGAGTAATTTAGCGTGATCCCTTTCCCTCGTCCTTCTCATTTTCCTTTCTCCTTTCTCTCTTTCACTCGCGTTCCTTCGCTCTGGGAATAATCGTCGTTCATAAATCGGAACGATGATGCGGCCAACACACAAGGGCGACAGAGAAAGGCAAAACGAGGGAGGGAAAAAGAGACACGATAGGACAAAGAGAGAAACTCGAGGGCAGTGGTAAGAGCAAGTAGGATGGAGCGCGCAAAAATAAATACAGAAACCGGTGTGCGTGGATGGTGATTCTTAAAGTGCGCAGTTGCAGCTGCCGATGGTCGCGGGATGCGATGCCGCGGAGAGACTTTTGCGATCGCTTTTGCCCATGCAGTCGGAGAGTTTAACAACCAGTAATTGTCCGGCCTGGCCTGTCGGAGCCGTAAAATCCGAGCGAGAGCAAACAACCCGTCGTCTCGCGATCTCTTCCAGGGACGGCTCGCGGCGCTTTGACGCCCGGCGGATTAACTTTTGCCAGCGACCGCCATCCTCGTCACATTCGTGTGGCGTTCTCCCTTCTCTTCTTCCTTGGGATCGTTACGCGTTCACCGAGTAATCGAGGGTGCAAGAAAAAAGGGATCTGGGTTAAAGTATTCTTCGTATCGTGGAATGCGGTTCGCGTTTTGCATTGCCATATTCGAAGGTTTCTTCGAAATGGGGAAAGAACATAGAGAGACGATGCAGACGATGGTTTTTGTTTGGGGATAATAGTTAAGAGGAAGCGTATATTTTTTAAAGTGACTTTTATTTCATGGATATGGAGTAGGTTTTTGGTTTAATTAGTCTGAATCCCCTATTATATTCTTCGTGTATTAAAGTGTAAGAGATGGTTGGTTTTTGTGAGTGGAATCGTTTATTGGCTCCATTAAGGAATTATTAATTTCTTCCTCTCTAATCACAAAGCGTTAAGAGACTAATAAATGAGAGATAGTAACGGATAAAGCAATCATTTCTAACTTGATATTTCTTATAAGACGTTCTCATTAAAACACTCTAGGCTGCATACCTAATGAACACTTCGTAAATACAAAAACGTGCAGCTCGTAGCCGATCATAAATCTTCCATCAAACATTGCTTAATTACGCCACAGCTCGCCTCGATATTTACCGCTTTCCACGATCAATTACTCATTTCTGATCATCCTCGTCTCGTAATTTCATCGAAGACAACCCGGTCGATTCATTAATTACTGTCCACCGAATTTTTAATCGTTCATCCTCAAGCGATGGGTTTCGTGATTTCGATCGTCGAACGCTGGAAGAAGCTCGTGCAAGGTGAAAGAAATACAGAGATTCGTTGTTCGATTGTTGGTCGGTTCCCAAACAAATTGTTTCGGTCGCGTTATCCTTATCCCTTCATCCTTCGATTATCTCTTTTTCGATGATCTGATCGTGGCAAAAGTTTAGACACGATCGTGTCTCATATTCACGAGAGCATGTCCGAACGCATGTTCGTTTCTTCGTTCTCGTTATACCAACGAAGGAATGCACAGGGGCGCGTAGATGAAGTCATCGCGTCGACGGCGCGTAGTTTATGAACTGTTGCTCGGCGTTGAAAGCTCTTGGAACCAAGTCTGGAAGGCTTTGCGCGGCTTATTTTAGAATTCTACGCCGGAATATCACTTCTCTGGTAATTTCGTAGATTTCGAAAGCAAACGAATGCCGAAAGTATGCTTTTTCAGGCGAGAATCGTAAAAGGAAGGGCGCGAAAGGTAATCATAGAGACGTTAACATCGTTCGAGTTCCTATTTCGATTTGCTTCCGAAGAAATTTACTCACAAAACGCTTGATAGCGTCATTTTTATATTCTCCTGTATTTCCGTCTATTTAGAAATTCGCTTTACTTTTTTGCCTGTTTATCTCGTATTTTCCTAACACCTGCACGAAAAGTCGTCTCCTCAAACGTCAATAGTCCATCCAATCTAACTTCGTAAAAGCCTCACAAGATACAAGTAAGATTATTATCTCCAACAACGAACGATGTCAAAAAGAGCATCGTCGATGTCGCTCGTCTATCATATAATTTGACAGAACAAGCACGCTGTTGCTCTGGAATGCATGCGCAATATGTACTACGAAAGCACTCTCAACCGAAACCTAATCCAACTCGTGTACGCGCTTTCCATTCACATGCGTCTTCGTAAGCGCGCAAAGTGGTCCGCAGGGCAGATAATCGTCGCCGTTTAACATAATCCTTAGACACGTCTATTAACGTCCGTACGAGCAGTCCGCTAATTACTGGAGCGTCCGTATTCGAGCAAGTGCGAGCTTCTGCCCGAGTCGCACGCTCGCGTGTATTCGCGTGGCGTGCAAAAGGGGGCGAGGAAAGTCCGCGACGCGGCGATTAACATGTGGTAACAGGTAAACTCGTTCGTACATGCGCTCGGATACGCTCGAAAGATCGATCACGTCTCGCCAACTCGTTTCTTTTCTCGCCCAGTTTCTTCCCCTTCTTTCTTTCTCTTCTTTTTTCCTCTCCCTCTCTCTTTTAAATTTCCTTTTTTTTTCGTCATGTGTTTTATATTTGGTTTTGCGTTACTTTTTCATCCTGTTCTCCCTTGTCGTTGGTGGCGAACAGCAAACGTGGTGAGGCTACAAACCGGAATGATATCGAGGGACGGGGAAATTAATGAGTTTTTATTGGGAGCCCGACCATTCTTCGTCATGCACTGTATTATGGATGCAAATAGGATGTAATTTCATTAAAGGGACGTTACTTCGAATTACTTACGACCGCGCGTCGATCGCCCTCCCCTTCTTCCCTCTCTTCATCCTACCCCTTTCTTGTTATGCCCGCCGCGGCATTGCGCCGCTCGTAATACAGTTATTTGCGATTTTAGCGGCCACCACGATGAGAATTATAATGTCCCCGAAAGATTGATACGGTCTACTCCCGGCTTCTGGTTATGCTGGTAGCGTGCTCTTGACAGGATCGTTGAATCATCGATTTTTATATGTATATCACGATGAAAGATCTCGCGTGGTGTTTTTTTTTTTTTTTTTTTTTTTATCAGTCTGTGCGAGGATATAAGCTTTGCATTTTGTAAGAATGATTTTAATCGATCCGGTGATCTAGCACTTTGTAGTGAAGTGATCGTTTTTTTTTTGGACGTTAACGAGATTGTTGTTTCTATGAACATTAGTCGATCGATTTTATTATTTTTTGAAGAAGCCTGTTTCTTCATCGATGGAAAATGGAATATATTTTATCCTGGATAAAATGCAATCCCCTATTTTAACTCGCTGATTATCAACGATATTAACCCTTCTCGACTGTCGAATTTTCATTTCTATCAGATACCCAATAATGTCAATTAAAATTGATTTAAATAAATTTCAAATTTATCACCTCGAAACACTTTCCTTCTCTTTTTTCAAGAATTTTTTAATTTCCTTCAGTTTCGGAATTCAAGAAACAAACTATATGCAGAAGAATATTTCTTTCGCTGAAAAGAAAGAATATAGGTTGGGAAGTGTGAAAATCAGTGAACTACTGGATTCAACGTGTAAAACTCAATATGATCAAGGCGTGATGAAACTCAAACAGTCTGACAATTGCAATCGTCATAATTTACACGGTTCTACTCTACTTTACTCTTTCTATTTTTATCGTAAGCATATGCGGAGATCTAGGGAAAGTTTCAGTGAAGAATGAAACGTGGGAGGAAAGCTCCTCGCGATGTTTGCTCGGGCGCTACAACGTGCGTGCCGCGCTATGCGTCATTATCGGACAACGAACGCAATGAAATGAGAGAACTGGTTCTCCCGTGTTATGTCCATCCGTCTGTACGATTGCCCGCCGGCACCGGCGCGGCGGTTCCTATTCGTTGCGGAACCGCGCCATTTTCTTCCCTGCTCACTCGTCTTTTGTCACCTTCACGCATTGCTTTAATCCTTTTGTCACGGATTCAATATTTTTACCTTTCAACTACCTTCTCCAAATAATTAATTTCAACGTCAAACAAAGAATTTCTGCTTTAAAACAAATTTCTATGTATCATTAGTGATTTATATTGGACATTTATTTGTTAATAATTCTTTGACATTTCTTTACGACGGAAGCGCTATGTAATTTCTTTTCGGCAATTAATCTTTGACTTGCAATAGACGAAATGCTTATTAGAGAAGTATTTAAAAAATATTTTGAATATAAATAGTAACGGGATATCAATTGAATAGAAAAGGTTTAAATTCGATTTATAAAATATATAGCTACGTAATGTTACTGATGGACATGAATGTAAATGGAAATGAATATTGATCTAACACTGTGCTGGAAATCTTGGTGATCGTTAATGCTAAACTTATGGTTGCTCACCGATAACTTCTATTAATAATTCTTTCTGAAAATTGAAAGAAGAACTACGCTTAAATTACGTTTTATATATCCACATGATATAAGCTGACTCGAAGATCTAATCGCGAGGAAGAGGGGAATTTTGGCTCGAAATTTTCACGATTATCCTCACCACGAAAAACATCTTCATCGAGCAACGACTAAAGGGGTAATTTAATAAAGAGATAAGAAAGTTTACATTCGATAATGCAGGAAGCGTGTCTTTCGATAAAACAAAGATCCAGTGACCAGCATGCACGTTGAGGAATTTTTGCTTGCAGTTTATTGCCAGCGAGGTCGGCACGCTGAATTTCTCGAATATTACATTATATCTCGTAGGATGCGTTCAGAACCTGTTATCTTGTCCGATAATTGCGGCAAATGTTTATGACGTTGCTTGGATAAATCCTTATCCCCCCGAGTTTCTACCGTGAAAACAATGTGAACAAAGTCAACACGTGCAATTAAGAAATGAGGCAAGCTTTATCGAACGAGATTATAATTGTAACGAATAACACTGGCGTACGTTATCAATTATAACGATCGTAGAACGTTGTGAAAGTCGACGCGAGTAATTTCCGCCTCCTTAAATGGTCTTATCAACGAGATAACTGGTTCGATCGCAATATTCGAATGGTGTATCGAACAAAACTCTTTCGACGAGCGCCTCTTTATAATTCGAAATTGCGTTCCTCGAACACAGTACCGCCTCAATTATCGCATTATGCGTTATGGATGGTATTCTTAGATTGCTTAGAAATTAAATTCCAAATACGGAGATTGGAGTTAAAAAATTCTACGTTTCAGGTTTCGGAATTCCTATTGTTACTATATATGTATAATATAATACTTTTCTTTTTATCAGTAAGAAAGAAAATTATATGTCCATTGTTAAAACAAAGTACCAAACGTATCTCAGACCATTAATTTCTTCCTCGTTTAAAAATTCCTACTATCCTAATGTCATCAAATGTCTATCAAATGTCATCCATCTACGTTAAAAGGTAAAAATTGTTACCCAAACGTTGTAATGTTATACTTTGATTTAGTTAATTTCTCCTTCGTTTAAAGATCTCCATTTTCCCAACTCTCAATTCCAAATATACACCTTCTATTCTCCCAGAGAACGTAACCTACGTCCAAACATCCTAATATTATATCTTTTGAAAAAAGCCAACAACAGAAATGCAAATCGCCATAATTAATTTCCTCTTCGTTCAATAATCCCCATTGCCTCGACTCCCGACTCCAAACATCCTGTTCCAGCAGAAAACGAAAACAACTGCCTAACTTGCATCTTTCAAAACCCATATGACTCTTTCCAAGATTCCACGAATCCTCCGAAGCATCCGTCACGGCGTCGTCCTATTAGTACTTGGAAAGGAAAACCGACGACGCTGTTCATTCTCCTTCGTTATTGCCTTTTATGGAAATGCAGATCACCCGGAATAATTTCCTCCACGTCACGTTACGCGTTCTCTCGTCGGTTTTGAAAAGCTGCAAACGACTATGTACATCGTTTTTCCTTTCGTGAACGTCTCTCGCCCTCGTCGCCCATTCTTCCTGCGGCCGGTCATCTCCATGACAATAATAGAGATATTTCTCTCTCTCTGTGGCGTTGGTCGGCTTCGAATTCGAGAAAGCAACGCCTTGTGTCCCTTTTCGGAACGAAACTCTGGGTCCGAATGGCGAGAGAGCAACGGCGAGAATAGGAATTAGGAATTAGGCGTCTCGTGGCCGTCGAAACGGACCTGGTCCCCTCTTCTGGTGAAACTCCGCCGGTGGAAAGAATAAGAAAAAACGCTGAATAGGGCCCTGTGGTCGGTGCGCATACCTGGACCCTCGACGACTACGAACGAAATGCTCTTCCTCATGCATCTAACAACACGAATATCCGGAAAATTCCGGCGAGAAAACATGAACAGGATGAGCTTTGTCGTGCAACGTTGCGTCAGAGAATGGTTAGGATATATGATTCGGTTTTCCTTCCAAGCGCGTCTGGTATAGATTTAGTAAATTTGAGGATTGGCTAGACTTTTGTCGATTGAATTACGCTCGAAGATCGTTTGATTTCGATGGTGAAGAAAAATGATGTTTTTTGTTTGTTGTTGACAGTCTCTGGTGTTTAAAATTTAGAAATTCTCAGGCACAACTTTTAGTTCGAGTTAAGGAAATGTGTACAATAAGAGGAACGATTCTTCAAACACAAGCAAGAAGCGTTCGTTTACGTGTATAGATGTGAAGTCATACCATAGCTTATTCTGTTACACACGCGTATTAACTTCGTAGTAAATTTATGAATACCAAGCGTGTCATTAGAGTCGATCTTCATCTTTTAAGATTTATATTATCAGAAAAAGTTTGGAAATATTCGACAGTATCGTTTGGAGATTTCGGGATAATAAAACAGAGGTCAGAAGTTTGTGACACCGCAAATAACGATTCGAAATATATATAACTTTCATACGTAAAAGCTACATCGGACGCTTCTATCAATTTCAGCTTCCTTCAAAAAGAACATCTATTGTAGTAAGAAATCACATCGCTCTTTTTGACATCTATATCATGTAACCTACGATAACGAATCTAGCAATTCCAAGAAGAGAGGATGATAACTCACCCTGTTTCCCCCAATGGGCGATCTTCACATCTTCAACTCCATCAATGGTATAGAAACGAAAACGAACGTTAAAGAACCAGAAGCTGTTTTCCTTCACTCTCGGTAATCGGTCCCAATCAGGGAAGTCTATCGAATCGAGAAATCGAGGGTCGATCTACGAATCACGTGGCGCAGCATCGGACATCTTCATCTGGAACGTGTCCGTGCGCAATTCTCCGAGACTCTCCTCTGGAGATCGCGTTCCTCCTCCCTCGACTCCACTCACGTCTTATATCCTCGCCTTTTCTACGTCTCTCCTCCTCTTTCTCTTTCTGTTCGCACAACTCACGTCCGGGCAATCAGGTATGATTGGCTCGATCCACGCTTTCGCACTAACCACTTTATCAAAGCGTCCGTTCTAAATAAACCTGCATTTGATTACAGCCCGTGCCACCTTGTCGTTATCGTCCCTTATACCATCTCCTTCCTTCGCACCTTCCGATCGAATCGTTTCACTTCACCGCCGAAGAATTATCTCGTCGTTTATCCAGCTGCAACCGATCATCGGCCGATCGTCTCACGGAGAAACAAACCGGTCGCCCCACACCACAACAATTTCTTTTGGATCCTGTGATTTACCGAATCGCCAATTACGAATTACCTCGTGAAACCATTTTCACGTGAATAACCCAGTTGAAATGATAATCCAAAGTGAATATACACGAGCATAATTCGAGTAATTCAAAGAATCTGTAAATGGAATTTAAGAGGATCGTTTGAACCGTAGGTTTACACGAGAATGTTTGAGGAACGACGAGGAGTTCCTACGTCCCACGAGCCGTCACCGACTATTAACAATCTGGACGATCACGTCAGCCAATCCTCGACTTGACAGGTCCGCGAGTCTGACAGACGCCCTCGGTTCTCCTGCACCACACGATTCCTCTCACGGAACGAGCTTTCTACCTCCGACACTTTCCAACTTCACCAATCAGCTCCTTAGAAATCGATCCCTCCGAATCCCTCTTCTTCTATTACTTATATATTATTACATATATATCTTCTTAACCGCACTTATCCTCGAATTATCCTTCCTATCGTAAATCTTCCTCGCACAACCTCCATGTAATCTTCGTACACGCTTGACGCCAATGTCAAACTACGTCAAACTACGGCAAACTACGTCAAACGACATCAAATATGGTCAAACAACGTCAAACTCTATCGGACGTGATTAAACTCGCGGTACACGTTACATTTCCCATAGAAACTCCTATTTTCCTCGTACTTTTTCGATGCCTAGACGATCGATTAGATGGAGCAGGAGCAAAACCTGGCGATCCAGTGTCTCGTCGACGATCGAATGGTTGCGTGGAACCGGTAGGACTCTGCTTATTCCCTGGCGGTCGTCTGGCTCTGGCGGTGCTGTTGGACGAGAGGAGCACACGACACGACGCTTGGATCGAAATAGTGTTCGTAGTGTTGGCTTGAAGCGCGTCGGAACACAACTGAAGCGGTAGGACCACCCAGTCGGTCGAGGGCCCCTGCCCCGTCCGGATACAGTTCCCTCAGTATACCGTGCAAGCTCTCCCACTACCGCCTTCTGCCTCCTCTCCGCCACGCTATACTCCCTGATTGAGCTGGACTCTAGCAGGTGCCTCAATGTCTTACTCCGGGGATGGAAGATTGCTTTGGCAAGGGAGAAAGAAAAGAAGAAAGGGAAAGGAATCGAGAGGATAGGAAGGAAGCAAGAAAGAAAGAAAGGAAGGAAGGAAGGAAGAAAGAAAGGAAGGAAGGAAGGAAGGAAGGAAGGAAGGAAGGAAGGAAGGAAGGAAGGAAGGTTGGCAGACTACCTCCAAGGATTGTGTCTGATACCTGATTGGAGAGGGTGGCAGGCAAGGTAGACGCCAGTGATGGAGAAACATGGTATTTATTAGGGGGTTCCTGCCTGCGTCCTCATTTATCCCGTGCATACGGAGATGAACCAAGAGGAGCGTGGCTTGTTCTCGAACTTGATGAAAGTCGGATTGCCGATTCTTCAGTGGAGAATTTGGAGATTATGTAATCGTGGGTGATTTTCAAATTTGGGAGTTATTTTGGCTCTTCTGCTGATAAATTGGAATGTTATGTTCGACGATACCAGGTTTTTAAACGAAGGATTTATATGATGGAAATTAGTTGTGGTCATGAGATATAATGTAATAATAAAACAATAATTAATAATAATACTATTTCTGTTAGGAATTTGCCCGATTCATCTTCGAATTTATACGCATGTGATTTCATCTCTAGCGATCTTCGTAAGAAAAAAAGAATATTTTGCAAAGAATTTAGCTTTCTAACTTTACCTTTACTTTACCTTTAATATGATTCTATTGTTTCGTGGCTTTATGTATTCATTTTCCCCACTAATTTATGGAAAAATATTTTTTTCTATCTATTCTTCCAAATCTATTGCTTTGTTTTCTAAGTGGCCCAAAAGTTTAACAAGTTCCATAACATATTGTGTTACGTGCAATCGATATTCGTAAAATATGTGCAACAACTTTCTTCCCTATAACCCTGTTACCTTGACGTCGTAATTCTATGATGTACCGTGCTACGTTTCGTGATCCCAGTAATTTGATCTTTAATTCTTCAAATATTAAAAATATATGTACAGCCAGGCTCGACACGAAAACTGCTTCTATCTATTCCACGTTCCCATATGAAACAACGTTATGTAGGATAAAAGAATAACTGATTTTCAAAGTCTACTGGTTAGGAAATTAATACAGGTAAAATACAAGAAAATTATACAATAAAAATATATAAAAGTAAAACTAAGATTTGTTGCTTTCTCAGAAATGAATACGCTCTTTAATTATACGTAAACACGTATGCACTCTAAATTCTTGATGATACTCTGCACTTCGATTGACGTTTGTATATTTTACGAGAATCTTATCTCGGGTTTTAAGTTGCGACAAACTAATTAAAATTTCTGCTTGGATTTATCTGCGCATTTCTTATCTTCTATAGAAGTTACGTATACGCTAGAGCTGTATGCAATAACTCATAAAATCTATTCCAATCTAAATTACAAAAATTCCTCAGCAACCACACGACATGAAACTATTCGCATAAACCATTCGCAAGAAGATACTGACGTCGAAACTCGTAAACCTCAAACTTCGCTCAATTAAAACACCGCTCGCGAATTTACGAGCCTAAAAAACATCTTGTTTCGCTCTATAGTTTCCTATCGATTCTTCCAATCTTGGATCTTCTCTTGTAGAACGTGACACATCCAACGTGCAACTTTGCCACGGCGAAAAAAGCAGAAGAGACACAGCATTGGAGAAAAGAGGAGAAAAAATAAGGAAAAAATGGTGAGCAATTAACGCAACGAATCACAATCCGATCTTATCGGCGGCAGGGACGATCGTTTTAAACGATCTTGTCCCCTCTACCAACGTGAAGATAACGCAGAACGGATCTTAAGGATTTAAGGACTGTCATTAAGGCGCCTCACGGTGATGTCTCCCTTAATGGGCGTCGTTAAATTTGCATGGGGCTTATCGTACGTCGAGATTAAAGCCAAACTCCAAGGAAAAACCGCGTTTCTCGCCTCCGACCTTCGGGCTGCTCGTGTTCGAGTTAATTCGATTACACGGTCGCGCTCTAAATATCGCGAGGGTGCCCTTCGACTCTCGTTCGAGAGTAACGATAGGGGGAGATAAAATGTTTGGCGATAATTTGCAAGTCCGTTGCCCATCGCTCCTCAGTAAGTAATCGATTTCCGATTGCGTTTAATTGCATTTTCACGAGACGCCTTGTAGTCTTCGCCGGTGGTGCTTGTGATCATATTTCGTTTGATAAAAGGGACGATAAATGTCTTTTTTTTTTAATAACGTCTTTTATGATACAGTGGAGAATTTAAGATAGAGCTTTTTAGGCAATTTTAAGTTTCAGCTTTCGAGGTTTCCTTTTTCCGAGTTATTGGTCAATGATTGGACCGTGGATGTATTTACGTTTATTTTATTTCGTATATTTTTATATATCATGTATATTTTATACTTTCCTGGAATCTTTGGTGTTTTATAAATGCATAAAAATCTGTAGTATACTAATGAGTTAAGCCTTGCAAAATATTTAGTAATAACATCCTCCTGGCCTTAATTTTACACAAATTTGTAAATTTACTGATAATTCCTTACGATTAAATGTTTTTCTTCTTTTATTCGTAACGCATTTAAATATTAAAAAGATCTTTGCGTAAATGATCGAAAAGTGATCGCAGGAAATACAACGTCAAATTCACAGGAAGGAACACGAACTCTCACTGAACACTGCTACCACGTTGCTAACGACAGGTAATTCATTAACTATGTATCGACCGTCGTTCAGTGAATTTCAATTAAGGATTACGAACGTGGTTATTCTCATCAAATGTTGCGATGAATATTTCTTTGGGTAATTGCAGTTCTTTCCAGAAAGAAGTCCTTAATTGAATTATTTATCTCGACACGAGTTCAACGAGAGACGCAAATTCAACGAATTACGTTGTTACCGCAACACGTTTATTCACCAAGGCACTTCTATTCGTTCCATCGCGCTGACTACGTTGTCTTAGCAGCAGTGAGTGACGGTTATAATTGAATGCATCTTAATCAGTTGTTAATGTAACGTCTATGTAAATTATTTCTGCTTTTAATAAAGTTAGAAGAATGGAATTATTAAGACTTCGTTCTTCCTAGCTTGCTTCTTTTACGCATACTGTGAGAAAAATTCTATCTCTCTATTAATTACACAAAGTTGCGGTTCGAGAGTTATTACTAGCGAAGTTATTAATTAGATGAATATGTAAAATCACGAAAAAAAGTCTGACCGAACATACTGTAATATGAAGAACTTTTTGTAGAAAAAAGAGGACTCGATAGAATCGAAAACAGGTAATAAATATACGAAATACCATATCGCGAAAGCACGTTTCTTCTTTGTAACCTTCGTGTATATATTTTAAATTCTTAATCTCAAATTACTTATAAATTAATCAAACATAAAGCTATTTAATCTTCACTTCCATTCCTTGCTCCTATTCTTATTATTTCTATCGCCCATCCTTATTCCTTTGTCTAAAATCTCAAAAATCTCGTGCCCAAAATACCCAACCAATTTTCTCTTCAATCTGAGACGTCCATTTTCCCATCCATGACAAGCAAACAATCTCCATCTCGCGTCTCCCATAAACAGCAAATTGCCCAGAGCCGGGCAACTCGATATTTCTCCGAGTCAAGTATCTGTCGCATAGGTTCCGCGGAGTGCACGCGAACCCATCAAAAACAGCGGCGCGCATAAAAGCCATGGCCCCAGGCACCGTTCCCAATGGTAAATCACGGCACACCCCCGTGGGGTCTTCTATGGAGGCGGCGTGGCGTGGCGCGCGCGACCGCGCCGTTAGTCGCGCTCATCGAGGAGTTTCAGGCTTTTCCACAATCTCGATCGGCCGTGTGCAATTTCGTGCGCGACTTACGTGCATGAGCGTGAGATTTAAGTATATACCTGCTTACGACGGGGGTAATTCCACGTCGTCGTACCGCCATAAAGCCACGGCGTGCAGAGTTCACGGTTATGGGGTCTGAAACTCGCTCTTCTCCTCTCTATCCTCTCGCACGGCCACTACCCGCTTCACGACGCAACGCGCGTGTCTTCTTTTCACCTACACTACCAGCCAAAAGTTTCGAATTTTACTACGTGTTTTATAAAATTCAAAAGTTGTATAGGCAAAGTTAAACTGGAATTTCTGTTGGCTAGAATCATGCTGAATTCTGAAACATCGTAAATAAAGATTAGGTATCTCTGTTACTGAGAATTGCAAGAATTATGTTGAATTGCTAATTTCCTGGAAAAATTTCACTACCTGCGTTCAACGATCGACGAATATTCTTACAAGAATTAAATTGGAATTTTTGCTGATTAAAAGGGTTGACTCAAGTATCTCCTTGTAGTAGTATTTTCATATATAGCGTATAGAACATAAGGATATAAAGTTTCAGCTCAATAATAAAATTCGCTTCATAATTTAATTCAATATACGTAGCTATCTTGCGATATAATCAGACAATAAGATGAACGAAATATAACGAATACCTTGTCTTAAAAAACATGAAACATGTATTGAATAGAAATTGAAATTGAATTAAATACAAACACGCTGAAGGGTGGTTTTCGCCGTCGTCTGTAATTGAAAAAATAATTCCGAACTTTTGATCGGTAATGTACAAAAGTCGTCTCTTTTCCACCTTGCCCGGTTTCCGTCCCTTTTTCGTCTCGTTCGACTCGCGTCGCGGGTCTTACGGGGCTTTACGGCCCAGAGTCATGGGATCGTGGACTTGCTGGATCCCATGATCGATGGGGCTTTGGCTTAACCCCCTCGGACTGGACCACGTTGTTGCCTCTGGCACGCGGTCATACATACATACACGCGTTTCTTCTCGTCTCTTTTTCTCGATATTTTCCTTCGTATTCTCGATCCCTTTCGGTATGTCCTCTCTCGAAACGCGCTTTATTACGTTCGTATGCGACGCTTGCGAGCCGCGAGCATTCAACGACATCCGCCGAGCAGGGTTGATGGGGATTCCGGTGATTCATGCGGCCATGTTGGAACCCGCTGAGCTTGAGATATTCGCGATTAACGCGAGGTGCCTGTAGAGAACGCCAGCCGAGGGTTGATGGCTACTTAAGAGCAGGATCGTTGAAATGTTGGCAGTGAAGCTGTCTAGAATGACGACGCTCTCGAATATCGCCTGATGCTTTCGTAGATACTTTGTATGTGTCGCTTTTTACGATGGATTCTGTAGTATGCGATTTCACTACAATCGGCGTTGGTCTGGTAAAAACTTTTACAGCTTTCGTTGCATCGTTTAAAAATCTTAACAGTACCCCGTGTTATTTGTATAAAGGACCGATAAAAAAATGTGAGAAAATTGTAAAGTTCACTTTTCTCATACAATCGAGTCGTTCAAATAAAAGAGTAGTGACAGATTTTCTACTCGCAGAATAATTCTAAAACTTCCCTCTCCACGCCCGATAAAAGAAAAAACTCTTCGTTGAAAAACAAGAGTATGCGCCGATATGCTTCGTAGTCATCGTACCTAACATCGATCCACTTGTGCTGTGGAACCACGAAACGCGTTTGCCTGAAAGAAACATAACGAACGCATCGCCATTGGTGGTGGAAGCCGCGAGCAACGAAAGAAGTCATCACTGCCAGGGCAATCGTTCGAACTAATTGTACGATTTCGTTACGATTTCTTGCGGGGCGGTTGGTCGATTTCTGCTGCGCGCGGCTATACCCTCGCAGCTCCTAATAATATGTGGACGGAGAGATCGTGATGGGATCGAAGGGATTATTACGCTCCACCGGGAGGTGGCCATCGCGCAGCAACGTTCGGAATGGGGGAAGTGGAGAGAAAGGGGGTAGGTCGAGGGATCGAGATAAAAGCAGGAAGAAACCGCGACCACGAGGGGAACGAGAGGGTTAAACAGCGGTTTCGCTCGAGCAAAGAGGATAGAGGGTTGTGGGGAGGAGGCCGAGTGAGAGATTTGAGAGTAAAAGAGGCAGATAGGCGGGTATACCGGGACCCCAGAGAGGATAATTGAGTTATTACTGCAATTGTAGACCACCTTGGAGGGCTCCGGAACGACCATAACAGGTTCTGAAAATCGCATTCGTATCTGCCTACGATTCTCCGGCTCTTTAGCGATAAAGGATTATCGTGCGCGTGCACGCCGAGGGATGCGAGCGTACGCGACCAGGATTACAACCGGAAACCACCGGCGAACGGAAGGAGAATGGCCACCGTATAAACTGATCGCGAATCTTCCATAGGAATTTCGCGGATGATTATTGTATTAGGGTTTTTTGAAGGGGCGGTGGAGGGGAGTCATTTAATATCTCCGAGAGATAGATAAGCTATTTAGAATAATAGGAGAAATGAACTTCATGTGGATTGAACAACATGCCTAGAAGTCAGTTATTAGTTTGTATTAAATATTTTTGAGTTACTCGTGATTTCAGGTACTTGGTACTGAGTTATGATTTGTAATTAGTCGTAATCGATTAGTCATTAACGACGTCTGAAATTCGAAATGTTTTATCATTCGTTTCTGACGTGTTTGTCTTCGTTCATTGTGACGTTTAAAGCCGTCGATTATAGAGCTATTTAGCTTCGGGGTACTCACCACAGCTACTTCGAAACACCGTAACCTACTGAACCACTAGAAACACAGGATACTCACCTAAAACAGAAAAAGGAGCAAGGTCAATTATTATTAGCTAATCCGACCGAAAATATACGATGGAAAGATGAAAAAGCGCAAAATAATATTGTTTCTCGACATTAGAAAGCGCAACCTAAATTATAGGCCAAAAGTATTTATTGGATTTTGACGATCGTCGAATTTTCGAATGGAAGATCTCCGAAAATTGGCTTCTTCCGTAGACAGCTACGTCCCTACGCTTATCGTTTCGAGACTTGGACTTTTTTACGAAGAACACCTGACGCCACGTATCATATGGCCGATGCTTTTTAAAAATACTTTTACCAGCCGACGGATAATTTCGTTACACTGATAGTCGTTTCGTCGAGGAATTTTAAGACATTAAAATCAGTATTTATTTTAATAATAAAATATATAGCATAACAACACTTGTATGTGGGTACAACCTTCCCAATTCATCTGCTATAAAACTTTTCAGAATCTCTCAAATTTCTGCACTACTCAGCTTCCCTGGAAGTAAAGTCCCACGCAACCTCTTGCGGTTTTAACTTTCAAAAAACCTCTTCAGCATCTACCTCGTTATAAAACGTCCCAGATTTCTACACTATGTAGCTCATTAATTACAAAACTTCCTAAATTCTACCACTACGCAATTTGCCCAAAGCAAAATTCCTCGCATCTTTTCGACCGTGCTACCTAACGAAACTTCCAATAAGTCTCCATCTCTCCGTTACAAAACTTCCCCATTCTTTCATCGTTTAAAAAAATCCTCCCAGACGAAACCCTGCAAATTCGTCAATTACGAAACTGTTCAAATATTATCTAATGCTATCAAATACCACTGCACACTTCTGCCACAGTGAAACGTTACACACCATTCCTACCTACAGCCACGCGATCGCCAACACGATTTTCTCGTTTCCCTTCTGGAACTGTACAACGCGTTAACCCGTTCCGTTATCAAACTGCCCGCGGTCTCGAGATACCGCCAGCACACAGTTTGATAGGAACAACATAATAATCCTCGCGAGGAGATGCCAGCCGGTGGAAATAGCCAGTGTAACGAGACACGTCCCGGTAGCGTGTAACGAAAGCGGGCATAGAAATTAATGGGCGGCTGCGGATGATAGTTCACGAGCGCCTCCTCGATGTCCTTGGCATCGAGGCACGTCAGAACATGGCCTCGCGGGAGATTTTAATCTCGAATTTCTACCGAAAGAAGCCAGTCTCTACCACAACCACACATGCACGGTAGCATGGCGGTGACTCAGGAACGCCTTTTGGAGAACAGCGTATTTCTAAGAAACGCATCACAGGACCCAGGCCAAGCCAATCCGCCACCTTGGCTGCGGGCTAACCGAGTCCTCGGCAAATTAAGTCGTTATTTCGGCAGATGCTCGGTTCGCGGAGATCGAGCACGTGATCCTCCTCTCCGCAAGAGAGGAACACGCGTGTAACGAGCGTCAACCTCTCGGCCATCTGTCTCTCTGCTTAATTGTCGGGGATGGCCAAGGTCGAATCGGAGTCGCGGTGTTCGCACAAGCAGCGCAGGTGTTTTTAGGCGAGAGTGTCTTCTGATACGCGATTCAGGGGTCGAGCGTATGCGAAGAATAGAATTTTGCAAGACACCTTTGCACTAGTCTTTCTATTAAAAAATTTATACGTCGTGGCGACTGCACGCGCGGAACGGCTGTCTTTTTTCGACGAGAGTGTACTTTCTGGGATTCGATGTGGAAGTTAGACAGAACCAGAGGAAAGAATTCTTTTTAATTCTTTTAATTTTTTTGATTTAATTTGCACTCTGCGTTTCCTTTTTCATTGAGAAACGTTTGCGTCACGGTGGTTGCGCATACAACGCACGTGAGTCTTTTCGATGGGAATGTCTCCCTAAATTTAACGTGTAACGTGTCGTGCAAAGTAATACAATGATAAACTCCTATGTAATGAGAATTCCATTTCCATTTGAATTTAGGCAGAATTTACGGAATTTGATGGAATTTGGTGAATATAGAAAAATGATAATCTTAAAGCAGGTTCAACTGATTTTTTAGAAATTAATTTTTAAAATCGAGCCTCCAATTACGAAGAACTTCGGTACTTTAAAGTTGATAAAACAATATGTTACTTTATTTATAGAATAAATTCAACCATACTCTCAACCCCTTTTAATACTAAAATCCCTCTAAAAAAATATCTAAAATAATCAGCACTTCATCCAAACTGTTCTCTAACGGCTACCAAACGATTTTGATAGACAATCTAGCTTATTGATTCGAAAAAACCACACCTAAGTACCAGAGAAAGCAAACGATACCTCAGAAACGCGTTCCTCTCTTGCAACGTCGTAGCCAGCCGGAATGGCCGTGTTCGTCCTCTTGTTTTCGTGCTCGCGCCGATCGAGGCGTCGAGGATAAATCGTCTTAGCAAGAGTATTAAGAGAGCCGTGAATTCGTTCCCATACACCGCACGCATACGTTTCTGAGCTGTGAGAGCATCGGCCGGTTTCGGCCACGAAAAACGCTCGTTCACGGTTCTGTGTGCGTTTCTAATCCCGAAAACCTACACCCCATGCAAATTGCGGGAACGTTTCGAGATCGTAATCTAGTCGAAGCTCTAGGAAAAAGGGTGGCTCTCCCTTGTCAAAGTAAAGCCGGGCTCACGACTCGATCTGATTTCTCCCCGCCCTCCCCCCCCCCTTATTAATTTTTAATCGACAGATTATTAATCGATCAGAATATCGTAATCATAACTTTTTAATTTCGCGCTAGGTAGACCATTGAAAGCTAAAATTCCTTTTGAATGGTACATAGAAATCTAAGAAAGAAATTATGATAAGAAGGTAACTTTAGATGGAATTTTGGTTTCAGATAAAACAAATGGCAGAATTTTGCGAAAATTTACAATTTTGTACGATGCAATTCTGTGAATATTTCAGAGTTTGGAAAATTAATAATTGAAATCGAAGGGGTGGTCTTAGGTAAAATTTTAATAATACGATGGTCGAAAAATTTCGAACTTTCTTCGACATTTCTGGGAAGATCGTAGATCTTGGGAAATTAAAATATCGATTATCGAAGAAAATTATAATTTTCTCGCGTGTTCCATTCTTTTCGGATTCATGGCAATTGGTGTTCAATCGTGTCTAAAGTTTTCATCTTTCTCAGCAAAGTTTTCTGTATAATATGTGTGACTCGAAGGAAACTCTCATCTAATTGAGAAAATGTTATATAAATTAAAGGGATTTATACAAGGTTTTAAGAGAATGTTAAGAGAAAGATGAAGATCGAGGGCGGGGTAAAGGAACCAGAGTGTATCCTCGATTTGCCATGAAACTCCCTCTCGCAATTCTTCTTCCCCCGAAGACAGCAAGAAAGCGAGGCTCTTGACGCGAACGAAATACCAGACCCGTTTATTATTGTTTCGTTCGAATGTTTTACGGCGGTCCGGCTGTCAGGAGGAACTTACGGCGTACGAGATACACGCAGCCAGAGCCCTTTAAAATGTTGCAAGGTGTTCAATATATTCGGCAGCGTTCGTGTTCCGAGGCGGTTGAAATCGTCTTCATCCCATCACTGGCCGAACTGCCTCCGGCGATGAATTCGTAATTGAGGCGTTAAATCTCGAACGAGCCGTTTTGGCTCCTTCGTGAAGATCTATCCGGCCAGGGGAGAACCGCACACAAAACGCAGTCCACATCTTCCATCGACTTTCCAATATTTCTTTCGTCCCATTTGCCATGTTAATAATCCTAGGTTTCAATACATTCGTTCAGGAGATTTTCCATTTTACGTGGTTTAACCACCTTTTTCATAGACTTCTATGTCCTACCTCTAGGGAAGTTAGGAAGTTTTGAGGCAATTTCTCTCGTATTTTATTGGGATCTTCTTATAAAAGCTTAAGAATTCGAGTTTATGTGTAAGTAGATAAAAATAAACAAAAATAAAAAAATAATCGATTATTAAAAAGATAAAATATGACAATGAAACTATTTTTTCAAAAGGAAAGACGTCAATCTATTGTAAGTATAATAAAAAAGTACTGTTTATTTAATTGCTTTTTTAAAAAATTAAATACCACAGCCATCTTGTATCATTAAAAAATGGATGCTAAACTAAAAAATTAATTATTTCCATAATTAACCATAATTTCTCGACATTTCTGAATAAAAACAGTCCTATTGGTTTCTGATTCACAAACCAGTTTCAACTCTTTCGAAAATTGAATTCTCCAGAGGAACAAGCTATTTCAAACCGACTTCTTGGAGGAAGACACGATGGCAACACGATGGATGGAGAATCGAACGTGGACTTGATTCCCCGTCCACATAAGAAAGCGAGGCGGCTATCGAGGACGAACGTTCGAACCGCGACCTAAGCGGCAAGAGCGGGCTAAAGACTTGTCCATTGTCTTTATTTTGTGTTCGTGGAACCGGCCGGCATGCGGCAGCATATTTCGGAGCTTCTTATACGTTCCACGATCGGCGACCAGCCTCCTCTCGCTTCTCTGCGTTTCCACGTCACGTACACACCTATATCCACATTCGATATACCATACATTTAGACATATTTTATACAGAAACTTGTCGAAAATCCCTACGTGTTCCATAAAATCCAACGATTAATGTATTAGGTATAATCACTTGGAATCTTCCTCTAATAAGTAATTTACAATTCTGCTACCTTAGAAAAGCTTTTACACGAAAATCTATGGAAGTATAAGAAATGTTTATCATCGTCCGTATCATTAACGTCAAATTAATATCAGGTTTAATCAAAGAATCAACAACCGTAGAATTAAGAAGATAATCCAAGCTCCGTGTGTCATTAAAAGGCTCAAAGGGGAAAATGATACAAGGGAGGAAATTATCGTTATAGGAAATTTTGAATAAAATGAAACATTAACGCAAGAGTCTATGTATCTCCAAACAGGGTAATTAAAAGATTACCATATCTACTTGTAAATACCTAAAAATTCACAGCAAATTTCTTAAATACACACAAATTGTACATATCGATTCCTCCACTTATTTTCCATAAATAATAATAACAACAGATAATGTACACATTCGAGAGGTTTACGAAGTACATGATGCTCACGAAGCACGGAGGTTCGCGAAGCAAAACAGCTAAGAAAGAAGGAAGAGGGTTGGCGCGAGAGAAAAGGGTCGGGCGAAAGGGAGAGCAGAAAGGAAGAATACAGAGAAGGGCATGTAACGGGAGGACGCGGGGATATATAAAGGCACGATGTATCGAGGTATACAACGGGCCTAGTAAGTTACACCTTCTGCCCTTATCTGTGAAGATCTGTTCGGGTACTCGGATACCCGGCCGCCTTCTGCCTCCATCTTCCTCCTTTCTTCTCCCTTTGCCCGCTTATCTTCCTGCTGGCTGCCCTCTGAATAACTTTACTACCGGTTTCCAGTGCTCTGCCTCGTGCCAGCCACTAAACTTTCGGGATAACGCGCACCTCCTACGCCCTCGCCGCTCCTCCTGCCCTCTTTCTAAGCGATCTACGACCCTGAAGATCGCGTGGGCGTTGGAACGAGTGTTACGAGAAAGTAGATCATCGGTATTGAGGTATCGATATTGAAGCGTCTATTGAGGTGAATTTTGGGATGAGCGTACAGTATAGTTTGTAAAAGGGTGATTTCAGTGGAGTGGGTGTGGAGAGTGTTGGAAGCGAAGTTGTTGGTTTGAGTTAAGGAGTTCAATTTATCGAAGCGTGAGTACTAGTGTTTACCATGGAGTTTGGTATTGAACTTTTAATGTCTTCTACGTGGAACATATGATTGTTAATAGTTTAAATTTCATTGAGATTTAAGTCGATACAAGTGCTTCGATTGAAACTTAAGATCCAAAGACTCAGACAATTTTTATTAATGCTTTTCTTTAATAGTTTTATGCAGGCTGATCTGTGCGATGTTGTTGCTTAATGCATGCTGTTTGAAGCATGAGACGCCCGCATTTCTATGTATATTACAAAAGTATAGATTGTCAGATATAATGTCTTTCTAATATTAGAGCTTCCAACGTGTGATATACTCTATGCCATAAACTACTCACAGACAACTGCAATTGAAATGATGTAATACAAACAGAATGAATCAACGATGATTCGATCTTACTAATCGAAAGCAACGTGCACATGTTCCACAATTGTAAGAACAACAAATCTGAGACTTGATACCTTGACCAATCAGCTCTACGTATTAACTTATTAACGTATTAACGAAATGTGATTTTTCACAAAGATACAGCTTTTCTAATAAAAATCAAACAAAACTTTCCAAATACACGGAAAGACGAAGAAAAAACTGGATACTATTTCCTAACACGCAATTTCACTCATTAACAGCTTCATGCAGTATATAAAAGATCGTATAGAGATCTCGAATCGAATCTCAACGAACTCGATCGGCTCCGATACTTTCACCCGGACGTTTATCCAAATTTACCTCAACAGTCACGAAACAATACCGCGAGAGGAGATGGAGCATCCCGCGACGTCGGCATGGGGACATCGATCGAAGATACGGTCGCTCGATCGACCAGCGAGATCTCGTCGATCCCCGAGAGACCGACTCTTCCTATCGTAAAAGTTACCTCCTCAACGTGGATCTACCGCGTTACCTGAACCTTTTCGCTGGGAAGCTGCCGTCTGTGCATTCCCTTTGCCTCTTTCTTCCTTCTCTTTCACAACCCATTCTCCTATTCTTCCCTCTTTCATCGAACCTGACCGCTGTGTGCGTCCTCCAAGAGGTAACATTTGCATCGGGACGCGTTTGCACAGAAGCTGTGACGGCTTATTAGCCTGTAAGCAGCTGCGTGCCGGTAATGAGGCACAATCTCGCGTTTAAGCATAATACATACTCGTCTTACTAAGTCTCTCGGCCTTTCCAGTGCCTCCCTCGCTCGTTTTTGATACTTTTTTCTAAGATAATTACTGTTTTCCTTCCCTTCACTGGTAGTTTCTTTGTGGTTACTCGCGGAGGTTTAATACTTGCGAATTGAATGAT
The DNA here is from genome assembly GCF_024516045.1 of Bombus affinis. Taxonomy (NCBI): domain Eukaryota; kingdom Metazoa; phylum Arthropoda; class Insecta; order Hymenoptera; family Apidae; genus Bombus; species Bombus affinis. The sequence goes on from NC_066346.1 coordinate 10,333,462, forward strand.
GGAGATATTTGGAGGCTAGAGAATGATTTCGAGAAGGTAAAGATGAATGGCGTTTAGGGGATCAAAATTTCGACATTCGAACAGATTTGCACACTCTGTTACAAATTAACGAGCTTTTAAGCAATTAAACTCTTTGTCCCAAAAAGAAGTATGTAGTTGATTTGTTAATAGAGTGACGTGTATAGCTCGTATGAAACTCGTCGATTTTGAGATATATGCAAAAATTAACTGTAAAAGTCGATTATTCGTTAGGATAAACATGTTATAATTTTTTACCTCAAGCTTTCTGTTCCAATTAATATATATATGTATGGACATATAAAGAGAAATTTCCTTCTCTTCCTAATATGAATTATAATCCCAATGAAAGATGCTACACAGAAATCTCACAGAAGAAACCGATAAGAAAAACCAGCCCCCACCCTTTATACTCGACGCTACCATTCAACCTTTAACCTTTCACCTCTTTCCATTCCAACCACGCCATTTTCTTCTCCCGTCCCTTCGTTACCCTGCCCCCTTTCTCAACATCCCAAGGCACGTTTTCACTCGTCAGCAGCTCCCCGCTGGCAGGCATCCTCCTTCGACAAACGTCTCGAATTCCAAGACGGGAGCGGTTCGTGCGCAATTTTCGAATCCACTCCGCCATCGTAGCACGCAAATGTAACTGCTTCATCCTGTTAACCTCCACGTCGAAAACAAGCCGCGTTTACGCGGGAATTTAGTAATTGCCAACGTTTGGAAGGAGACAAACGTCGAAACAAGACAAGATGAAAGGGGTGATGTACACTTGCAAGGACAGGACCCGAATGGACCGGCGTCGATTTGGGTGAAACGTTATAGGCTTGAAGAACAGCCAAAAGTATCAGATACGTATTTTTTATAGCTACGGTAACTCGAGTTTAAGGGGTAAAATCACCCTCTGAAACTCGATCCCTTAAAAGCAAACTCAGAGATGGTTGCAAATAAAACAAAAATTTAGTAATAGAAAAAAAGGTTTTAATAACATTGTAGTGGATAGTTAGTGCTATTAGATAACAGGTTATCGACGATACAATACAAAAAACACATGAATTCCTGCGTTAGTTGGTCGCTACGACGAATGAAGTGCATCTGTTGAAACAAGTAGGCGCGTTCGCATGGATGACGACGATTCTAATTTATCCTAATTCTTTGATATAGGCTCGGTGCGTGCAAACAGCGAAAAATGAGTTTCAACGTAGAGAAATTAGAAGAACAATTTTTTTTCTGCATTTTTTGCCAATTGTAGGTAACTGCATTTACTCGCATTGTTTATGCGACGAGGAATGTGGAAACACGGGTAAACGCGGATGAAACATACGAAAACGCGGTTCTCTTTGTCCGTTGAAGATAGCAGGGAATAGAAAGGAGAAGAGGCGTACAATGTCTTTCTTATGACGGGCTGAGTTCGGTTCGGTAAAAAGTCGATCGGTTACAGGGAATCGGCTTGCGGAATGTAACGTGGCAATTTAACCAATTTGCAGGGAATGGGAGCGACCACCCGTTCCTCCGTTTTATCTACCTGTCGTCAGACAATTGCCATGGCAAGCTCTAAATTTCTACGTGTGTCGAGTTTAACGTCAATTAAACATACTGAGTTGTGTCTTGTATGAAATGTTTGTGCGGAGAAAGTCGTAGTAGTATAATTTCTAAATTCAAAGATGACTATGAGATAGGCACGTCATGTGGGTCATTGTCTGGTTTACATGAGCAAGATCGTGCAACACAATCTGTTGTTAAGATAAAAGTAGTCAAGCCACTCGTAAATGGAACTAGCCAATTTTGCTTCTTACAAATTTCTCAATTATACGAGTAGTACTTAACTTGTCAGAGAGCAAATGATTTATCCTGATGGAATTAATTAATATGGCGTAATAAAATTAATTACGATATTGTATTACATACTGTAAATAAAATAAAGTCGATGAAATATATATGCTGCTTTCGTAACAAGAAGCAATCACAAAAAGGTGATTTTTATAAAATATACCTTTCGTAAATTTATTATCGGATCTATCTTCGATCAATCGCTACAACAAGCAATCTATTAATCAACGAAGAAATTGGCCACGCTCATTGTAAAAGCTACAGGTGTACGCGTCAAAGGGTCAACGGCAAACGAATTATTAACAAACCATTGAATGTAAATCTAACAAACTCGATGAAATGTTGTAGATTTGGATCTGACAGATCTAAAAGTTTCTTATAAATTCCAACATCATAAATACCAAATCACTCGACAATCTAAAACACGCCAATAACCCTGTATACAGATACAACGCTTCGTTAAGCGATTCTGTCGAACATCGGGATTACCCAACGAGTCGAATAACCAGCAGGTCGAAACATAATCTCTACACCGGCGTAAAACGGATAACAATGATTCCGTTGCACAACAGCGTCGCATTATCTCGAACCTTTTGTTCACGCGAGTATCGAGGAAGAACCGGGAACGTCGTCGATGTTGTAACCATCCCAAAAATAATAAAGTTGTTTGTGGACCGGCGCGGCGGTCCCGTACGTTTTCACGTTTTCTCCACCGGTCGTGTAAATGTTAACACACTTATACAAGCGAATAACCTCGAAGCGTTTGTATTCACGTTTTATGGTGGACCGTCATAAAGTCGTAGCACACCGCCGTATTCGGTATCCACGGTATGCGTGAATATCGCGCGTTTCAGGTCACTTTTTACCAACTATTTACGACTTTTCAACGTTCCCCACTCTGCAGCTGTAACCATGAAATCGGCTGACGGATTATATCAGAGTGTTACGCGCACCTACCGACACCAATATCGATCAGATAACGCGATTGTTTTTCGAAGAAGGCCCGATGCATTTCTAGCAAAACTTTAGAAAATACAATTTTCACTTGTCCGATTGCCCTTTTCGTAAAACGTAATAAATATTCTATCGGAAACTTTCCTCAAGTATAAGTTTCCGCGATTTTTATTAACCAAACTCGGAGAATCATTTTAACGCTAGAGCTACCACACCACTCAAACTGACTGGCCTCATCGTAGAAACTTTCTGCCTTCGCACTTACTAAAACTATATAGGAATTTTCGACAAAATCGTTATTGAATTTTATTAAGCTAGAAACATGCTTATGTGTTCGCCTCTCTGTATTTGCTCCACGCGTAATCTACATATAATATATTCAAGTACAAATGAGAGATCGATAGTTCCGCTGTTCTTCTGTTCTATTTGGTATTGTTGCACTCAGTAGCAAAGCCACAAAATCCAAACAACAATCCAGCTTCCAAAGGACAAAACCCGGAGCAACTGTCCGACGAACCCCCAGGTCATCACCCTCGAAGCTCCCCTAAACCACTGAAAAAAAGAAAAAAAATGTAGAAGAATCAAGTGAACCATCGTGGCAACATCCTACATCCTGGCAGTGTTCCCTGGCGAGCTCATCCTTGTCCAGCGCTGCTTCCGAGAACAATGATCGAGCGAAGGCGGGGTGGAAGCCAGAGCGAAATGACAAAACGAAGAGCGATTCTCGGGCGAAAAAACTCGTCCCGGTCCCCTCACGACATCGTGGGGGCACTCGTCTGCTGGGCCCGCAGCAGCGTGGACGCACGCGCTGACGCGACAACCTCATTTGTGCACGACGGCTTCCACCACCACACAAAGCTCCACGAAACCCGGGAACAGCACCGAGGAAAAGATACACAACGACGAACATGCAACGAAGATGAAACGAGACGAGTTGCTGACTACTACACTAGACGGAGAAAAGGAATCGAAGAAAGGGCAAGTCTTGGAGAAATGGGGTGAGTGTCTGTTCCTAGAGGACAGAGACGGAGGAGAGGCTTCCCGTGTCTTTGGACGGAGGAACAGAGGGGAACGGATCTGGAAGACAGAGGAAGAAACACGGTGGACCGATGGACGGTCCAATCAAGGGAGTCTGGGTACCGCGCTGACGTGATTACAGCTGCCGCGCGTGACCAGAGTCGGTTCGCTGACTTGTTCCTTCCTCTCCCTGTGTCTCTTATACAGTGGAGGCTGCCATCCGCTTTGGGTGCGCTTGTAACGCTAGCGTTTTTAGGAGTGTCGCTTTTTGGAGGACGATGATCGTAATTGACGAGAATGAAGTGGTGTAGCAGGTTTATTAACCCTTTCGATGTGGATTAAAGCGGTGCTGAGCCGCAATAACAATGTTGCAAAATTTATAAGAAGCTCGTTTCATGTGGAATTCATGTACCGTCGTAGCAATAAATTATAACAATTTATAATTTTCGATGTACCCTCACGATGCACAAGCTTCACAGTAAAGAATGATAGATGCTTATACATTTTTCACAGATCAATTTCATGTCTGTCCATTTCCCTTGTATAAAAATTTCTTAACAATTTTTCCAAATATTTGGGAACCTATTCTCGCATATCAAACACTCATGATTCTAAATATACGATCGATCCTGAAAATTGAGTCGTTTAACCGCGGTCAATTCATCGTAATCGCTTCCCCGAGAGGAATAAAGAGAGGGAGAGAGAGAGAGAGAGAGCGAGAGAGAGAGAGAGAGAGAGAGAGAGAGAGAGTGACAAGGATAATTGAGAAGTAGCGCGAGTTCGCTGGCTCTAACAGAGATCCAGCCATCTAAGCTGCGAGAGAACGGGTCGAGTGGGATCCGGTAGATGCATCCCTGCATCCGAGACGACTTTACAGCGGTTCGCGGGGCCTGTTTTTGCGCCAGGCCAAAGTCTTTGGGGCCTGGTGCCTCCCCGTGCTCCTTTACGAGGACTGTACGCTCGTATAGCCGTTGTAAGCCGACGGTTTCTTAATCACGAAAAGAAAACGACGCTGCTTCGAAGTAGATTCCAAGGATTCGAGCGACTCGACACCGGGAAAAGTCAATCAACGACGATCCGACAGAGGTCCTAACCCGCTTCTTACCTTTATTTTTATAGGTTTCGTGTTATTTTATTTTCAAACGAAGTTTAGTTTTTACTAAAAGAATTAAAAAATAAAATGTTCAAGGAGACATTCTTCTTACTCAGTCTTTTGATAGGTTCGAACTATTAAAGACAATTGAAGGATCTAGTATTATAATTCGATATGATGATCACTTAATAGAATCTTCAGTCGTGTCCTGTAAATGAGTTTTAAAAAATGCTTCATTGATATACATTTCGGGCCTGCGCTCTAAGATATATTCCTGTCTGGAAAATTGAATTACGATTAGATAAAGCATTTCATCAGAAAAATTCCAGCAATTCGTCCATTTAATTCACAGAAAATAAATAATCCACTGCACAATCTACTTATTAATCCACTTCGGCCTAAAAATATACAAAAATCCTTATCCTCCTGAAACAAATTTAAAGTAATCGTAAAACTATCCCCAGAATCGCAACTCAAAATCTTCGCCCGGGTAAACTTCGATCAAAGATCGAGAGGCGTGTAAGAGAGTTACCCATGTCTAGAAGCATTAATTGAGACAGCTCATCAAAAGATGGCCACTCAGATCGACGGATCCGGGGGAAGAGAAAAAGGGCGAAAAATATGTCCGTATTAGAAGCTCGAGGGGAACCGCTCTATTTGGCGGACCGTTGCGCTCCATGTACGGCGTGGGCCCTCCTTCGCCCCACTTGCCCGTGGCGTGGTCGTGGCCCCCCCTGAGGACCTTGTATGCGCGCCCTTTTACGTCCTACGGCTCGTCCTGGGGAACGGAACCACGCCAAGGAGAGACAGTCCCGGTGGACATGTTTATTATTTCAACGTCGAAGCCTCTCCTGAGATTTAGTGGCCTGGACATGGCCCCCTCTGTGCCCCACCCATCGGTCCGCGCGCCGCTACAAGCCAATAAGATCAGAGGGACGAAAGGGCTCGGCGAACAAGTTGCGTGGAACACGTCCGACGGCCCGAACCTTTTCACTTTCTCGGGGGACAAAGACCGTCTCGCCGTGCGATAACTGTGTTACTCGATGGTTTCTCTATGACAGGATTGTCTGAGAATTTGTGGGTTGAGATGCTAATCGTTCAGGAAAATTGAAGGGATAGATGGCACGTATGATCCGAGGTGAGATAGAGACACGTCGAAGTTGGAGATATTTCTTGATCGTTGTTCTATGATAGCATCGCAAATGGAATTTTGTAAAATTGAGTTGACAGTGGTTTGCGTAAAACATAGGATAAACGTAACGTTCGAGGTAGGATGAAGATGTCAAAGTTTGCAATGGTTTGTAATCACACGTTATATGACAGAATCGCGTGCAAATTTGTGGGTTGAGGTGGTAATTGTTTGAAGAAATTGAGCGAGTAGATGGAGACATGATATCGTACGACACGGGCATGTCAAAATTTGAGATGATTTATCGTAATACACCGCATGACAAGATCGTGTGAAATTTTGCGAATAGATAGTTGATAGCAGTTTGAATAAATTGGAAAGACGAATATGCGATTCGAAACGGAATAGGAATCTTAAATTTTGAGGTGGTTTATCCTCATATCCTCTATGACAAAATCGTGCAAACGAAATTAATAAAATAGTTTGTATCATTCGAATGATAAATAGATTCATACGTATAGAAACTACTTCTGGAATGAATCCGAATGTATCGGACATAGAGTTTTCAATGGTTTCCGCTGGAATTTCGGTAGAACATCAGATACAGGAGAAACGTGGAATACCTCTGACGATCGTAAATTTCCGCAGTTGCGCGCACAGCACCGATGCAGGTCGATAAATCCGAGAGGCGAAGCGACTAGAAAGCTTTAACAACCGGACAATTTAATTTATGAAAGGCGAACAGGAATAAAATGTACATGGTGGCTTTTTTCCACGGTAAGCCGTGCTCGTACTTCATCCGGTAGTCGTTACACCGTATATAATGAGGCAATTAAGTAACACGAAAGGCAACGGTACTTAAGTTCGAATTAATTTTTTCTTATCAATCGATCTCGACGCCGCTTTTTGCTCGTAAAACAGTCGGCCGACTTCGAGGCCCAATTATTTAAAAGCCGCGCTCACGAGTTTACGCGCGCGCGCAGATTTTGCGCTCCAACAATTATGAAATTTCATCGTGTCGCGCATAAAATCGTTCGTTAAATTCTGATTAAAATCATCAAGGTAGCCAGAACTCTCTTCTACTGCAACCGTAATTATTCCAATTTGGCAAAGAACGTACATACTCGGGGAAAATTGCGCACACGACCGATCTTGAGAACTGATAACGATATCGAAACGCGGCTACATACAAAGAGAACAAACTGTACTCGATATACCGCATCGTGTACGAAGAGAATAAACTGTACTTCATATACCACATCATGTACCAAGATGAAATTAATTATTTTCGATATCTTATCAATAGCTACAGGATTATTTAACGACACACGTATTAACATTTGTGCACATGAATTTTTTTAAGATTAGGGGAACTGTCAGATAAGACTCGAAATAATTTACTCTTAACTACTGACAATCGCTGAATTGTAAATGAATACTGATTAGTATATACATAAATGAATACAGAATTTCCATGAATAGATTGATATTTCTTATCAGCGGATGTTGTTAGAACGATGTATCTTCTGTATGATGCAGAACATTATTCCAAACATGATAACTACAATATATCGTAATTTGTACGAATCTTTTTACGTGATTATTGAATAAATCCTTTCTGCGATTTAGGTATAATATTCTCACACCTGAGCTTTTCGATTTTTTCGGATTGAGCGAGCCCCGCATAACCGCGCAACATCGATCAATTGAATCTGGTATTAAAATGAACAAGTTTTTAAAAAATAGAACTGGTCGGTCTGACTTTTGAGTGGCTTCGATATTTCCATAATCTGTGCTGCAAAATTCATGACCATTTGCACAAATTCTTTCTCTCCCCAAAAAGAAACAGAGAAGAACATTTTCTTATCACTAATTCAAAATGTCAATTTACCAAATATAGATTCATCTCGTCGATGCTTAATCGATCGAGATGATTTTCGCGCGCGGTTATTTGCGGTTTACGTCCGCGTCTTCCGGTAGGGATCTGCGTCACGGCGAAACGATGACCAATCAGGCGCCAATCGTCTCGGATGCTACCGGCTTAACGGCTCTTACCTTCGATCCGCTTCCTTCGACCTTCTTTCCCTCACTGCCCTTCCATCGACGTTCATAAGGCCCCGCGGGAGACTTGGCAACGTCGCGTGGGCCCGAACCAGAGCGAGGGAAACGGGCCCGGGTCGAGGCGGGAGGCAATCGTACGAACCTCGTAAGGAGAAGATCGGCCACCTTTGTCCAAAGGATCGGTTCGCCTTTATCGCGAGTTTAGATGGACACTGCCACATCTCTTTTCTTCTTGTATTTCGATCATTTAACGTTTAAGTTTATGTTTCATAGTAATTGTCATTGCAATTGTAATTTCCGTACATGACTTTCTTTCTTGTCACCAAATCACGAATATCTACAGAAGTTACAAAGTTAAAATTTTATATTCACGAGATTCGAAGAAATGGTGTACATTTATGCATTAGAATCTACGCATTTCCCACTATGTAAAGAAGTCTAACAGGTAAGACGTATATCAACATAATATTACAAAATAGAATTGTGTTTAAGAGAAAGAGAGAATTCAAAAAATCAACCACTTAATGATAATTTCAAAGTTTCTCAACGTTGCTGAATTCCATTTGAATGACCAGCATAAGATGCAACTATAGAGAAACAAAATATTATTGTGAAATCGGTAAAGTTAGATGAAACTCTTAGTTTAAAATTTATCACACAGAACTATACTTCAAATATTTTTATGAAATAAATTCAAAATTGCGTTTCACACATTTACAATTTCTAAACTGTCTTCAGATACTCCCCGTTACAATCCTCGTAAAAAATATTCATAATCTCGAAGCATCCCTTAAAGACATCCCCCAATGAAGCATTGAGAGCACCGACCTATACCTTGTGAAGTACCTTCCTCAGACCTAACCTCACCATCTCCGCTCGCTACTTCGAACAAAAAGAAGAAGATATCCGAATACGTGTTCCCTCATAGACGAGTCATTAGGAGCGATTAAAATCCGATTTTCCATGAGGCGTCTATCCAAGGCAGAAGCCAGTTAGATCATCGTTCCTCTCATACCGCTGATTGCTTAATAGGTCCCGGTGTAGGGGAACTTGGTTCAAGAGGGAGAAAGAGGGAAACAAGAAAAACGTCCAAAACGAAGATGAAAGGAGAAGAAACTAGAGCACGTGCTTCGTATATCAAAACGGGTTAAATTATCAGCTTGGCAAGACACGGGCGTCGCGGCCGCTAATACAGGCCCCGCTTTCTTTTTTATGCAGCCGGTTCGGTGCGTTATTCCGCTCGGAGGGATTCCGCCGGCCGGGAGATTACCAATTAAAGGAGCTGCCACGGAGAAGAGAAGTTATGCACGGTTAGATGCGGCCCTGCGCGTGCATCGTGATGCATCCTCGAACGAGAAAAGGCCCTAAGGGGGGACGGAGAAGTGGATGGAGCAAAAGCCGGGGCCCGCCTCAGTCCCGCGATGATCTATGGCTCTATCGCGTTCGGACTCTCAGATCACAATCATCCCCCTTTATCGTATTCCCCTCCGCGAGTTTTCTTCTTTCTTAGCAGGTGCCCACCGCGCGCCGATATATTACGTACCGGGTGTCCGGTTTGCGTTTCTCTCTCTCGCCGTTCAACATCCTACCACCGATCGAGCTTTAAAAATCGTTTATGTTAATTCTACGTGTACCGCGATCATCTTGCTATCGTTCCAGCTTGAATATCACTAGTTAAATGGATCCCTTATTTTGTTATAGCGATTGAAGCACAGAAAGGATGATCTTTTTTCATTGGGAATTTTACGATATTGTTCGTGTGAATATTTTTTTTAAATAAAAAATAAGTTACTTGTTAATAGTATCAGCTACGTAAACTTCTCTTCTTATTTTGTAATATCAATTAACGCTAGCAACTTTTAAATTTTTTCTTAACGAAGAACCTTCGCGAGCAATTTCTCACGGATTTTTCACAAAACAATCAGGCGAGCTTACTGTTCATCTGCAGCGTTCTAATCTACCCGTAACGAACCGATTCAAACTGAAAATGCTCTCACAATATATACTTAGATTTGAACATCATAAATCATTCTTAGCGACAAAGGAACTTTCTTCGCGATTTTTTTGCTACCGCATCCTGCCCACAGATTACACCAATGAAATTACGCCAATCAGTAAGAAGAATATCCTCAGATTCTCCTGCTCGAAAGAAAGTCGAATTCTGAAGTCTTTCGTGGAGCAAGGATTATCCGGACCCTATTAAAGCCAGGACGTCTCAATGGAGCGAGTCTCAAAGCAGCGAACCAGTTAATATCTCATCGAGCGAATCGTTCGTCCAGAGCAGCGGAAACGGTAGTCGCTGACCTTTCACCGAAACGAGTCGACGATTTATAAAAGGGAGAACTGCCCGCGAGAAGCGAAATTCGACGATGGTCGTTCAGGAGCGTCCACCACCATCCTCTTTCGACGTATTTTTTTTCTTTTCCTCTGTCTTTCTGGCCGAACCTCGTGAAGGAGTGGCCGATAGTTAGCAAAGACAATATAAATTTGAATCCACCAGTCTGTAATTAGGTGAGATACCAGAGGCGTTTCGTAGTGTTTCTATCGTCGCTTTTCTACGTTATTACAGACTTGTTTGGAATTAGGAAATACCGAATGATTCGGTGATAGCGTTGTTATTGGTGTGAAATTGTCTGGAAATTTTCGTATGTACGAAATTGTCGGTGTTAGATCGTCGAATACGGTTTATATAAGCGTGTAAAAGGGGAAGCATCAAGATTCTCAAATTCACCCCCTACTTGCCTACAAAAATTTCCTCTAAATATTTCAAGATGCTAACAATTTTTGAAATAACAATAAAAAAAGATACTATAGATATTTCTATTACATAAATGATAATTATTTCGAATCTAACAAAACGAAATTCTCATTTTCCTAATTCATCCCCTAGTTGTTTTTCTCGCAAAAACTACCAGATTTCTGCAAAGTGTTTCGACGTGACAACGTCGTACAAATTAATTCAATATAATTTGTATAAAAAATTCAACAGCGTGTATGAAGAAAGAAAATGGAAGAAAAAAGAAAAGAATAAGGAACCCTGTTTCAAGCAGGACATACCGAGACTCGGCGTAATCTCGTGCGTTTGTCGCGACTGCAAGGCTTGTAATTAAGTGAGATCAATTGCTCCTCGGCGCACCGGTAATCTTGTTAGTAGCTGCTAAATGCCGGACTCGGCGGCGTCGGTAAAGCGCACGGTTTTTGCCTCGGTTATCGGTTGTATGCAAATACCCACGCGAGTAAGTATTTGTATCTATCAGACTTCGATCTCGATCTCAACGTATCACGGTGAAAATAACACGTAGGAAACTGTCGGTCTATCGAATGGCCATAATTCTATTTAGATTTTTCTTCGGTGATTCATGTCGAACAATCTGTATTAATTTGGAGCGGATATCTAGCGTTCAACGCAGGGCAAAGCTTTAGAAGAGCGATTAATGGCGGATGTTGAATGATATGTTGCTGAAGTGTGGTGTTTGTAAAATGGTTGGCACGTTGTTTAAGTAGGAGAAAAGTTCTAGAAGCTGGACGAAAGTATCGATCATCACTGATTTGATCGAACAAAAATTTTTGAACCTCAATTTGACACTGGTACGCATAACCGTGGGAGGGGATAGCAACTGCGGAAAATGTCAAACGAGTTTCTTTGTATCTTTATGTAGATGTGAACATTTTGTATTCTAATTTAATGCAGAAACGATAGCGAAGTAGAGTTCTATTTATTGGAACGTTAATTAGTGGACAATTAAATGAATTTGCGTAAGTCCATTTGTATGAACGTGAATTCCGATGTATATACGTATATACGACATCATGTACGTATATGAATGAAAAATCATAGCTGGTGGATGCAATGAGTTGTATTATATGAATTGTTTGTCTCTTGGTGGGTTCAAGTACATGAAATTCTACTATAACATCACAACTGACTTCACATAAAACATAGTAAACGCAGAAAGCTGTGAAAATTTATGTCAATTTACTAAAAATTGATCACTTAACAGATACAGTCTTTCTCCATAATTACTAGCAATATTTATCCATAAACTTGCCAACTTTATAGTAAATATAGGATTTCATAAAATTCTATTCCTTTTTCCGGTAGGAAACAAAATTCTCCAAACATCGTCACGTCGAAAGACAGAAACCTTGATCCAGCACACGATCCTCGATATCCGACGAAAGTCCCAAAATCCAATCATCCTGACAAATCGACCGAGCCACCGTCCAGCGGCAGCCAAACTGTAATCCCGTCCGCGTGTCTCGAATTTCCTGAAATCGTATACAAGTTGGAGGCACGCTGAGAGAAGCGGTGGCCGCGTACAGATGTGTCGCTACTTTGTAGTAGCGGACGCGAGCGGAGGTCTAAACGCGCGCGTACAGCGCGAGCTAGAGGCATCGTGGAACATCGAGTGGAACATCGAGAGCCGCGGGGCAACGAAGACGATAAAGGTAGCCGCTCGGAAGAGACCAACATAAAGAACGAGTAAACGAAAAGAAGAAAGAAGCGAGAAAGCGGCTAGAAGAAGAATAAGAAGCAGAAGAAGAAGAACAAGAAGGAAGAAGAGAAGAGGGAGGAAGCGAGCAAACAGGCCCTTCCCGTATTGAGAGCGAACTCGATCTTCGACTGGCCGGCATCAAGACATTCGAGACTTCGACAGGGCAGCAAGATCGACTACAGCTCAATCACTCTTCGTCTCGTATCCTCTTCCATTCCTTTTCCTTCTTCCTCCCGCCTCGTTGACTTTCTTCTTCTCTCTCTTTCTTCATTCCCTTGTCACCCCACTCTCCTCCGTTCTCAGTCCCACCATCCTCTCTTCCCCCACTATTCACCTGGCCCATCCAACTAGGCCCACAACCCCTCTCTCTCTTCGCAACCCCTTCTCCCATCTTCGTTGCTCCACTCGAGGCTTATCGCGGCCCGATCTCCAGGCCTCTCGGCTTCACGTGGCGTGCCCTAATGACGTCTTGGAACGAACGGGTACCACCGCCATCTAACAAGAGACTTTTTCACGTTCCAATGCTAATCCCCCGGGAGTCGTTCCCTTCTGCTCCTTTCTTCCCTCCTTTCTTTCTTTCTTTCGTCCGCTTTCGTTCTTCTCCGTCCGGTACACGGACTAACGCAACACGAAACGGATTTTGTTTCGTCCTCCCTATGTATCTCGCCGTGTTTCTTCGTTTTTCGAGGGTTCGCGCGAAAATAGTAGAACTAAGAGAGGTCCTGCAGATTATTGGTGAAGTTCGATCACGATCCTTATCGACGGTGTCCGTGATTTGTTGCCGCTGAGACGTGCTCGATAGTTTTACCGACTCTGATTACTTCAGGTTTATCATTGGGAATTTCAGTTTTGGCGAGATGGCTGTTACGTATGGAGTATGCGAATGGCCTGGATAATTATATGACGGAGTTTCGGAGAGAACATATGTTTGAATATCTATTTGTAGGATTTCGAATATAGATCCGAGAAATTGACAATTCGAGCGACCAGTTGCCTCACCATGGTTAACACTTTCGTTACTACTACCGCATGAGTTGCCTCGATTATCTAATAATTTACGCTATTGACGCGACTATCGCTTTTGTATGTTTCGTCAAAAGAACTAAAAAGCCAAACAAAGGCAATAAACGGTACATTTAAAATAATGATACCTTTTGCAAAAAGAAATGTCTAATCTTAGATACGAAGTAACCATATCCTTCAGCAGCGCATCTGTTAACAATATTTAATACGTTTTTTCATTTTTTTGCGCTTCTTTCAAAAGTGTTCAAACCAAATATCCAACTGACGATTCGAACCCTCCAACAAACCACCCTTAACACGCTCGAGTACCAAGTGGAAGCACTTCTTGGTCGATCGATTCGTCTTAATTGCTTCTTGCCTGACTCGTTCGCTCCTAATTATTCCCAGGCTCTTCATTTGTGCCGAGATTGCACGTTCCCGGGCCGGAGAGATGTTCTTTCCTCTCCTCTCTGTCGGGGTCAAAGCTGGCCCTCCAAGGTCGACTTCTCGCGGGGACTCATCGCGACAACGTCCCCTCCTCGTTCTTCTTCGCGGAGTGAAACACTCACGGAGGAGCGAGAAAGATGGAAAGAACACGAGACATTCGACTGTATACGGGAGTCGATTGAATCGGTCGGAGCGCAAAAAGGGCGACCGGGACAAAACAAAGGGACTCGCTTGGAATCTCTATCGGCGAGAGGGTCGGGGCAGTGGGTCCAAGCAGAGGGATCAGGGGAATACTCGACAGAGGCAGGAGAGTCCAGAACCAGAGTCGAGGCTCGTGGAAAAAAGACCTTGACTTGGCGGCTGTTCGAGTCCTGGATGGCTGCTGCGGGCCGAACCAACCGCCAACCGCTAAAAACCTAATTAGATGTCATAATTATACCCAGTGGCGCTCAACCAGCATCGAGAGACCGACCTTCGATCCCCGGAGGAGGGCATCGGTTTTGCAGACACCGTTGTTCTTGTTGATGGGATTTATGTTAACGAATGTTGATTGGGCAGGTGAAGAAGATTTGTTCGCCACTTTTTAAACCTCGACGTGAGATTCTTCGGAGATGTGCGTTCTGCTCGGTTTTGTAGACAGAAGGAAGACGAGATCGGAGTATTCGAAGGTTCTACGGAATTCGGGACGTATGTCGCCGCCTAATATGGATCTAAGCTCCTCGTTTCGGAAAATTTCATGCATTCTTAGCGATGCTTGGTATTCCCTATTACCGTAGTAAACAATTAAACGCTGGTAAATTGCGTTACTTCTGGTAAATTTATAAGTGTTGAGGAATTCTATGGATATCAGCCATTTTGATCAATATCAGTCTGCGTTGTATTCGACGTACGAGAAGAATTGGGAAATCAAAATGTAAATCCACACCTATAACATAACGGTGTGCCAGACATTATACAGTAATACATTCTATCATCGAATCCTAACCTTTAACAATTTCATCACAGAAAATGCTCTGTTTCACCAAACAGATTCTGCCGTCAAATTCACATCCTGGCCTGTAGAGTACTTACATATACTACTTCGTATTATTACTTCGTATTCTACGGCTAAATTCTAACCACTAACAGGATCTCATCCTAAAGAAACACTGATCTTTAATCAATCTCATCGTCGACTTCACTCCACCCCGTGCCCCCTTCATCTCTTGTTTAGGAACAGATTCGAAGAATCTTCAGAATCTCATCGCTCCAGCTGTGTCAAGAGCCTGTTAATTCACCTGAATCGATCCAATATCTGCTCGAACAAACAATTACCCAGCAACATTCTTGCGCGGAACGATACGCCTCCGATTGATGCTCGGCGTTGATCGGCGTAGTGTCCGGTTCACGATAAGTTTCGCGCTGCCGCGAATCGATTATCCACCCATTCCCCTTCGTTCGTATCCTCGTCATTGGTTGACCTCCGGTCGGCATCGTGTATCGTCGCTGATCGATTCGATCGCGATAACCCCGTCACGCCTTGCGATATGAAATCACACGGTCGCGCGAACGGACGCGCTCGAAACTTAACAGGTGGTATGATCGGGGCCCCAACAGAGGAGAGTATCCTGTTTCAAATTGCGCACTGTTGCCCGACCGGTAGGTTAATTGCACCAGAGGCGGGCAGAAATTCCATTAACTCTGCGAACAAGTTCATTACTCTATTCGATAAAAGTATTTATATTGTCAAAGTTGAAATGGGGGCGTAGAAAATGCTCGAGTTCTTTTCTTCTTTCTACCGAAGATTTTAATCTTCAATTGATATTACGAGGCATGACTGATATACAGCAATTTGTGCTTTGTATAAGAATTAGTTAATCTTTCAGTGTTCTATTTTAATTTGTATTTCGGGTTTCATGCGATGAACACTGTTGATAAATATTACGTAAATTAAGATTAGTTAACCTACTTCGAGTATCTTTCTTTAGAATACTTTAGAGAATCTAACAAACTACTATATTTTAATTATATTTAACGAAATGTAACATCCACTTTGGGTCATACAAAGCCAAGAAGAATAACGAAGTTAATTATTTGTATTGGAATGAAAAAGTTGATAAAAGTAATGAATTTATGGGGGTGCTTAAATATTAAGGTTTGGTTTATGAATCCGTGCTGTTGATTGTAAATTGCCCTGTTAGAATTAGGCTTCGTGGAATCTTTCGAGAGATTCTCGGTGCTAGTTATGCGGGTAACAAATCAGATGAATCGTTCTTTTTTTCTCTTTTTCGAGTCTCTTCTTACGGAGGGCGTTTAACGTATTAAGCAACTTTGTTCAAACGTGGGTAATATTACATACGTATATTATTCTACGACTACTATAAAAAATGAATTCTCCCATTATATTATGCAATACTAAAAGATCTAAAAAAAAATTATCTAATCGCCATAATCTCTATTAACATGTTCCACTGTCAATCTTTCTGCAACACTTCGAACAAATGTTGCATACGAATTATTATGAACCTTTTCTACAGTTTCATGTTCTTAGTTCAAGTTTCGCATCCAAATCGATGTCACACGCACAATCTAAAAATACATGTTGATGCGAAGCCACGTACGCGATAAACTTATTAATTCAATTCTGCTTAACTTGCAGACGATTCCCAGAAAAACCATAGTGTGCTACTACCACCCTATAAATTTAATACTACCAAAAACTTCGCTAAACATCGTTCAACCTTCAAAACCTTCCACTAAACACCCATACCAGCGACTGAATTGAAACGAACACATTGGAGTTAAGCTGACTCACATAGAAGGAGCGTATGGTGACCGTTTTAATCGGACACTGTAGCATCGTCTTTCGACGCACGTTCACCGAAAGAATGGTATTCCGCTATGAAGGGACCGGAGTCCGGGCTCGTTTCGAAGATTGTCCACGGATCCACACCGGCTGCTGTCTTTTCACGGTCGTATTCCCCGTTTATCGTCCGTGTCAACGACCGTGAGCCAGCGGAATGCCGGGGATATTTTAACAGTCTCGCGGCGTTAATTACTATTATACGGCACGCGGTCGCCGAGCACCAGCTTGAGTAACAGTGTGCGGCTTGAAACGAGATACTCCGCACCTCGGACACGATGATACCACCTGTTGTGCCTTAACGTCGAAGTATTTCAAATCGCGAGCCAACTTGACAAGGAGGAACGTTGGTTCACGCGGTGACGACCGGCCAATGGTAGACGAATGCGAATTTTCTTCAGGTGGACACTCGAGGACGTTAAGATTTTCTACAGGTGTGGAGTTTCTTGTAAAAATGTACTTTGTACGTGATTGTTCCTTTGGATGAATAAGAAAGAAAATTGAAACAGAAGGTACGTCCATCAAATTGA
Source organism: Bombus affinis (assembly GCF_024516045.1). NCBI lineage: Eukaryota > Metazoa > Arthropoda > Insecta > Hymenoptera > Apidae > Bombus > Bombus affinis. The sequence goes on from NC_066346.1 coordinate 10,350,881, forward strand.
AAGTAAAGAAGAGAGATAATGTTGGGAATATTTTATAAAATGGACGAAGACGAATTTTTCGTTACGGTCACGCGCATCAGATGTTTCATTTAAGGAAACCACGTGGAAAACGGAGACAAATTATACCGAGAACGCAAGGTGAAAACAGAAAACTACACCTGTTCTGATACGGTTGAGGGTGAAATTGGAAGGAAGCCGTGTTTGGATACGAGGGCTGCTCAGGGAATCCCTCGAGGCGAATCGTAAACGCAACCACCTGTTACTTCTACAGGACAATCGCGTGCGACTGGCCCCTTTATTAATTCTTTCATTCAACCAAAACTGGGTGTTTCTGTTGAAGTTAAGAACATTTTAATAAATTTATACCTTTATGAACATAAATAATAGATCTGTCATTTAACTAAATACTTGATATTTTATATTTAAAATTTTGGATATTTTATACATTTTTGTGTGTTATACGTGTTATATATATTTTTTACATAAAACATAAACAGGTAATATTTTCCGAGCGTTTGAAAATTCTAGCAATGTATTTCTGTTTAAGAACAAAAACGTGAACCAATTTCCACCGCTAGACATCGCCATATAAAGATGTGATAAATTCACATATCTGCAACTCATTGCAACCAACTGTAGTTTGTTTCAAATTCTGTTATAATTCTAACCGCTGGAAGGGACAATTCAAGGATTCAAAGAACGAATTACCCTCGCTGTTAGCGCAGGAATCGAATGTGAAAATAATTTTTCCTTGTGTCTTACCTGTAGAAGTTAACCAGTTGTATGTAAGTTGGTAAACGAGATTACGCAACGCAATTACACACGGATTGCTGGATTTATTACACAAACTATCGGGCACGGGGATTACCCAAGCGGAAATTGGAAAATTAATGGATCGAACTGAAGAGATTCGTAAGGAGCGAGAAGGGTTTGAGAAATTCACCAAGGAGATCGCGCGATGAAAAGTTAACGAGCTTCCTAAAACGGATCGAATTAATCATCCGTCATGGTTCTGCTTGTAATTGGTCGAGAGAGGAGATCGGCGAGTTATGACGAAGTTGCTTCTCTGTTTTGCCTATCGCGTGGATGAGAAAACGAAGGTGTATCGGATTGTATTTAAGAAAACCCTCTCTATTTCCAATCTTTTATCCTTTTTCCTTTCGTTTCTCCGATTTGCTCTGGAATTCTAGATGTTGATCTTTGTGTTGGTATTTAGGCGACTAAGATACTCAACCACTTCGTTTTATACTTTCTTGCTCCTTTTTCTTTTTTATAAGATCAGTCAGCAGAGGGTGATTAATTTCCTACATTTGGATCGAGTTTTATTGCGTCTCTTGATACGGTTTCTCTAAAGTGTAACTATCATACCTCTTCCCCTCGCATGATTTGTGTATATAGTTTACTTTGTATACGTATAATTAGATTTGTGTAATCCACGTGCAATCTATTTAAACTCGTGTGTCGAGTTAAATCCAGTCCGTAATTTCATGCTGACTAATTTTGTCCTTTCTTAATCAGGACGCTTCAACATATTTTTAGTAACTGTAAAAGCGAAACATCGTCAATTTGTCTCGTCAGGTTTGATTGTTCCAGCGTTAAAGACCAGCCTCTTTGAAAAGCTCTGAAAAACTTCTCCTTCAATTCTTTCCTTCCTAACTTCAATTATTTCTGAATTATTCTATCGTCTTCGACTTATATAAATTTTCCGGCAATACGAGAAACAAATTCCGCAATAATTATAGTCCACGAATCACGCATAATTTAAAAGGTTTCATCATTTGGACCGAATTAATTAAACTACGTTCTACATCTCGTGAGCTTGCCACTCGCCTCTTTCCATCCTATCTTCGACTATTTCTAGATTACTCCGTCGCACGCAAATCATTAAAATTTATTAATAATGAAATAAGTAAATTCTGTAGCAATTATAGTACACAAATTACATGTCCGAAAGCCTTAAGCGGAAATTGCTTAATCGGACCGCCACGATTCCCATTTCGGTCGCATTCTCACGGCATTCTTCCATCGTCCCCGAGGAATTTCGAACGAGCTAGTGCGAATCCCTCGACGAATTAATTATCGCCGCGAGAATCGCAAATTACGTGACCAGTGTTTTTGCCCGGCGCCTCGTTGCGCGACTCCCGCGCGGACAAATCGAGGCGAGCGTATACACGGCTCGTCGTCGAGCGGAATACGCGGGGCCGTGTGCGAGCGCCTTTAGGCGGCGCGGCGTGTCGCCCGGTCGGCGGCCGCTTTTGATCAACGACCGCCTTCAATAATTCATCCGCGAGTCGAACGTGTAACTGCAACGATCGCTTCGCTCCACTGACTTCGATCTTCGCGCGATCTTTAGCCAGTCGCTCCAACCTATCTCGTTTGCTTTTCGACCGGTTGCTATTGGATATAAGGAATGTTGTTATGTACGAGATACATCATTCGGAACGAAAATGCTGTAGCTATTAGAGGAAATTGTAAACACAGCTTGATCTTTGGATAAGTGGACTTCAACTTTGGAACGCGATTTAATTTTGGATAAGAAATAATCCTCCGCGACACATTTGACACGGGTCACGTTTAACATTTCATCCCAAGTAGTTCATCAAGCTGAGCTGCTTCCAAGTTTAAGAATTTGTACGAATTTTATACACTTTTCCTTGGAAAATCTCCAGTGGTTCATTCATAACGTGAAACGATATGTTTGGCGTGTGGAAACTGAAAACGATCGAAGTGAAACGTCGAGTCTAGTCTGATTCATATCGAGTCGCATTCGTAGCACAACTCAATGTAGCAGCACAACAACGTACATCTCCTGCACTTGCTTCCCTTGATTGATTACCTCCGCCCGAAAACATCCCCTAAAACTTCCCAATCCAATCGGCCAATTTCCAATCGAATCTAAAACATTTCCGGGCGACTATCTTCCAGAGAATTTTCGATGCGTCCGGCAGAAAAGTGCGGCCCTGGCGCAGCCTCCCGTCGTGGACCGGTTCAAAAATACCACGGATGCCCGCGCTGCGGGCGACGGGGGCGGGTTGGCTCTCCACGAACCCGACCGACGGTGCGAGCAAGACGGAACAGCGAACGGAGACAGCATCGCCTTGGCGAGAAGCGTGTGACGACGATGGAGGACCAAGAGTGAGACATAGAAAGGGGTCGGGGTGGCACGAGGGGGTATAAGGAGGGGGGTAAGGGGTCAGGGAAGGGGGGAGGTAGCCAGTGAAAAAGGACAAGCAGAGTTTGGGGATGCGAGGCACGAGGGAGAAGGACGAACACGCGAGGACCGTTCGAACGGCAAATCTTCGAAGCGAAATGTACGGCCAGACAGAGGGTGGGGGCAAATAAAAGGGAAAATAAAAAGATTCCAATAGAAAGAGCGAAAAAGACATAGAAGGGAGGACAGGAACGAAACTTTAAACGAGAGAGACGAAACATCAGCAGCGTCAGGAGAATGGTACAAGATAGGTGGAAGAAGAGACAGAGAAGAAGAGGTTGGATGGTTTGTAAGAGGAAGAGGGACAGGGTTAAAGGCTGAAGGGGGGGAGAGGGTGAATCCGGAGGTAGCGGCAGAACGCGTCTTTATTATACGAACGGACCAAGGAACCCAGCGACCAGGCTTGCCTCTGATGATGTTGTACTCACGACTCGCACGTTCTCTCGTACCTACTCGTACTCGTTTAGCTTTCTCGCGTATATACGAGCGTGCCTCGTCCACGCTGAAGGACCTCCGCAGCCTTAAGGGGGAGGAAATCGGCGCGATCGTTAAACGGTCAATTATCACTGGCCCCTTCTTCCTTCTCTTCTATTCCTCTTTTATCCTTCCTCAACCGCGTTCCTCCTCTCTTTTTCGCTCGATCACGGGGTCGTTCAATGTTCCTTGCCTTTGAAACTCTCCCCTCGTCCCTTCATCCTTTCCTTTTGCTCCTGTGCTCGAGCCTTTATTACGCTCTTTATGATTTTCTTTCGCTTTGTGTCTGTGTATCTGCGGTGTTCAGAACGCTCTCGTTTTTTAGGCTACTTTCGTTTGTCATTACGTTTCTGTACTTGATTCGTTGCTTTGGAAGATATCGACGATGGTTGGTATTATGTATCGAAATGTTCCTGACAGAGCCGGGCTTTGCCTTTGTCGAACGTAGCGTGGAGTCTTTAACGAAGACTCGATCCGATTTGTGATGGCTCGTTTGCAAGGTTCGATCGATACTCAGTTTTACGACGATGCAATATTTCAACATAGTCGCGCATCAAACAACGTGTTCCCATGTAACGACCTGTTAAATTTTGTTCATTAGGTAATCGAATTCTCCAGCTTGTCCGTGACCAAATCTTAAACAAATCGCGTACCAATTAAACATTTCTATAATCAGTTAAAGTTAACGAAAGCGAAGCGATATAGGTTACACTGTTCTTAGTCCTTACAAGTGCAAAGATAATCAGAAACCTCATCCTAATTTTCACTTTCACAATCTTCCACTATCGAAACGTCAAACAAGTATTTCCACGTATCTACCAAAAACTAAAAAAAAAACTCTGGAGGCACGAAGAATCCCGCCATTATCGAGCAGCAGCGCATTAACAAGCCAAACAAGAACCCAACTTGTCCCGTATCTCGAGCAGAGGACACCCAATAACCGATCCACCTCCGCATCCACTTTCGTCTGCCACACGGTCTCCCATTTTTCCAACGGTACACCCATTCGAACTCCGCTCTTAGCATCGAAATCGCGTGGAAGCCCGTGACAGCGGCGGTAGGTGACCACGGCAGCTCGAGTCAAAGAAGGTACGACGTGGTAAAATGAAGAAGTTGTGTGGTGGCCGGCGCGAACTCGCCGGATCTGGATCCAGCGAGCCATTAGTCGGCCGATGGTCGGACCAATAAAAGCTCGCTGCTGCCGTCCACCGACCATAAAGTCGTAGGATTCCTTGTTATGCGGCCGTGTGAGCAAGCCACGTATGAAAAAGGACGATGAAAAAGGACGACCAAAAAAGAAAAAGAGAGAAAGTTGTGGAAATGGGAGGGGACAGGGAGGGGGGAATATGGGTGTATAGGAGCCTCTGAGGAAAGGCGTAGGTATGGCACAGGGAGAAAAGGGTAGAGCGTTAAGCGAATAAAGATAGAAGAGCGACGAGAGAGGAAGAAAACGTGGAAGATAGAGCGCCAAGTAGCTTCCAGGTTTACCACGAGGGAAAGAAAAAAGAAAAAGATTTTATATACTGATAAAGAGAGAGAGACAGGGGTAAGAGAAATCTCCGCGGGTCTGTTGGCCGTGGCAAAAAGGGAGAAAAAGGCGCTAAGAAGGCGCGGCTCTTATAAAATCGTGGCCAGCTCCTTTATTGGCATCGGGGCGGGAAATTATGTGTACGTTCCGCCGTGGAACCTGTTTCGGCCCGTTTCTCGCGTATAATTGGAACGTTCGGCCCAGCTTCAGGACACCACAACGTTGCATTCGTTTGCCGCAAATCGTTCGTTTCCTCAGCTGAATGCTCGTGCTCTCGACCTTTCCTCCTACTCTCTTTCACCTCGCCTTCCTCTCTCGAGCAAAGTCACAGAGCAAAATGCTCTCGTCTTTACCGGGCCGTTTTCCATAGCGATCCTCTCTCGTCCCGAAACCGCGAACGTAACCGGAGAACGGGACCCGGAGCGTGCTTTTCGACGCAGAAATATCGCCGGCGATTTATATCCTCCGGAAGAAGAGGCGGTGGTGCCGTACTCGAAGCTTTCGCGCGACATCCAAGTACCTCGAGGGTCGGCACTGTAATTTCAAGCGATCCTTAATTTTGGTTCATATCTTGGGCTTACACGTTGCATTTTTCGTTCGTTAGTTTCGTTATTTATATGTTAATACGAAGATGCGGTTTTAGGTAGTTAATTACCGCAAATAATGATTTATCTCGGAGCAAAGGATCAGCGATTGTTTGACGCATCTTTCTCATTGGCATTTGGTAGATTAAAAGCTAGTTCTGGTTATGTGACAAAAGGATGCATACTAAGCAGAATCTTTCATAATTTAGTAGAGGGAGAACTTAAAAATCACCTTCTCCATGCTTTCGGAAAAATAACTGCAATTTTCGAAAGTGTCGATGCATCGGGGTACCAAAAAGCAGTTTTCGCTTATGTCAGACGAGTGCGAGTGAGTTTGGGACGAAACGACGTACGACTGGGGCCAGATATTTACGAGGGGAAAAATGTGCCGACGTGGTAGCGAAGACCCGCCGAAAATTAGCCCGGTGACAACGATTAATGATCTCCGCAGGCTCGCTCGCGCGATTTAAATCTCGTCCACGACTATATCCGCGCGGCGTTCTGCCTCGCATCTGCCCGTCACTTTTTGCCGCTCTTTCACGACACCGTCACACAGGGTTATCCGAGTGCCATGAACCCGTGAACCCATTCGTGTCCTTGACGAACCTCTGACTCCGTATCATGAACCTTATCTTTGGAAAACTTAATTTTCATTCTGTTAGGTAAATAGATTAGATTAGAAAGAACGGTCTATCTAAATGCTAATCGTATTTTAGATCAACAAGTAAAATTACACGTTCTACAGGACGCTGGTGGTGAAATACATTTGCGAAACTTTATTACGTAATTGTCCAATAATTAATCCTGTTTACTGAATTTTTAGAACATGATTTTTAATTTATTTGGGGAAATATTTTATCTAATAGTGCAATAATTAACGCTGATTATTTATACCCCAATTTCTTTATTTAAACACGTAACTCCAAGAATATAATATCCAATCTTAAAATTTATTTCAAGACTATTAATATTCAAGATCGACTGTCAAATATTTTATCTATCCGCGTAATGATTCACGCCGATCATTTAAATTTAGATTACTTCGCGTAGAAAACTGTTATTGCAAGAAATACGCTATCCTATCTTAAATATTCATAGTCTGGCGAAATTCATCTAGAACATCATCTAAAATTAATCGTTTAGCAGGAAGCGCTCGCTTAAACTTTCAGATCGGAACGCGCCAGTAAATGAATCAACCACCTTGTATATGAATTGGCCGGTCCCCATCACGGGCAAGGCACTATGTCTCTATTAAACGTACGATCCGGCTTGGAATTCCTCTGTTTTGCATACGCCAATGAATTTTTTCCACTCTCCGTAAAGAACGATCTGGTGGGGAAGCCGGAGCCACGACGTTCCATAAACAATAAATTAAGCATTTATTGCGCGCGCGCTCAATTCCCAGAATACAAATGAATGATAATCGCGAGCGGTGCGAGGAGACTCTCGTCGTTCTACACGAAAGATAATAATAAAAGAGGAGAATAATAAGAAAAAAGCGAAGAACAAAATATAAGAAAGAAACAAAAAGGAGAAATGGAAGAAGAAAAAGAAAGGAAAGAGAGAGAAGCAACAGGGGGGCAAGAAGATGCCTCCTATCCACGGACATTTCATTACCAGCTGTCTCGCTCGCTCGTGCAACCTGGCCTAACGAAACCTCGATATAATCGCCAGCCTACCGAATTAATGAAAGCAAAATTAAAGGGCCAGTCGCTTCTCATTAATCTCCGCCGTGCGCGTAAGAAGCAAATGACGGGTGTCCAGGCCACGAAAAGATGATGGACGCGAGTTTTCGGGACACCCCGTAGAGAGCTCTCGGTCGGTGCACGCTCATCGGGTCCTCTCTGCCTTAAGTGATGGCGGCCATAATGTTTTATGCAACGGAGTAGGCGGATGGGAACTCGAACCCACCGCGGCCTGTCAACGCGCGATCATAATTATTTGGCGGTCCGTTCGACGTGGATTCTCTCCGATACAACCATACGTGGAAGAGCGTGTATATGTATATAGCGGAGATTGGACGAGAATGAGGCTGTAGGCTGCGAAGCGACGCACGTGGTTTTTGCGGCGACTGATAATGATAGATGAAGATATCGATCTTCTGGTTTCGCTTCGCTGGCGATTGCGGAGGGCGCGGCGCGGCGCGACGCCGGGATTGTTAGCGGCCAGATGGGAATTTAAATGGTTCGTTGCGTCGATAGAAAAATGTTGACCTTCGACAGTTTCAGATTTACGAGATTCGAACTGTCCAAGTCTAGAGATTTGGAGGATTTGAGCTTTCGAAATTTTACCATTAGGCAAATTTAACTCTTTGAAAATCGGAGTTTCCTAATTTTGCCATTTGCGAGATTTAAACCTTAAGATGTCCAAGGTCCCAGCTTTCGAAATATTCGCAACCATCGAAAATATATAATTTCAACGAATTAAAATTTCGAAACTTTGACATTTTGAATTCCACTTATTTAGCATAGAAACCTTCCAAACATTCGACGACATAATCGCACCATCCCTAACCACTTTATCCCTCGTCAAACCTTCGCAAATCCTATTTCCCACAAATCTCCCACTAAACCTCTCCCAAAGACGAACTTTCTACCACTTGCTCTCAACATCCCCCGCCATTCTAATTCCCAGCAAAGGGTGCACAAGGTAGGACCCACTTGCCAAAGCTAATCGAGCGGCTTTATTCGAACTCGAAGATGCAGATAGAGGGACATCGGTCGCATGCAAATGGCACGCACACACGGTCCCACGCGAAGCGTCTTCTCCGTTGCGTTTCTTTTCCTGGAACAACCTGCTGCACGGAATTCTCTGCCGCGATAAGTCAACCAGCCCCCATGGACGGATACGGCTTCAATTAACGCGGCCCATTAAGGTCGATTTACATCAGCGGCGGCCGCGCGAAAAGAATGTCTCGCCATTCAGTTTAATGGACCTGTTTGCACCTACCCCTTCGTACGGCCCTGCCACGCTAACGAGCCACCAAGTTGCGTTCTGCTAACGTTGCGCCTATATCCGCATTGTATCGATTATCAACTGGATTACGTAACTTTTTTTCTTTCTCTACTTGCCACGCAGCGCACCTTATGGATCGTTTAATTAACCGTGAAACATCATCGATTTCGTTTTATATGTGGCTTAGAGATCACGAGCAACTGGCGAAGCGGATGCTTTTCTTGCTAGATGTTTCTTATTGCCGGTGTATGAGATGATACGAGCCACGCATATATTCATTATCACGTTGGATTAATGAGATTGGGCGTGGGAATCATAGTGGCTGGTAATTGTTCATTAGGTTTTAACGAAGATATACAATGTTAAGGAGACGTTTCCAAGCTACTGACAGGTAATTTGTTCGTCATTGAGCAGTTTTAGGAAGAATATCTTAGTAAAAGAAATGTAAAGTTAAAAAAGTAAGATTCTTTCCATTCGACAAGAGAGTCGAAATTAAGTTTCAAAGTATTGTCGTAAAGTATCGATCAGCCCTAATATTATATTTTCCACTACATAACAAATTGTACAGTGATACGGGCAATAGACTCAACGCATTAGCATATCAAAATTCCTCTTCCGCGAGAACTCAAATTCGATGAAAAACATAAAAAAGCATAGGTCAGACCATATTCCATTGGAAAAGGTTCCGATAAAAGTGAAATTAATATCGATCGCTTTTCAGAAGCGAGGCGACGAAGAGACAACGATGTAAAGAGCGGATCGATCATTACGAAAGCTAGATTAGGGTATTACGTATCACAAAAGAAATTTCCTCGGAAGTTGAACGTCACAACATGCAAGAGAGTAGGTGATATGGAAACTGCCAGTTAATGCAGTTAATACAATAAGTACTCGTAAAAGGGAACAACAAGGCGTTGATTACGGTAGCTATACTCGTCCCGGCTATTGTAAATTAGACGCCTTAATCGTATTCATTTCCTCGTACAATGATGAACAAGCGTAATGTATCACATTGCGAACGGAATTATTCCTATTAAGTTGATCTCGATAGTCGCGTCGGCCAAGATTTATCGATTCGACGTGCGCGGGTTGTTTCAATTACCAACAAATTTCGCTCAACCACACGTTGCTTGCTTTTCTAATTGCGAATTGGTTAAAATGGCAAATACGTAAGATGTCGGTGAAAAATTTCGAATATTTTTCTTCTAATTTTACTTTTACTAGCGTTCGATCTAATCTTCATATACCTACGTTATGTAAAATTTAGAAATATTCACGTTATTAATTATTACTGAATTTATTGAATCAAATTGTAATACGAAATAAACAAATACGTATTAATTAAATAAATCAAAGATCAATAAAACAATCAAAGATATCTGTTCAATTTTCTATCTCGTTGTCGCGTATCTACATATTCCTATTCTTAAGTTCAGCAATTATCTTTAATTAAATTCAATAGCAAATACGAACTTTGCTACTGATGAACAAAATCGAATACAAATTGAATCATCTTGATCGATCGTCGTCATTTCGTATTAATCAAAGATGCTTCCTTTTCGATTCCTAAACACGTCATTATTCATCTTGTAACATTTTCTCCTACAGTAATATTATAATACGAAATTCAATAATAATAATATATTTATCAAATTTCTGAATACCAATACGTTCGTTTTCAATTTCAACAACCCGAACATTTCTATTAATAAACAAAACGAAATACTAATTAAATCGTCTCCATTGGCCATTTCAAAGGGGAGTGAAAGACGCCTTCTATGCGGCGTTCAAGCCACGCCATCATTTACCCGCGTCTATTTCATCCTACACCGTTTTCTCCCATTAATTCTCCTATAATAACCAAACGAACGAGGCACAGGCAACCGGGAGAAAGGGATCGTTCTGTCAGTGTCAAACCGCTCGGCGCGTTTCGCTAATCGCGGAAACACATCTCTCCACAGAGAGCCGATCGAGCTCGCCAGGATATCGAGCGCGAAAATATCAGGCTCAGCTCCACGCTGGCTTCCAATTAGAATAATGGAGGATTAGGGGAAGCGGGACGACGCGTGTTTCTCTCTCTTGGTCGCTCTCTGCTCGGCGACGAGACGCCGCGGAATTACGTCGGGCTATTTAAATTTATTAATTGAGCGATATCAATGAACTCGTGCGCTAACAGTGCCCTCATTGAATTCGCCCCGGCTAAGCCGTCTTCGTGGTAACTCCAGCCGCCTTCTCCGCGTTTCTTGCGGTAACCATTTTTCGCGACACGCTTCTTCTCGCGTTTGCCTTCGTTTTCCCGTTTCTTCTTCATTTTGTTGATTGCTCAAGTTATTGGTTGGCACTGGTATTTTATATTTTGCACTTTGACAAATTGATAATTGAATGCTCGGGAATTTAAAATGCTTTCGACTTAATTACTTCGCGCACATGATGTCAAGTTGCCGTAACATCCAGATATCCGTGAGAGGCATTTTTGTATTGTACGCTGGATGAAATATCAAGCGATTATTACGTAGATGTATGTCCAAACATCATTGCGTGTGCTTTGAATTTTCTATTATACAATCTATGTGTAAAAGTGGTAAAGTGCGAAACGGATAATGAATCTCTTCAAACGCTCTCGCAATAAATATATAATAACATTTATATGTAGCAATAGCACCTCGGTTTTTGCGAATTTATAAAAGATCCACATTCGATTTTTCAGGACACGATTCTTTACACATTTGTCGTTCAGGCTTCTAATGTTTCTTATACCTGTCTTTGCAATATTAGTAGATAAGTATCGATTCCGGTTGTCTCTGGTAATAGCATCTTTGCAGTAAAGCCATTGATTTATTCTACTATTTGCCATGGCATATTTTGCCATTTATTTGCGATCTATAACGATCCTTTGCTAATTATTGAACTTTCAATAATCGTCGTGAAGTTTTTCCTGTACATTGCGATATTCTCCAATTTCTACAGATACTTCGCGATATTTTTTACGAGTAAAAAAATTCAAGTAAAATGAAATATTTCTATGCCACTTTTCGTAACTAGTAGCAACAACACTATTAAGTTTTCTTTAAATATTTATGAAATATCTTTTTTCATATGGGAGCACAAATAGGATTGGCGAGCGCATGAGAACGTTCCAGTCCGGTCGAAACGGCTTTCGCTTTGATTCATGGGGCGGAATGCGTCGTGCACGGGTACCAGTTGTCGAGGCGACTTGATTATTGCTGGACCAATCATTTTAATGGCTAATGTCGAGGGCGACCGATAACCCCGCACGATAAAAGGACCGTTTCTTCCTCTCCGTCGATCGGTTGAACGCAACGTGATGACAGCACCATTGTCGCGGCATAATATCGACTTTTGCCACGATCGACACGCTCCACCCGTCACTTTTTTGGTTCCACTGAAATCCATCATCTCTAACTTGCTCGAAGAAACTCACGTAACCATTGATACCAAGTGCTATTTGTATACTCGTAGAAGAAAACGATGAATAGAAATACAAAAATTCTGCATGAATTTTTAGGTGCAAAGAATTTTAGTCTTTTGAATCTTTCATAAGAAGGGTGGAAAAGAAAGAGAAATCAAAGAATTTAAAGAAAAAGATATATATATAAATGTATATTTTGTATGGAATTTTAATAGGATTAGACCTCATTTTTATACATACTTGGCAACATGTGAATGAATTTTCTGCTACATTTGTCAAAGAAGTAGATAAACTTGTACAAACGTGATAAGAGTGGAAGGAAATCTAACGTTAAAAGTTCCAAACCTTCGATAGAAGACAAATGCCCCGAACTTTCCACGTGCACAAGACAAGTTAGAAGTTAGAACAGAAAAACGATACATCGATTTGCATCAAGTACCACGCTAATTACTCTCTGAACTATAAATCACGAGTAGTTTGACATCGAGAGTTTCTCAAATACGTATAACAGACAAAAGACGTGAAAAAAAGGGATCGTGGAAACGTTACAAACACGGGAAGAAAAGAGGTGGCAAATTGAGTCAAACAAATATGAAACGAGTTCGAACGATAACCAAAGGGAAGAAGACTCGACGAAAGCTTGGACGTTTTACCCGTGGCCGGTTTCTTATTGAAATCGAAGACAAGAAGAGGCTTTAACCCTTTCTTCAGTCGGACGTGTTCGCGACAAAAGATCGTAAAAGAGGTCCGGAGGCCGCGAGAGCTTTTGACAAATGGACAGTCGGTAGCGCGAAGAAGCAACGCGTAGAAAAATAAATCAGGGGGCGCACAGTGAAAAAATATCAGAGTGTTTTCGGCCCGTAAAACGCCGACGAGCGTGCCCGCTTAATCCTGATTAATGCCCTTGGAAACTCGCGCTAATGCTAATGCCAACCGGCCGGTGTGTCCGCGTTCCCCTTTCTTCATCCCTTCAACCTTTCTTCCTCTTCTTCCTTTTTTTCTTCTTCTTCTCGTCTCTTCGAGCATTTCTCACGATGGAACGATTTGCAATATAATATTTTATCGAAGGGTTCATCGACCAATTCTTTTCCAAGTAGCTTCCATGCTTCCGTATTTGTACAGAATGGCTGGATATTCGTGGCGAAAATGGGGCGCGAAAAGTAGAGGGAGATCACAGCAATCGTCGTATCGTATGAAATTTTCTTTTCGAGTATGAATAACTCTAGCATGAAAACTTTCTTTCTTAACTTTCGTTTAAATTCCATCGAACACGCGTGTATCTCCGTTTCTGTATTTGTTTAGTACGCTATACATTTTGTATTTGAAAATTAAGTTTCGAAAAGACAAAAATTCGTACGACAAGAATTTCTTCTACTCTCTCGATTTGTCTCGAAGCTTGTTCCTTGTTTTCATTGCGAATTACTTACCACTTTGTACTTGTACCTTTCAGTGTAATCCTTAGTAAACTGCGAATTTTGATGGAAACTTAGTTCTTCACGAACGTAATTACTATCCGCGCATCTGTGCGTTTCTAAATTACGTATAAACGTGCGTAAAAATCCGCAGTCTAATCATTAGAAAGTCAAAGTCGTTAAATGAAATAACATTACCGTTCCGAAATTGCAACAGTCTAGCCATAACCACGATATTAAACTCCGTGATTAACAAGAATTAAACTACCACGGCTAAACAACGAAACTAAGGTAACAAGTAACCAAATGAGTCGATTTCTATAACGTTGGCCAATGTGAGAGCCGCTTAAGGATCGTGACCGGCGATTGAGTTGTATCCAACGTTTGTTAAGACTGCTAGAGAGAAGAAGATAGAGGAGGATGAGGGAACAGGATGGCTAAGAAGAAGAGAGAGCGAGAAACACGATCGAGACACACGAGACGATGCATCATCTCCGGTCCGCGATGAATCGGACGAGGACGAGCGTGCGGGCCCTTCGTTGGACGAGAACCGACGCATAAATTCACGTGCACGTCCCCAACACGTTCGAGAGAGAGATACGGGCGGATAGGAACGAGCGAGAGAGCATCGGGGCCTCACGTGTGCGAACATGCGAGACAAAGAAGCGCTCGTGCAGTAAACTCGCACGATCTTCGTGGCGCAATCCGCCTTTGGCTGTGCGCGCTCTCTCGTGTTTCGTGCGGCTCGCACCCACACCGAAACAATCCACTTGTACGAGTGCACGTGCGTGCGAAAATGGCGTGGTTACGTGGTTTGTAAAGATGAATGGGGTACGTCGTCTTTGTCAAAATTAAATTTCTGCAGAGTCTGTTTGGCGAAAGATGGGGACATATTGCAGAAAGTTTCTCTAAATGACGAAAGCTGCAAGATTTCGCAGTAGGAGATTGAAGAAGAGATGAGTAAAAATTGGTATTGAAGAGAACATTGTTGGGGATTTTTAAAGACATGACATTTCTTCATCAATTATTTTGAGCATGTTTCTATGATTTATTAGTAAAAAGGTTGACGACAGATGGGGAAAAATTAAATTATTTGGAAGTATTTCATTATTTCCATTAGTTCATTTACGATTAATAATTCAATCGCAATTATTTCGATCACACAGTGATCGCATAATGGATCGAATTTAGCGATTTTCTCACACGGTAATTAAAGCATTTTCAAGAATATTACTTCGATCTCGAACGTTGATAAAGTTACTTTATAGGATGATAGAGGAGTTTTCCCATAAAACAGGGGTTTAACGATCGCCGCTATAAAAGTCCTATCGTAGAAGATGAGAATCGAAAGTATTTAAATTCAGGTGATTTCCTGTTTCCAATGATTACAGTCATATTCCTCGTGAACCAGATTGCCTTTACCTGCGCGTATGTTCATGCTGGGGGCTACTCACTCTCTACTAACATACGCGTAACGCTATGTGTTCTCTATGTACGTGGGTGAACGCGTGAGTAAAGATTACGACAGACGATTAAGGACATTCGCGAACTTTCTCGATTTCCTTCTCGAGAAGGCGACAAAAAATACGTTTTGTCTGCAACGTTGATTTCAGATAAAAATGTCGACGATCTCCTTCATGAAAGATACAAAGACTTTAGAAGACTCTTTAACATATCAAGAGTTCTCCGCTATTAGAATATTCTACATCCATTCAAGGTTTTTTCTTCCATAAGTGTAACTCTTTGACCTTTTTTGTTCCAAGATTTTTCAAGATCTTTATTTGACAAGAGTATATACTCTAACCTTTTCAGGCTCGAACTACTTATACCGTGGAAACATATTGCAGACTGATTATTAATAGCATGAATCGACCCTGACTTCTTTCATCGTATAATATCTACCACGTATTATTTACATAACGTTACACGTACACGTATATCGAAATAAACAATCAAAACTACTTTTGCAGAGGAATCGTTGATCGTGAACTATCCACTGAAATATCCTTCGCTCCAAAAATCTCTAAATTTCAACAAAATCTTCCATCTCATCGATTCTTCGTCGACAGCGACTTACTACCGACAAAACATCTCGAAGAGATTTCAAATGAGCGTATACATAAGCGTGTAATCGCGAGGGAATCGTCAAGTCTCCCTAGGAAAGATCGACGAATAGTTAGAGGCGCTCTGCTCTCGACGATGACGTTGTTGTTGGTCGTACCGGTTTTTCCGAGGACTTCGCGTTCCAAGATCGTACGAAACAGTTCTGGTCAGTCTATCTTCTCTCGTGCACTTTCTAGGTGTTCCTTTCCACCAGGAGGGGAATATAACCGAGGATAAACGACGATCGTTTCAGCGTTCAGGGCTGGCTGAGTAAACCTAGGCACAACCCTCCGGGTCGGATAAGATCGCGGCGCGGCCTCGAGTGGACGGCGGAGTTAAAGGATAATTTAGTAATTACGGCCAGATGCTTGGCCCGCGGCTAACCTCCACCACTCCCACGAACGTAATCGCGCGCCCTCAGCGTCTACTCGCCCGATGTACAAGCGCGAACTTCACGACAGCGTAATCCAACAGGATCCAGATCTTGTGGCATTTGTTACACACGTTACTCCGAATCTCGCTGGTTGGTTCGTAAATAAGAGTGATACTACATGTATATGGCTGGTTCGATATTTTACAGTGAAAATAGAAACGTTTCATAGTTCTCGGACCGTGTACATAAATTTCAGCAGAATCCCGACAGTTGTTGCGGTGTGAAATTGCTGTTGGCTTTTAAATTTCGTAAAAATCTTCGTTAAATTGATCGTGTTATCCGAGATAGATAAGATTCATAGGGTAACGCTTCTAATTCATGTGTCAGCTGACAGAAAATGTACTGTTAATAAATAGGATAAGAGGCAAATCAGGTAGCGGTGGTTACGAGAAAAGCAAACTAAACGAAGAGAGAAATTATACGAGTAGATTGCAGGAAATACAAGCAGATATAAAACTCTATTTAAAAGCCTCTATATTTCTTGAGACGCGTGGATGAAATTCTCGCAACTACCTTCTTACCTTAAAAGTGTTCACTTGCCGATTTCGAAATACCGTCGATTTATAAACTCTTCAGGGATAATCGTCCGATAGTAACCGAGAAAATTTCTCGCACCAATCTAATAGACCCAAATCGATCTATGAAGCCTATAAACCTTAAAAATTGGCAAGATCAATAAGAAAGGTCACCAGACAACTTCGACATACCCCTAAACCGCGCGAGCAATGCGAACCACGAGACTCGGATAACTCTGAAAAGCCTTTGGTCAAACCAAGAAGAACACGGTGGAAACAGAAAGAGCGCAGTTGAAATCTTTGTTCAATCCGGTTGCAGAGTTCGCGGGCCAGAGCGGATCGGCGCCAGAATAAAGAGACTCCGCGGCAGATGAGGACGAGGAAGGAGGTGGAGGAGGTTGGAGGAGCTACGAAGATGAAGTTTGCAAGGGAGTAGCACGACCGAGTCGCTGGTACCATGCATCATCGATCCGGACAGCTTCGCTGCCCTCTCCTCGGACCTCTTCGCCGCCGTGTTCCGCTCCGTTTCGTTCTTCCTCGAGACTCCTCCGGTTGGCCTCTTGCCTCCACCGGAGATCGTCCTGCCTGCCTGCCTGCCTGCCTACCTACCTACCTACCTACCTACCGACTCTCGGTCTAACCACCTTCCAACCACCTCCTCGCGAGTCTGGCAAAAAAAGCCCTGGATGCTTGGCCCTGCGAGGGGTCGAGATCGATCGATCGATTGCGAGCTAACCCGGGAGATGGTTGGTGGCGATCCAACCACGATCCCGGATAGCGTTCTCTGGTTGGTTCGCGCTAGCTTCTGCACATCTTTCGGGAAATCTCACTCGAATTAATTTCTCCATCGGCAAAATTGTATCATTTTTAGAATATATATAAGTTGCAGTAGATAATTGGTCAGACAATCTTTCTGTAGAATAAATTTCTGTCGCATTGACTTCTGTGCCAATGATCCTTCGTTTTATTTTATCACTTGATCGCGTAATTATATTCCTCCTTTTTTCTTTTTTAAGTTCGTAGAATCGTAAATTTTTGTATTTTTATTTTGGTTACAATTATGTTTTTGATTGAAACATTAAAGTGATTCTAGCTCAATAAACATAGCTCTTGATCCTATTCTGATTGATGTTGTTTTTACAAACAATAGGAAGAACGGTAACAAGCAGTTAGATTTAATGGCTCGATACTTAGATGCTTAGACTTCATTTTCTATGCTGTGGACAACCCGAATAAGGAAGCATTCAATTCCAGTCGAAATTAATAATTGAAATGGAGATTGAAGTATTTCTCGATACCACTGGTTTTCGTTCGCCTTATATTACAAATAATCTGGGCGACATAATCTTTGATTTCTCTCTATCAATTCCACTGTATAAATATTTTCTTCTAAGCCGAATCAAATATGCTGAACCTCCCTACATTCAGTCATTAATTATCCTTCCCCATCCTATTCTTTTATCGCCACTTCTTTAATTCTCGATTTGCTCGTTCTTTTTAGTTTACCACGAGTGTGGCATCCATCTTGGGGAACGATGAAGACATACCGATCACAGCTGCCCGCTGAGAGCACGCATTAGGTGCCAGGATGCATCCTCGTCGCGCAGCCTTCTCATAGATAGCGTTCTCCCGACAAAATGTATGTAAATGCGCTTGCGTCCTGGAGCGATGTTGCGCGATTACCGTCGTTATCGCGTGGAAACGACGCTGAATCGCGATGGAAGATGCTACACTTGCTCTCCACGAACATCTCGGCGCTCATCAGCGAACGAACAACTTGGAAAAAGGAGAACGTAGAAGTCGGGTCTAATTTCTATGTAATCTTGATAGTCGTATTGGTTTCGCGGACCTTGGCGGATGAACGATGAAAATGAAGGATCGTCGCGAGTAGATAGGTGTTTCTTACGATCTCGATTTTCTTTTAACAGAGATACTAATTACCAACTGGGATAAACATTCGAAGATTATAACCGCTGTGCGTCTCATGTTGAGGAAGAAACGATGTCCTGAGGCTCGGATATAAACGGCTTTTTACTTACTAATGCTTGTACTTTTTGTATTCCTCGCCTCGATATATCAGGAAATTTTATATAACGTTGAAATAATTAGACTACTTTCTCTGATATTTCATTGTTTTTAGTAAAATGAGGAATACTTTTAAATTTAACGAATTTCAATGAAACATTCAATCTTCAAAAAATACAGGGCACAATGCATCGTTTATGTATTGTTCAAATAATTATCGTTCCTGCAAATCGAGTTTCATGGAATCTTCTGAGGCTTAACAATTGATAAATGTGACAAAGAAAAATCCAGCGATACGTTATTCAACTACTATGGGAGCTTTGAATCTCGAGTGTCTTTAAAACGAATATTTCTAAATCTAAAAATTTTCTAGAGAAGTAAAAAGCATCTATTTCAATCTAACATAGTGTTCAAATAATTATCATTTCGAAATATTTCCGATACAGAATATCTCTTACGTTTAAACTTAATAAGTACTAAAGAAACTTTCAGACTTTGAGACGAGGAAATCTCTGACCCATCGCTCAGCCAATATGTTCGAATAATTACTGTTTCTAAAATTTAAACGCCTTCAACATAGTATACCTTTAGAAATGTAACAAATCCCAATGAAACCTCGAACCTTAGAAAAAAAAAAAAATAAAATGGAACAAAGGCCACAAATTTCTCATCGTCTCCGCTTAGTATGGAAATATTCCTATCCCAATGCACGATCATTTTCATACATCCTCCATTCCACGATCTTCAGGAAGCAGTCAAATCTCGGAACAAGATGTCCACGAGCTGTTACGGGATCGCACGCGAAAGAAGAGGAACCCCGAGTTCGGATAGACCGGTCTTTTCGTGGAACGTTTACGATCGCGCGGAAATTACCAGCGCGCCGTACGGGACGGGATTTTTTCGCAAGAAAGTTTACATCTCGCCACTTTTACGATCCATAAACGCTTTCGGTACCGGCGGCGTCGTTCGTTAATTTACAACGAGGAAGCGGGCGACGTCGACGCGTTCAACATCACGGCGCGTCGTCGATACAAAATTTACGATCATCGAGCAGCCGATCATCCGGTTGCTCCATAACATTCAACGACTATCGGAAGCCACGATTTTCTTATGTAATCGTTGCCCCATCGATTCGATTCGGGAATCGTTCCAACCGTATTACCAATCCACGAAACGTGATCGAATTATCGACCAATCCGGCCGCGGTTCCTTCGCGAGGAACCTCGACACGCCGCGTCGGCGATAAATATTGCCTTTGAATCGAAAATGGATGCCGCCCCGAATGTTGTAATGTAGTTGCAGTCGGCGGAACGTTTTCGAGGGATTTGATTGTGGTATCTTGATTGCCTCGCTACCGGTTGAGTCAGACAATTTATTCATGGAGAATTGAATGTGGAGATTTATCGGGGAAATGTAATTTTGAATCATTAGGTAGAAGTATTAGATCCGTAAAGGATAGTATTTTTAGAGAAATGATTTTTATAGCTACCTTTCTAGCTATTGCTCGTAGCAATAAATTTATAAAGCAATTCCAAAATTTTCAAATATTAAGTCCTCGTAATTGTTGAAATTCGTAAGAAAATTTATAGAAATAACAAAGGATATGCGTACACGACACGATATTTCTTACGAATTATTAGACGTCAAATTAGTAATTTATTTTCGAAAAACGAAAGAAAAAATGAATTTTATAAGAAAATAATATCTTCCAAACGAAGAACTGATCCCATAGTTCTTCGTCAATGCGAAAAGACGCGGCTGAAGACAAAATCAGCCTTCATTAGCAACTTTAATATCGACTAAGACCGTTCTTTTTTTCTCTCGTACCTCGCTTGGTTGACCCGCTTCAAAGAAACGATCACGTTAATTTATCACCAATTAATGGGCGATCGCATTAAGAAGTCTGAATCTTGATACTTGAAATTATTCTTCTTTCCGCGAACACTGTAATTCTCCCGGCTTATACCGGAATACGGGAATACCGATAAGCAGATCGGCGGTTTCAGAGGCTCGCTCTGTTTCTCATCAGGCCGGGCGCTTCGAAGAGCCGAAATTAACCGGGATTCACTCGGAAATATTCCAGTTCGGCCCGCTAATTATCAGAACGTCCCGTCCACCGAACGTCTCGACACCAGTCCAAGGAATTCTATCATCATTGGCACGATATCGACCGGCCAATTTGTATCGTTCCGATGAAAAATGCGAATTACGCGACAGACTCGTAAATCAAGATCATTGTACGATATTAGCGTACATATACTGTATCGTGTCTTCGTTTGAGCAACTTTTTGTTCGATTAATTTTTTAGATGAATATTTTTTAGTAAAATTCTAAGTATACGTAATTTTTTCAAAACACTAAATATTCAATCAAAATAGGCAATTTCTGCATATACTTTTTCAAAGATGAACTGGATTCGAAGTTTATAAGAATTATCAGTGACAGAGACCAAACAAATTGTTGGAATGAAGTTATTATTGCTACTTTCAAATAATTTATAGATTTAAAGAATTCCAATGAGCTAAATCTACGTTCTCGGTAATTCTCATTGCGTTTTTCCAGGTTTAAGCTCGCATAGAAGATCGCACGAATATTCTGATTGTTCACGACGACGATAATGAAATTTTGATATCCTTATACAGTTTGTTAATATTGGATGTACGAAATTTCTACGAAATTCTGTCTGCTCGAACGTAGCTGATAATTACTTAGAGAACAAAATTTGGCCAGTCAATCTCCTACTTTGGAGAAATGATATTTTATATGCACCAATCTAATGATTAAATTTTATCTCAGCTAGGAGCGATATGTTCACGATAAGATATCCTAAAAGTTTGAACATTTTGCAATGCATTTTAACTTGGAGAAACTTCACTTTCTTTTATATTTTTAAAATTATAGCCAAAGCTCCAACTCGAGGGTACTGGATAGGTAAATGGAAATTCGGACGATTCCGATCGGTGTAATTCTCTTGGGATGGACACAGTGCGTGGGCCGAGATAACAAAGTGATCGTCCGCACCCACACCTACACGCACACCATATACTACAGATATTCGTATATGCCAGTTAATGTGGGTGCACTGTGGAAGATGAACGCGTGCAAGCAGGTACGCAATAATTCTACAGTGCACGTGCTCGCGTGATTCACCATGACGTCTCTGTTTTCGACACGCCACGGGCCATCGACATGCCGGATACGTCACTGTGAATATTTCGATTAAAAGATCATCGAGAATCTTTAAATGAAAAGTCAAAGGGTTTGACACTGTGTCTTTTGCAATGTATCAAAGAACCCAAAAGAAACATATTACAGAAAAAGAAGATTTTCATAATCGAGCGTAGAAACGATAACAAAGTTCTAGGTTTCTCTCTAGTTATATATGGTATAAAGTATAATAGTACCTTTTAGTGTAGAAATTTTGTGCAAGTTTTACACCTAATTTTTCACCTTGTTTTACACCTAAGCTTGTTTTTTCTACTGATTTATTCGCAAAAGTCAAAATTTTTAAATAAATAAGAATTCGACATATAGCCAAATACCGTTTTACATAAAATCTAGCGAGTATTTTCCTTTTTCCTCATTTAGATACATATCTTTTTATGCTACTCGATATAGGTAAATAAATTTAAAATATCTTGAAAAAATCACACATTGCTGCTTCCAAAAAAAAGTCCACGTCTAATCAAAAATTATTTTCCGATGACTCGGACATTATTTCGAGTGAACCGAAACTAATCCACGCTTGAAACCTTTTCACGGTTCGAGAAGAATTTCGAGCGGCGAACATGGTTCCAGGAAATAAGAGCGACACGACGCTACCGTTCTCAGATCACGATTTCCCTCGATGCAGATCGCATAGATTCCGAAGCCGAGCCTAGAAGCGACTAGAGCCCACTCGAGAGCAGAGATTGAGTTACCAAGATAATCGGATGCACGCCCATCCGCACGCGGCCACGCATCTCGATATCTGTTAGGCCCAGTTCACAACGCAGGCTCTCGACTTCTTGCTCCTCCTAAGATACCCTTCCTCGATGACCCGAGATTCCAACCGCGCTCGAGGAAGTTACCAGACTACGAGTTTCATTCCGCTACCTTTCCAACGTGCATATCGATCAACCATTGTCAGCTGATCTGATTAAAGGTAAATTATGGTAATGATATTTTGAGCGGTCGCTTGGTTGGTAGGTACTTTGTTTCGAGTTGTTTTATCATAAAAGTTAAGAATGTAGCTTGAGTTATAAGCGTTTTTGTTCTGACATCTTTAACGCTTATTTTAGGGAGAAGAAAGACCTTGAAATCCTAGCTCGAAGCATTAAATTTGCCAACCAAAACAGACGCGTAGAATGTATCTACGACAGTGGTGATATATACATCTTTTATGAACACCGTACAATGTACGAAACTTCAATTTTTCAACATAGAAGAAATTGGAGGAACATTAAAGCAATCCTAACAAGTTACAATTTAATGATGAAAATTTGCCATCTTTCGAATACTATTAAAGAGGCAATAAAATGTAATCTTTAAGATATACTATTACCAAATTCTATATTCACTTTAGAAGCTGGCCGACATATTGATCCTAACCTATAAATTTTCGTTAACTCGAGGAAAGAACTACAATCTTCCAAATTAGGAAATATTCAAAACGATCGGATCAACTTCTCAAAGAGATAAAATAATCAACCTCGTGACCTAAGAAATTAAGATGTATCGTAAAGTAGCAGCAAGTGAAATTTTGTTTTTCTTTTTTTTTGTTAGACGACGAAAGGTAACGCAAAGAGACGAAGAAAGAGAAGCACAATGGCGGCTGGTCAAGGTTTCTCCCGTACAAATACATTTTTTTCCAGAGCGAAAGCGAGCGTTCGCGCAACAAGTGCCCGTGAAAAGAGACCTCGGCCCCTGGCGGAACCGAGGATCTATAGATCCGAGCGGGCCACAGAGGCAGATGGAGCAACCAACACAAAGCGATAAATCAACGTAATAAGGCGGCCCCTGGGAGAAACACCGAGTCCATAAAGATGTTGGTTTAGGACGCGGATTTTCGAGGCGTTCCCCCGCGGCATTGAATCTCTCACTCCCCATAGAAAATCACCGATCGCCTCTGCCTCACGACCCGGGGGCGCGGCTTTCGTGGAATCACCAGTCAATCGACCGATTCCTTGTTTCTTCCACGTTCTGTTACACATTTCTCATACAGTTCTGCGAATCGCAACATTTTCGCTACAGAGTACTACGCTTTGTTGCATCTTTACTGTAAAGCATTGTGCTTTATTATATTTTTAATACGAAGCTCCGTACTTTTCGTTACGATCTCCTAAGAAATCGGCGTTTAAAACCCCTCCTCGTGTTTCTCGTTAAGTCTCTATTTTGAAGTTTTGAAGTTGGATCAAACTAACACCGTCCGATACAGAGATATTCCTTGCCTAATTAGTTCTTAAATCACCATATACCTATAATATAGCAGTCCTCTCGATAATGATTCGATTTAGCGTCCTATTAAACATTCTATTGTGAACGATAAGCCGATTCGATGTAATATACGGTATTACCAAATAAAACAGACCAAAGATATTACAAACTATAGCGTACTATTAGATTACACGTAACTTGCAGTACAAGTTCTGCATGTCGTTACACTTTACAATACAATAAGCGATACAAGTCAACGATATATTAAATAGCTCGATATCGAATGAACTCAACACGACGCCGGGTCTATACTCTAATTTCTAAAATACAATTCATTTATTCAAATCGGTCACAAATACAATACTTGTGTTACAAACATATTCGCTTAAACATCAACGTTACGTTATTGTTATTTTATTGCATAAAAGCTATACCAATATCAGGAAGCATATTTGATATTTCAATCGAATAACTACATTAATTAATTAAATTCCTGTATTCCTAAAATGAAATGTTTATTCTAATAAAGTGCGTGAGGAATGTTTCTAGCAGATTCGATTCACTGTCGAACAAGGGATTCGATTCGGCCTGGAACCTTTCATTCTGTTCTCAGAACGAAGGAAATCGAACCGCAGCGAGGGTAGAAGCGTAAGATTAAAGGGCGGAGTTAATGGCTCAATTAGTGCAGCGGCGGTCACCCAAACGTCGACAGGAAACCCCATAGGAAAAACACGCTTCCGGTTTCTTCGACTTTGCAAAAAGGCAACCACTGTCTTTTTGTCAGAACTTTCATTTATCCATCGGATCGACGATCGGTTCTTGGAGAATATTGCGATGGCGTTTTAGGAGAAATGGAAAAATAAAGAGGACCGAAGAAACGCAATAATAAGTTTGAGAATAATAAAATACTCGAATTTCTTGGAACGTAAGTACAGAACTAATTTGAAGCCATTCATGCGAGACGTAAATTAAAAATTACGAAATTTTGTAAAAATCTTTCATAATTCGGATTAATCTTAAATTTACAAAACTCTCATAGATTTAACAATTTAAAACACGTTTAATAATGAAAACGCATTTAAGAATAAGACTACTAGATTTACAAGTTCGTTTTTATAGACTTCCATTTAAAATTCCATTACCTCAGCAACAACGCGAAACAAATCGAAGAAAATTCGCAAATCTCAAGCTAAAATCTATACGGACAGTAAACAATATTCGTATGTCTCTAAAAATGAAAAATTCATATCGAGAACGACAGGGATAAAGATTACCTTGTTAAATTTACATTCTACCAGGGATCTAACCTAAAAGCGAACAAGTACGAAAATATCCAAAAGGCTGTAAATCTTATTCATAGCGCAGATATGAAATTTTCGAGTCCTTGAAATAATTCGAATATTTTTATTTGCACCGACCAACGCAAGACAGAGTCGTGTATATGTTTATGGAAATCTTTGCTGGGTTTTATGCATTGTAACACGATCGAGATACATTCCATTCCAGCCTCGTGCATTTCGTATCTTTATTGCAACCCCATTATCACGTCTTATTATACGTTTCCCTTATCACACACGCTCGCTTGGCTGACAAGCGCGCACGCGGAATGCAGCTTGGAGCGGTGAGCTAATTTTTTGCGTCCGGTTTTATTGAAACCGGCACACAACTTAGGGGAAAGTGTATCTTTCCGCCGCGAATTCTTTTGTTTAGAAAAAATGCTCCGAGAAATTTAAAAGTGAAATCGGCTGAATTATCTCGGTCGATAAGGTGTGTTTAAATGATTCGGGATTCTTGGTTTTCTAACGCAGTTCGCTCGATTTGTAGGTGCAGTTTCCGGTTTTTAAATTGCTCCGTGTTAATAGCGAGATTAGGAGTTTTGAATTTTGCCTTTTCAATTGCCTTCTCTTTTCTTTATTTTCCAACTGAAATGTGGAATATTATTAAGGACAAATAATCCATACTTCGATTTTCCTTAGACTTTTAAGTTAGATTTTTAATTAGTTTTCAAAAGATTACGTAGAATTTCAGACTTTCTGTCATCTCGAGAGATCAGATATTCTTAATAGTATTGGCAATACTAATGAGAACATAGATCGCTTTGTTTTAATAGGAAAAAAAGTTGAGAATCCTTGTTTTTCCCTATTTAATTGCTACGTTTATTCTCTGTTTAAATAGAGTTTGGAATATTGCCGAGAATAATTAATTCAAAGCTGGGTATTGGAAAGGTAGAAGTTTACTCAAAGCTGAATTCATTCCTCCCCATTCACAGACAAGCATCAACGATCTACAGTTTCGCGCGATTCAGGTACACAAAGAACGACTGTCGAGCGTACGATGAACGCGGTTTGACGATTACCACACGCTCTGAAGAGGCTAACGGCGGCTGAAATCAATGATAAAATCGAAAGGATCGAGCACACGGGACGATCGGACCGAGGTATTAAAGCCTTCGTGAGTGGGGCGATTTTATGGTTTCCGCGGTATACGAACGATTTCCAAGGGGCCGTGATTGAACGCGGGTGAAAAGAAACCGCGAGGAACACTCGACTCGGGCCGCCGCCTCTGTCAGCTGTCATTAAGCGTCGTTAACTTGACAGTGGACAGAAGTCAATGGCGCTGGATCCCGGGCACACCGGGATTACCAGTTGCTCTACAGCTCCTCGAATAGAGCGGTTATCTTTATGTCGTTTCTAAGAAGATTCACGTCCTTCCTCCTGCTATCCCGCTACTCTCATCGTGGTCGTCCTCTTTAAAACCTTCCACTTTCTCCGTATTTCAGCTCCTGGCATCTCTACGATTTTTTGATTCGCTTTCGTAACCTTCTGTTTCGGTAGATCGATAGTACGATGACATTTCTGGAGAGGTTTGAAGTGGAAGTCAGTGTGGAACGCGAGTGAGAAGTTCGAGTATTTTATGGTTTCCGTGATTTTATTTTTAGGATAAATTGTGTTAGAAATCGAGAAGATTAAAGGATGATTGATTAGGAGATGATGAAGTAGAAGATGATGCATAGAGAAGTTCGCAGCTGAAGATAACGTAGGGTGTGAAAGAGAATTTATTGCGTAATTTATCGTTTAAGAAGATTATTGATGTGACAAGTGCAGATTGAAGATGGGATATTGTTTAACATTCTCGTTACTGATGCTGCAACTTCTACGGTTTGTTGGTGTCACATTTTTATACCAGAAATGACAATATCGAGTAGCAGTGATAGCTACATGGTGTTTTGACAATTATTTTAAGTATAATGATCGATGATGAAGCTGAGTGTGAAGATATTTCTGATAATTAGATTGTACGTCTTCTAAGGAAAGAACATCAACTATCAGTAGCATGATAGCAAATTTAATGAGGTAAATAGAACGACACATAAATTTCACAAATTTTCTACAACACCCTCAAATACCCAAATAACAAGAACGTTTCTCAACTCTCTACCACGAGATCCGTGAAAAAGATCTTCTAAAAAAGCTTCCAAGACTCTTCCACCTCCGCAAATGTTCACCCCCCCCCCCTAAAGTGATCCGGAAGCGGCATGGTACCGCTGAGGAAGCAAAGAAAACAACCTGACAGATCCCCGAAACGAATCGATCTCGTACCCACGATCCGCCCCCAGAGAAAACACGAAAGCCACGCAACGTGTCGTTTTCTCAGACAACAACGCGTCACATCCTCGCCATCCCGAAGAAGATCGACTACTAACTGATCGAAACACATCGACGATACACAAAGGGGAAGGAATAAACGTGAAATGGAAGTTGCATTGAACAGGGCTGGAAGCGAGAGGTGAATAGAAATGGAGCTTCCTCGAGAAGCTCGCAACGTCTTCAGCAGGATCCAAAACGCGGGTGCATAAACAACCGCGATCCCGTGGAAGCACGCGCAGCGCGCATAAAATCTCATAATGCCCTTGTCCAAACAAACGCACGGTGGCAGTGTTATGGCGTTGGAGAATTTACCACTCTGAAAAGCGGCGAACAGAGCCACGGACGATGAGGAACGATGAGAACGGAGGCGGTGCAGAGACACGCGAGTGGGAGAGAGAGAAAGAGAGAGAGAGGGAGAGAGAGAGAGAGATAGGAGTGGCTCCAGAAGAGATCTTCGCGCGTAGGAGCCGCCACTCGAGAGTCCGCTCGTTTAAATCCAACTACAAGGTAAACCTCGCTTCTCTTCAGAACCCCCTCTGATCCCTTCTCTCTTTTTCCATCTTCTCCTTCTTCTTCCTTGTTCCCTTCTTCCTTTCTGTCCCTCCGCCAGTTCCTCTTCGATCCCCTCCTCCTCTTCCATCAGATATCTCGTGTATCGAGACTATACAACCGCTAATCCGATTGTTGCCTGTTTGCCGCGCATCCCTTGTGAACAAGGAATCACCCGGACGTGGCATTAAGAAGCTATCGGCGTATCTTTGTTCTCCACTCGTCATTATCTGGCTTGTTTTTCTAGGCGACGATTAAGGATTTGACGAGATTAAGTGTTTGTTAGGAGAAGAGTCAAGAGACGGGTTAGGTTCGCAGCAAAAGTTAGCTGTGATTGTAGTTTTACTTTTGAGACAAAGTGGAAGTTTGTAATCGTATTTTGGAAAGTTTCAAGTGTGGACCATTGAAAGCATTAGTAGATATAAATTCACAGTTAGACTAAGTACGTAAATCAACCAATCGTTTATGTTTATAAAACTATAAATATTCTTCCTCTGATTTGTGCTGTACGGATGATTCAATATAGAGGCTGTAGTAGAAGAAATATGAGCTGGCTTTTTGAATCGAAAGATGTCTGTAATGGTAACATTGTTTCACGAATAAGACGGGTATTCTTGTTCGTGCGCAGCATATCGTTTAGAACGTGGTTCGTCTGAATTAATTACAGAACAAACTAAGATCTTCCGTGCTTCTTATCATTTTTCAGATCGAACATATAAATGTACTCAATCAGGCACAAACTAAAATTTGGTTGCAATAAATCAAGTTCTGCTGCTATGTTTAAAGCTTGAAAACTGATATTTCGTTTCAATAGGTAATATGTAGGTAAATACAAATTTACAATTTGTTTCTATTTATCCTAACTTTTGTATCTCGAAGAGTTTATCCATAGGTTCCTTAGTTTCAATGTCTGACAATAAGTCAAGAACCTCGGACTATATCACAAGCTGGTTTCTTTGTCCATCGAGTCGCTTAAACAAACCATGTGAAACGTTCTTCCCCTCGAAATATTTGCTCAGCGTGTGAAACGCCGCGGTTTGAGACGACGACACGCGTTGACGCAGAGATTTAAGGCGGCGGAAGTGGTTGCAGCACGGTATTCGTGTGTTTGCGGACTAAAGACAACACCGGTGTAAATCTGTTTGGCCAAGGAAAGCCTGGCCACGTGGCGTGCACGTTTGCAGCCTGTTCCAACCTCGGGTCTAACTGCTTCGTCTAATATTTCTCTAGAAAACACTGGATTACGCCGTGCGTTCGCCAATTAACTCTCATTCAGGACCGAAACTCCATCATCGAGTTTTTCAGCTAACATTGTGTAGAATTATTTTAAGAACAAATAAAATAAAAATTGTTTGCATGTGTGTAGAGAGTGGATTTTGTGTTTGTTCAGTAACACCATTAAGAATTCAATATGAATAAATGCATTTAAGGAATAAAGAAATATTCGAAAAAACTGAATAAGATTTTCTTTAGTATCAAGTATAGTTTCTACTATGCACTATTAGATTTTATTATTGTTCTAAAAATATAAATGTCAACGCAAGGAAAGTGACGAATTTTAGCGAAGATAATTTTTAGGAACTCTCCTCCATCTGTTTCCTATTTGGTACACTTTCTATTATTAGTAAATATATTAAATAATCTCTCTGACATCGAATAAGTGTCGGCATCCGCTAACTGAAAGAAACTAACGAAGACATTTAATAAATCTTAACATAGATAGCCAAGCGTCGCTCGTATCTTAATGTACATAAATTAATTGTTTCGCAAATAATCATCAAATCGTTATTGAATGCAGCTATTTACGTACAATTCAGCTGACGCGAACACTCTTTCGACGTTATCTTTCGATTTCCACGAACCGTCATCGATCGTCGAGTGAAGCAGCTGTGAATTTATTTATCGATCAACCTGATAGCGAGTATTTATAAAAAGGAAACCGCGGGAAATATTTGGACGCGGTAATCTGGCCTGAGATACAGCGTCCGGCAAAGCAGACAAAACACACCGGGATTTATCGGCGGCTATCATCGGTTAATTGTCTCGTTAAGGCGATTAGGCCTTTTCGAGCCGGACGAGGCCGACTTGTCGCTGTCGACTGGCGTGAAAGTCGCGCCTCCCCCCTACTAAAACGCGATGAATCTTATTGGTTTGACGAGCACGCTCCTGCTTTATGACAAGGGATAAACTTCGGACACGACGGGAGTATACTCTTAACTGTGGGAAGAATTCGACTCCCATTCTCGAGGGAGAAGCTGGTGAGCGAGGGGTCTGTAATAGTCGAAACGTTCGATCCAGGAATGGCGAATATTTTTCAACCGAGTTCGATTAACAGATAATTCATTATTGTACCTTTGCCAATCTCAACAAAGTCTTCCGCCTAAACGTCCCTCTTGCACTCTTTTTTCCAATATCCAAACGTCAGTTTATTTCCCATTACAGAAATAACACTATCAAACTTGACAGAAGATAAAAACCAGCCTTATTGATCGTAACAAGGTTCTCCATTTAAACGTAGCGTTTGTACCTTGCCCCAGAACCAGATGCCAACTTATCTGCTCCAAAATAGAAAATTAATATTATCAAACCCAATGGAACATACGCTGCTCCGGTTCTCCTTAGAGCAACAACGGTAAACAACAGCGAAGTTCTCAAGACCAGTATAATAGTATCAACCATTTCCAAGAATTAAACCTAACGAATATTCTAACTATGCCACGTAACAGGAAAACTACCCTTATCGCTACTAAGAAAATCTCCCATCTAAAATCATCCTTCCTAAACTCTGTACAGAACCAAACCATGAAAAAGCATGAAAAGAGGCATCAAACGAGCAATTCACCCCCCTCGACGTATTTCTTCGTTCTCGCGTTACACGTCTCGCCATGAGCTCATACCGATGCGCGGCCTTATCCCGCGAGCAAGCAACGTAACAGACTCGTGTATACGCGATGGTGCCCGGTATCGTCCACGGTATCGTATCGTATCGTGCTCGGGTATCGTGTGTCCCTTGGATGTGCATCGCGCGGCACGGCCGTGTACGACGCGGCACCGTGGCGTTATGAATGCCTGGAATTTATCAATGGACGCCGCGCCAATGATAAATCGCACGTGCGCTTCGTATCGTCCCGCGGCCCTTTCTATCCGCGCGAGAAAGGGGAAGAAAGAGAGCGGTTAGTGCTCAGCCACAAGGGAACGTCTTCCTTCGACGAGCTCCTACCGTGTACATCGCGATCCCGCCTCGCTGACAAATCGGCTCCCGTTTTTACACGCGCAACGCGCCTCCAGCCTGAGACGGCCCGGGAATACGAGATAGGGCCTTCTTGAAAATCGTCTGCCGTCTTTCTTCCCCTTTCCTTTTTCTCTTCAGTTTCGTCCTTTACTCTGTACGCTTGGTTGCTTTTTGGTTTTGTTTGTTTCGTGGCGAATTCTCGGGCCCCTTCGAGGCCACGGGGTGGCGTGGCGGATAATTGAGAAGGTTCGAGGTACAGTCCAACCCTTTTCGGCTTAGAAAAGCATTTAGTATTCTGGTTTAGGTGGTTTGTATCTGATATTTTCGAAAGCTCGATAACTTCGAATGAGATAATACGTCGAAGCCTTCAAATGGCAACAATGTCGGCCTCCGATTACTATCATTGGACGTTTTAAGGTGTTTATACGATATTCAACCCCTTGTCCCTTGAGAATAATGTATCATTTTCGTGGAACGAAAAATAGATCGCTTCGGTAATAAGGCTTCCTTTGAACTCTATCAGGTTGTAGTTTGACAAATACAGATTACATAAGTGTAATATCGGATCGTTCCGCTTCAGACGTAACATTGCAGGTAGGTCACTACAGCTAACTTTCATTTACGTAGCTAACGCAAAATATCGTAAGACGAGAGATTAATATTTTATGTCTTACGTAACATCGACCATTAATGGATTTTGTCGCTGATATATAAGTATATAATATAAATTAAATTAAATATCCTAATCTAATCTGGCATGGTGAGCAATGGCGTTACGACACAAACTGAAAGTTAAGCTATAATCTAAAACATATAATTGACAAGAGTCGAATGAAGTAGAATGTCCAATCCAATTTGGTAATTTAGTGGTAAAGAAATGAGGAATATTTTAACGATTGTTGGAGATATCGCAAACAAGTTGAACGAATATGGAACAGAACTTTCTATCTTCGAGATGGTTCCACTATACTTCGATTCCTGCAGTCTCAACACACCAACTCGCGAGCTACTTCAATCAGGGGCGTGTAGAATCGAACCCAAAGAGGATGACATCACTTGCAGCGTCCGGGAATCGCTATCTGTGGCCGCGAACGGATCGAACTCGGCAAACGACATAATCGTATCTCTCGCTTCTTGGAAGACGGTCGCTTGATCGAAACAATCGAGTTCGAGAACGATCTCGACAACAACGTGGATAAAACCGCCGGCAGACAAAACCACAAATGTATACGATATATACGATAAATTAAATTGTCTTGTGATTTCATAATTGTTTCATGACATCGTTTATGTTTATGAATTGTGTGCACGATACGTTTTATTTCCGCTTGCACATTTAAAGAATGCACACTTCAAGGATTGCTGTTAAGATATTTGAGAAATGGATTCGATGCAACGGTCTCTTCGGTACGCTAAACTAAGCGAAGAGATGAAAGGAGATTTAGCACGACGAACTCGAGTTCTTGATTTGGAGCAGCTAGGTAGCTGTTTAGAACACCCAACTTATCTAATGTCCGCCATTATTACGTACGTCCATCGTTAATTTAGCGTTGCATGGATTTTATACGATCTACGTTGAGCTTTCTATTCGGCTTGCAGTTCGTTTAGAGCAAGTGGCAATACACGTTATTAATGATACGTAAACCTAACTCGATCTACTTTTAAGGAGCGTCGAAATATGATTTTGCCTGTATCAGAGAGCGTTCCTAGGAAGTTGTTCCTTTTTGCTTGCTGGAATTATCGAAGAATTTTACATTTTAATAAAAAGGCAGAGCAATTTTTCCACCGATAACAGAACATCTTTAATACAAAAACTAGGAAACGATTCTCAAACAAGTGACTGATTGTGTTTCAGCATTCAGAGATATGTTTCAAATATCACTGCAGTAATACGATCTTACGAAAATAAAATGTGGAATAAGATCAATTCTCAAAAGTGGAATAAAATTATCTGTATATATACTTCTCTGCAATTTGTCCGAGGAGATAATTGGCAAATTATTATAACAGTTGAGATTCTTTCCTCTGGAAGATCCTTTTCTCAAGGGCCCCTCAATTGGTAGCTAGCCTCGACTTTGGTTCACGCGACAGCCCGCATGTTTCGCGCGTTCCACGGATTTGCTTTCCCCGTATACCCTGTCAATGGGATATGCCGCGTGCCCACGCGACCGACAGATTCATAAACGGGACGCGAGCGTTCATTGTTCGCTCCGGGGACCAGATTTTCCTCCCACGAGCTGTGCGTGGGGCCCGGACCCCGATCGCGATAAAAAATACGCCTAAGGACGACCAGGTACCTCGATTTACCTGACGTTACGGCCGCTCGCTGCTCGACTTCCTCGGGGAATCTGGAGCTTCCATGCTCGCGCAGATAAGGCAATCGATTCGGGATCCTCTCCGTTTCTTCTGCCTCCTCTTCGTGTTCCTTCTTTCTGTTTTATTTCGTCGGACGAAAGCTGGAAACGTAGCTGGACGAAGAAATCGCGACGAACGAGGGAACAAGGGACCCCGGTTCGATGCTCGAATTATTGTCGCAGTCTCTTTGCTTGCGGATACAAAAATACAAACATTATGTATTCTGACGCTTTAAGAAGCCTGCTTGGACAACGTAGATATAAGATGGTACGCGGAATGGAGTTTTGCGGTGTTTATGGCTTTTGGAGGCTGTTTCATTTTTTTAGTAATAGCTGCAGGTACATTTTCCTGTTGCGAATTTGTGAGTGGAACTGGCAAATTTATTAGTATAACGAGTTTTAGATGTTTCTTTCTTTTTGCGGCTATTGAAACTGTACAGGTGCTTGGCAGAAAAATTAAAGTCGATATCTTAGCGAGATAACTTATTTCTGTACTTCGTTCGAGAAAAACTTCAAGTATCCTGTCAGAGGAGTTTTTCATAGCGAGCAATTTTAACACACCCTAGCTAAATATGTTTATTCATAGACCAACTGAATCGTTTATGTTAATATGTAATTTCTTTACCGTTCTAAATCACCAAAGAGCGTTCTGAGATAAAATATAAGAAGCATAGGAAATCACCGAACATCTTCAACATAGTTTACAAAGATTGAAACCTCGCCTCGAGTGGATTCTTTTTAACCAACAACGAATTATCCCGACTAGCACCGAACGCTCTTCTATTTTTCTCGCGACGAAAGGTCTTGAATCATAGAGATTACAGCGCGTACAAACGGCGTAATGTATTCGCGGACAGCCTAGACGAGTGTTACACGCGGGACGCGTTCGCCAGAGAAAACGACAACCGTTTGCATTTGCAATCGGCAAGTGCACTTGGATCGCATTCACTGCTGGCCAGGAAGTGTCTGGCCGATCCTCGAACGCTGTCAACGAGCAACGAGCCGTGGGTAATGAGTAACGGCGTGATTGTGCCGGAAAATGCAAATATCATTGGCCTGTCGTGTTCCGAGATGAATCTTCGTTAAATTAAAGGGAAACTGAGCAAAGTACGGATTGTTTCTTGCTTCGAGAGCCACATACGACTTCCTGTTTAAGTAGGGGAGTTCCCATCCGCAGGAGGAATTCATATTGGATCCTTTTATTTAGAGAAACGTACGTACAAAAATTTTTGTGTGAGCTGAGAGAAGTACGCTGCACTGATTGTCTTATAGAATTGAGTTCACGTCTAAAACGATCTGTCAAAATTCAAACTCCTGACAGGATACAGGGATGAATATACAGACATCAATTTATTCGCAGTTTGAAAAAATATTCCATGTAATATGTATTTTGCCATATGGCGAAGGACTTTGGACAGTTACAATTTATTTGCTCTGTCAGTAAAAACATTTTTTTTCAGACTGTCATCATTTATAGAATTATTCAAATGTTTGATAAATCCCAGGACGACATTTTAGATTACAGTTGCTAGTTTATGGATCAAGAAGTATTTCCTACTTTAAATGTTCCAAATATAATGAATAACTTCGTCACTTTCTAACATTTCCGCTGCAAAAAAATTGCAATTACAGCTGCAAGCTACGTTAATATCATCCAAAAAGATTCCAACTTTTCATTTTGCAATTATATATGAAAAGATCTCTAAACTTTGGACAATTCCGGCTAGTGCACGTTCTTAATGTTTATTTGGAGGATGAGTTTCCAATTTCATAATTACATATCAGTATATTTAATCTCGCCAAATCTTATCGTGGAAAGGAACGTCTTATAACATGACACAAGATGAAGAAGATCGCGTAAGAAGCCACTAGAAACGCGATCGAAAGGATCGAGCAGCGACGGCCGGCGTGAAATTCACAGCGCGCGTCGCTCAGGCGTGCTCCCTTCTGCCTTTTCGTCGGATATTTTCGTCTCTTTACGAGGATATGCGAGACGCGAATGTATTTTTGCCATTGGCGTGTGTTTTACCCCCCGTCACCATCCGCAATATCGTCCATTTCACTCCCCGTGACGAAGCAGCGTCCTAAATGTCCAGCGAATGCACTCGTTTCCGACACGTTTCTCCCCACGACTCAAAATCACCGCCTAGCGGCGACGCATCTTTCGAACCTCGCGCGTTCGATCGATGAATTTATAGCGGAACAAGAATGGAGCAACATTATTTACGACTGTGAGACGAAATGGAAACGCGTTGGAGGAGAAATAAAATGAGATTTGAAGGATGAATTGTAAATCTTTTGCCGCTTTTTGTGGACCAAGCGTGAATGCTTGATATTTTATATGAGATTTGTAAAATTAGCAATTGTGTGGATGTTCGTAATAATTGAATTAACTGTGAAATGAATTATGTGCTTCGAATGTATTTTGAAATAATTAAGTTCCGAATATCCGCCTGTATCCTCAAACAATAAAAATCTATCAAATAATAAAGTGCATGCTGGAAAATAACGTTTCAAGACGGAAAAGAAAGAGGAATATACCCAATAGGAAATAAAAATCGTCAGGAATAATACTGGACTAGGTATCACGATGATGAAATGATCGAGAAGGGAGGACGTCGTTAAGGATCGTCGGATACATCGAACGGGAAGAATTTCACGGATGATCGAAGGGGTGGTAACGATCTGACTGGCTGGTGTAATTAAACGCTTAATTGAACCGACGCTGGCTGGCCAATTGGCTAATATCAAACACCTGCTACTTGCTCGTTCGATCTTACGATCGAAAGTAATTACAAACGAGAGAGGGAAGTTGTTTTTCCTTTTCTGCTTGTACCTTTCCCCCTATATGTCCTGGCTATATTTGCCCTGTCAAGATAATTGGCACGTGAGACTCGTGCTATAAAATTTTCGGATGGATAAACGATGCCTATACACTAATGTCCAAATTATGCATAAAAGTACCAGAACTCGAAATTCTTCTTTTCAACGATTACGTATGTAAAATTTACATTCTGCTACATTCTTTGAATTAATTTTTGGATCAACTATGTCTCTTTGCTTTAAAGAAATGTCTTACCCTTGTAGACTATTTCATACGAAAGATTCTATTATTGATATACACGATACATCGTTTCAATTTATGTCACACTTTTCTTAAAATATTCTACCGTTTGTCTTCAAAACTGAATTATTTTTTTATTATGAAAGTACGTAATCCGACATGGTCTAGCTGCCATGATGAATGTGTCGTTATTTTACTGGATAAAATCATATTACTTAACGACAGTAATATCACGGTTCAAACGACTATTTTAACCCATTCTTCGTAACAAGTAATACACATATACAATATTTCATCAAAGATGGTCCAAATTCCAAAGACAAAGAAAACAAAAATTTGTCGTATCGTTAAGTGATTGAACAATTAATAAATTTCTATTTCAAACCATTCTTTTGAACAGTTTTACTTTTCTGGATTGTATCCCTTTCCCAAACCAAATAGTAAATCAGTGATATTAATTGAACAATTTCTCTAAAATCGGCGAAGAATTTAAATGAAAAGTCGTGGAAGTGCCGTTGAGGCGAGGACGATTGTCGCTTCCGTTCGAGTATCGTCGGTGAAAAGGGTTAAGCAGGCCGTTTAGAAACGTCCAATTATCCCCTGGCGTGGTTCGTCGGCTGAGCGTTTCCACGAGCCCGTTAGCCTAGCCTTAACAAGTCGCCGAGGTAATCTCGTTGCGTGCAATAGCGTGTCGTGTTTGCGGAACGTGAAAACGTGCGAAACCGCCTTAATTAACTCGATTAAGACGTTAAGGAGCTCCCCCTCTTTTCCCCGTCTGATTCACCAACGCCAAACCGTTCGCCGTTTCATCCCTTCCCTTCGTATCTCTCTTTCTCGCGCGTTAAATACATCATGCGTTATAACGGCGAATTCATACGATCCGCAAAAATATTCAGAGAACGCGATAAACCCTCCTATATAACAGTTATGAATATTAAACTAATTGCAAACTATTGTCAGACGTATCAATTTACTAAATCTTCCTTTTTTGTTTTTATGAATATTTTTATTATTTTAGATGTACATGACTGGGATATCATTTTAAGAATTGGAATTTTCTTGCTCGTATACGACTAT
Organism: Bombus affinis; assembly: GCF_024516045.1. Taxonomy (NCBI): domain Eukaryota; kingdom Metazoa; phylum Arthropoda; class Insecta; order Hymenoptera; family Apidae; genus Bombus; species Bombus affinis. The sequence continues at coordinate 10,388,889 of NC_066346.1, forward strand.
TTATATTTAGAAATGCATTTTGTCTAGGATTTAGCGAAATATGAATTTTCAAAAATAGGACAAAAATTTCTCAGCCTCCGTACTTAGAAATACAGCACGTGATCCCCGCATTGCATAGGCGACCATTATACTTTAACCCTACAACGCAAGCATTCGTAATTTTTATGGTTTACAAAACCGTTTCATTTATCGCGAATAACAGATACATTTCATTATCTAGTACTAAACAATTAACGTATCAAATTATTACCTATAAGTAAAACGTGTAATTCGTAAAACGTGTCATAAAAGTAGAATTAAAAGTTACAAAAGTTCCATAAAAGCCTGTAATAGTGAAATATCCTGTCTTAAAGTTAAGCAGCAATTTCATAATGGATCTCATCGTGATCTTCGCAAATTATTTTTATCTTTCTTTTCCATATAAAAATGAGCTGCTATCGCGATTTAGAAGAAACGTGTAGAAAAGAAGCTAAGGGATGGCCTCGTGTTCGCCAGGAATCATTAGGGGTAATTAAGAGCCGCGAATGGAGGCGATGCGTTGATAGATAAGCGTGATTGAGGGTGATACACGCGAAGATTACCACGCGGCTCGTTGATTCTCATTCAACGATCGTTCTCCGCCGACGAATCGTCGGGATGTCCGTCGTCAGAGTTTTGCGCCGTTTCGCGGGACTCTAAGTAGACGCGTATGTAATCTAATTGAATTAAATATCGCGTCAAGTTGGCCTGGATGAGTCATTCGACGTGCAAACGTGATCGTTTATTCTTCCAGGATGATCGAGACGCTACGCTGTTTAAGAATTATCTGTCTGATTGCGCCAATAGCTGTGTTCGGTCGAGGGACATGTAATGCCTTGTTTAACGAGAAATTCTTAATCATCATCGGCGCGATAATTACGAACTTTTCAGTGGAGAAACTCACTTGCCTTTCGAACGGGGAAACTCGATTGCTCGAATGTGTCAATTCGAAAAATTTGAGATGCAACGTGTAGTTGCGCTTAAATCTTTCCAATTTTCATGTCCATTTTCGCAACATTTTTTATGAGATTATACTTACAGCGTGATGTGCCTAGGCAAAATGACATTTTCAAATTAGGGGTTGAAATAATGCTTTTATATGAAACTAACGGTGATGATGGAATATTTTTCTAGTTTGCACTGATTCGCATAATTTTATTGTATTTTCGTTTGATCAAGTTTCCATCAAAAGGACAGGAGAATGATTCCAAAAATTTGGTATCAATTGGAAATCTGTAAACTAAGTATATTATATCGAGACGCTTTGCTGATACAATGGAACTTCGAAATTATCATTCACATAGCTATAACTTCGATAAGTGACATTCCATGACACAAAGATATGAGTGAATAATTGAAGTTTTATGGACGTACGTTTACACAATGCAGAGTGATTGATGTCTCAATTAGTTTACGCGTCAACAATCGGTATATTACTCCTGAGTAAATACTCATCATTAACAATTGCTTTCTCTCATTAAACTTCGCTCCCAATCAATTTCTGCGACATTCTTGCTTTTGGCATCTAAAGACGTATTCATTGAACGAGAATTAATTATAATGCAGCATTGAAATTTATACATGCATACAGAAGAACTACAAAACCATCTTTATAATTCTTTCGACATTATCAGACAATTGAAACTTAGCCATTTCTAGCTACCCTCGTTACCTATCATTCAATTCCTCGAACATCAATCATCCCCAGAGTTTTCTTTCTCACTATCGCCCTACTCATTCACACTACCCTAACGTGTATCTTGCTTCCTGAAAATCGATCATCTTTCAACTTCCTTCCCTATTGAACCACAAATTCAAAGGAGACCTATCTTCACTTCAATTTACCCCCAAAAATCAATCCTATCGATTTTCCTTCCTTGACTTTCTTCTTCCCGTAAATATACATCTTTATCTTACAAAAAAGCTCTGAAAGAACCTGTTACACTTAGAGCCTACTTTCAACTCTTGATTTTAAGAAACGCAAGAGTTCATAACTTTTTTATAACCGACAAATATATATATATATATATGTTTCCTAATAAACTCGAAATCCACGGCCATGTTTTAATGACACGATATTTTCAGCATTATTGTGCGTCCCTACTGTGTACAGTAACAAACATAACACGCTCACAGTCGGCCCTTTTGAACTATATATTTGGTTGTTGACAAGCTCGCGATATTTTATACAAGAGTTTTAATTTATATCTTTCAAACATTTCCACACACCTTTATTCTTCTCCGATCTCCCGCAAACACCTGTTTTGCTTTGCAGTAAATTTCATATTTTGCGCCTTGTACGCTATTACGATCGATGACAGCCAAAGTCATGCATACGTTGAACTGTCGTGTACGTACTGTGTCGTACGAACACTCGCCGTAAAAGTGTAAAGTTCAATATGAGGACCTTAAGTCTTACATCTACGGCTTATTCACTGTCTCGTAAAAAGCGAAATCAGTATTAACGATAATATGGAGACTTACGGATGAGGCGGTGGAGCATGGAAAGCTGCGGCGGCGGCAGCGGCGGCGGCAGCCGCGTGATGTTCCCATGCGGCGGCAGCCGCCGCGGCCGGATGAGGTGGAGGCGGCGGTCCATGGTGCGGATGAAACGGCGGCGGCGGCGGATGCGGATGCGGATGAAACGCCGCATGGAACGCCGAATGAGGGTGATGCGGGGGCGGCGGCGGCGGTAACAGGGAGAACGCCTCCTGATGATAGGCGACCTCCTTTTCCGGCATTTTGTTCTCGCTGCTCTCGAGGCTCGAGTGCTGCGCCACAGAGGGTGCCTTCGCTGCCTGCTCGTCCAGGATCAGGGAAGATCGTCCTGTCTGACACCCCGTGCCCGACGATGCGAACCACCTTCGATCCACGATTGCATAGTCCGTCGATCCTCAACAGACTTTTCGCTCTTCTATCTCGATAATGACTCTCTTCCTTTACTTGTCCTTCCGATTAACAAATTGATTATTTGATTTTAAAAAGATTTAAATGGTTCTTGATGGTAAACGGATTGCATTTCATGTTATTTCATGTCGTTCGATGAGGACGAGGTTGGTTAGGTGGTACAGAGCCTTCCGTCGGCTGTCGACTGACGTCTTCGTGGGAAATGGTTTTATTAATTCTTGAAAATTATTGCTTTTGTATTTGTTTCATACGGATCTGTTCCTTTAAGCGACGAATCAGTGGATGATTGCGTATTTTCAAATCAAGGCGATCTATGGCGTTCCCAGAATCGTCAGGACCAAGAAGAGTCTTTTCCAGTTTGTTCGAGGTAATAGGACGCTTATTATCTCCAGGAAAATTCTATCCGTCACGATGATCATTTGGCAGACTATTACACTCGAAAGATCTAACAGTGTGATTAATCAGTTGCCAAGAGTCAATAATAACCGAAAGCGCGGAGGAAGCTCTGAAACTCCATCTCCGGATTATCCAACGTCCGTGCCAAAATCACGGTCACCGTGGAACAGTCCGTTCGCGTCACACCATGACGAACAACACCACGTTGTACAGATTGTTCCACTAATCGTCACACGGTCTTTCACCCCGAAACATAGAGACAACAATAACAACAACCACTACCAAACGATTCTTCTACCTATAGGGAAATATGTCCTTGTAAGTAGAAGGAATCCAAGTTTCTTTGCGAGACGCGCAAGAGAGATGATCACGCGGTACACGAATCCGAAGGTTCGCGGAAAAGCCAGTGGCAAGTCCCGGGGGTTAGACGAGAGTCCCAAAAATCCGCGGGCCGAGGCGTGTGTGCGGGCTGTCACGGTGCTCGTGCTTTGGCGGGTATGGCGGTACTGAGGCTCCACCACCACCACCACCACCGTTACCACCACCATCACGCTTCGCCACCACCACCAACAGCAGCGGCAGCACGAGCAGCGACGGACGAACGGTGGTGGACTCTTAGCGGAACGAAGACGTTCTACGAGGGAAAATTCAAAGTTAGAACGAGAGAGAGGATAGGACGTACGCCCCTGGCCGCGTTGGACGAGCGATACGAACAAGATGGAACGAGACGGCGGAGTCCACGAATACGGGGGAGGGAGACGAAGGGGTCGAGTAGATCCACGGAACGAGAATGGTGGGAAGAATCTCGTGGAGAAAGAGAAACGGGGGAAGGAGTTAGTGGGGACGAAGGTCGAAGGAAGAAGGCCCGCGATGTCGACGGACAGAGAAGGACGGAGAACGCGTGTCAGCTCGACAACTCAACTAGCACCAGCCGTCCCTGACTCCCACCTCGGGACTCTTTCTCCACTCCAGCCTCCCGTACCCTTCGACCGCGAAGGCGTACGAGGCGGAGATCCAAGGGGAAGGGAGAGAGTGCGTGGGTGACACGCGGGGGAACACGAAACTATTCCAGAGGGAGAGACTATCCATCAGAGCACGGATAGAAGGGCCCGTGCCCACGGTGATGGCTACGATTAGCGAGGTCCGTGTCCTCTGCGTTCAGTGACGGAAAGGGTTTTGGAAGGATGAGTCCTTTTTTTCTTTTTTAGCGGATAAAGACAAGTCTCCTGGGTGGATTTAGAAGTGGCGTGGGGATAATTTGAGTTACAAGGAGAATTGATTGCGGTAAAAGCGGTTGATTTCCGAGGTTTAATTAGAAGCAATGAAAAGGGGTTGCTTTTTGGCAACGAATTTTGGAACGAGAAGAACAAGAAGATGATACGAGAAGAACAGAGAAGTAGGTGAGGATAATTGAAGTTGAAGCGATTGGTTTCTGAGGATTGATTAAGGGAATGAGAAGAAGCGCTGCATAAATTTTGGAGTGGAATGAGATAGTTCAAGAAGCTTCGAATAGAGATATGAATATACACTATGTAGTATACACCATTATACACTATCTTTTAATATTGATTATTGTTGAATCCGAAGGTGTTCTATCAATGCAATGATCTGTCTACTAGTATCTACTACTAATATCGAAGAACTACACATGTCTTATCCACTTTCACGGCCTCCACTTCAAGCTACAATCACACGATCGAAAGCAACTTTTACTACTCATTAATATGTCAACAAAATTCAATTTACAATTTGCTATGTAATCAATTAAATTGCATACGTATCTTCACGAGAGCAATTAAACATTCGATTGCTTCATAATACACTTTCTCACAATTTAACGCAACATAAATTGATGTTTGCTGTAGAAAAGAAGTTTCCATGCGTAAGATGCCTGGTTGTTACACATGTGCTTTGCAACGAGTCCGAGGAAACACGAAACCGGCGCAGTCGAAAATGCGAGGAAAGACAGGACACATACCGTTGACAGTAGGCAGTTTAGGTTTCAAAGAATTCGTGTCGTCGGCCAGTCACATTTCTCCACTCTTTTCGGATTCACGCGCTGGAAAAGATCGTTTCCAGGGTAGGAAAAAATATTTGGCCGGCTGTTCCTGTGAAACTTCTTACCTACCGGAAGCTAAACACTCGATGACCATTTGTGTTTCTTGTCCTAGAGAAAGTTCAACATTTTTGCACATGTTTTTAGTTTCATTTATTTTAATAGTAACATAATTCATATCTACTCCAACGTTATACTTGCGAATAACAATTTAGTACCACTGCCTCACTATATTCTCAAAGTAACTACAAACCTAAGTAAATAGCATTCAGTGATCTCAAAGCTGAATCATTCAAACCACCCCCGATGCATTGTACCAACACCAAAATACTCAAACATAATTTTATTCGACTAACTATCTCAAGGACCTACAGTAGCACTTGAATTCCTCTTTCCTAGGTCACACTCATCCCTTCCATCATAAATTTCAAGGAGCAGAAAAACGCTTGATCGCAATCCCTTGACATTCAAATTAACCGTTTCCACTATAATCGGCCATTAGAGTAGAACCAGGTTGTTTCATTTCATTCGACGGTGACGCAGCCCCCGGAGGAAGCCATCATCGTCGAGCAGTATCATCATCAGGGAGAGCGGCGCAATTAGGGCGGCGAGGATTTTAGCGAAACGAGCCGCTCTAAACGCGTTGCTCGTCTTTCAACGATCTACCCGGTTGAAGGAACACAAGACACGGTGGCAAGAGAGCGCAAGAGCTGTCGTTTTCGTGCGTTGATTGGCCGGTCGTTTCAGGATAATTAGGTCCCTGGAACGGGATCAGCTCTGGGTGGGTGAGGTCCTGGCAAAATCAACAAAATAATAAGAGTCCACGGGTGTTTGCCAGAGACGCGAACGTGACGCGTTCTCGCTGATGAAGAGATGTATCTGAACGAGAGAATTACGACGCGACGACTGGTCAAGGGGATGAGGTTCTCTCTGATTCAACTCTTCTCTCTGATGACTCTATACAGGGTTCAATCGAAGGGTTTCGTTGATTGTTGAACTTCCGTCGAAGGTAGATAGTTAGGTTGATCAAAGTTGTTAATTTTGGGTGATCGTGAGTTTGAGGTGATGTTCGGAGCAAATATTAACAGCAATTTTGGTAGAATTTTGGTATGTCAGGGACGAATCCATAATTGATAATTTTGATAGAAATTGATGTGTATCGATAATTTTCGAGGAATAAACTGTTCAAAATTTGGATTCGATCAGAGATAAATATTGAGACGATTTAGCATCTTGAGAAGCTTTTGTACATTTACTGGTTATGTCGATAGAAACATAAATTTGCATAAATATTCGCAGTTTGGTCACCGCATTTATAGCAACTGTAACTCTCACGAAATCAGTAAACCATTTCGTTGCGTTTCATCTTCATATCATACCAACTTCACCAAGCATAAAAATATACACATGTGTATATCATTTCCAGAAAGGCTACCAATTCTACAGACACTACACAATCGACTCAAACCTTCCCATACGCGTCTACAATCCTCCGATAAAGAACACACAAAGAAACCTATCCAACAACATGCTCCGACATATTCCTCCGATTTCCTGGTACGTTAACTCGTCTACAGTCGACTAGAACTCGTACAAATCGGTAGATCGCGCCAGAACACGTATCCTCATCGATAGCTGGAACAACCCTGCGGATGGTAGAGTCGCGGTTGCCCAGCAGATCGAATCGATCCCCCTTGAGTGAATCGCTGTTGCAGCTATGGCAAAAAGCGGTTGCCTCGCTTCATGCGGTAGCCGTGTAACGCAGTGTAAACAAAAAAGAACGCGTGTTACATGTTCTATCCGAGTGTACGAGTGAGTTGGCAACAACGCCGCTCGTTACGTCGGACGCCAACAGCCATCCTCCTTCCGTTTTCATCCTTGGATCTCCTTTTGCGCGAGCTTCCAGTATTCCACGTCAGCGGCTATCCAACTCGAGACACGCTTTTACCAGGCGAGAGGATATCGCTTGGTGTTGGCATCGATCGTCGAGTCATTGATAGAACATGGTACATCGACGAGGACGGTGAAAGCTTCTGATTGATATCTTTCTTACCGCGGGACAGGGATAAGCAAGCGATCCCTCGCTTGACTAATCGCTGCCTTCTTGCCGGATCGCTCGACAGTCAGCCTATCTAGGAAATGTTTCGTTTAACTGGATTCTAATATCGATCTGATGTCACGTAACAGGAAGACTCGAGCGTGACCAGAAATCTGAATAATTTCAAGGGTGTGTTATTGAGAGAACTTGGCGCCAGTGTGGCGTTGGATTTTGGTTTTATCTTTTTTCGGGTTTCTTTGATTCCCGATGGGATACGCTATCGGTAGAGAATTTTGAATCGATGCTAATTTTTGTATTAATTTGAAGCTAATGCCATGGATACGTAAAAAGTTTATAAAAAGAACTTTCACATCGATGAAGCTTTGTACAGTATTTTAAGAAGTTTTCTGAACCATCAAAATTTTAAGATAACTCTTTCTTTTTTAATTCTTCAATTCTGCTTAATACTATTGTCAAAAGATTGATTAGTATTGTAAGAAGCAAATAAAACGTTGTTTCATAGAAGAAAATCTCAAGATATCTGCTTGACTGGTTAAACATTTAAAAACCCACGAAATCTCAAAAATATTAGGTAAATTGTAAAGGAAAACAATTTTCTATTTCCAAATAGTTGAGTGTAAATAATTAATAATTTTATGTTTTAAACCTTCCATTTCGAACCAATTTCCTAAAAAGTTTACTTTCCTTGGTCATTATGAAATTCGTCTGACAAACTGGACACGCTATATCTTTGAATACTTCTAAGATAAAAATAGAGTAAATACATGATTGATTCTGAGAATCAGTCGCTACAAAACATGATCCCCATTAAATACACGTCGATAAACTCTTCGACAAGAGTGACTTAATTAGACGACGAAATTACGTTAAAAAAAAAAGATTCTCATTATCCACGATCTCGGGTGATCAGAGAGCCATCCTAGCTAGGGTGCTGACTGCAGAAAGGGAGGACTGGAACCCTTTAGCCTGACTGTTCGGTGGTGGGAGAGTGGGCCGGGTCAATGATGAGACTCCTTATGGGGGGCCTTACCAGGTACCTGTTGGTCAGGTGGGCCCCACTATTGCCCCATAGCCTTCTCATCTCTTTCCATCTACCAAACAAACCTACGTTTCATCCTTTTCCCTCTTCTTCTCCTCGTCAATCCCTTGGTACACCATCTCCTTTTGTTCCGATCCAGGCACTGGACCATCGCGAGGATTATTCTTCGGATCCGCTTTGATCTTTCGGCACTGTTGCTTCTCATCCAAGAAGGGGCCCCCGATGGAAGTTCCTGGAGTCGCGCGAACAGTGATTTCTCAATGCGTTGATTCCTCTACCGGTGTTCCCTTTGAAGTAACACGGCTCGTACGGCCGCTTTATGGCTCTGAATAATAATGACGAATGTTTAATGAGAGGAAATGAAGTTGTTGCTCTTAACAGGATGATCGGTTTGGTAATCATCAGGCGTTTGGGTTCTGTTTCATCGTACATCCCCGATCATAAGTATCAGGAAATTTGCAGAAAGTTGGAAAATTTCGTTCTATATTTTTGAAACATTGTCGCGTGTGATGAGAATACAAGAAAAACTTTGATGTGTTTTATCTTCCATTTTTTATAAAAAAAAGAACAATTTTAACCCTCTGTGGGCAAGCTGAGTCGCTTATGTTTACGCTTAATTCTCGAAAATTAGACAAAATTTTGGGATATTTATCGAAGTCTATACTACGTTAGGCAATTGGCCTTTAAGTCAGTCACTAGAGAAAAGTTCTGTAGAAAACATAAAAATTCGCTGCGAAGAAATTTACGAGTGTTCTGAGCGCTAAACGACATGTCAGAGCGACTACACTCTTTACGCAGAACGTTTGTTCTCCTGAACTTGAGATATCATAAATTACCTCCTTTATTACTGAACAAAATACTTGGTGTAAAAGTACATGCGAAGATCGAACAGTTTTTCTCCCTTAAAAGAAACATTCTCGTTCCTCGTAAACTCAAATCGTCTGGCTCAAATGAACGTGTAACATCAACATCTAAACCGTAATCTTCCTGCTGTGTTGGCTGGTTGCGTTTCATCCGGGTGATTGCAAAAATAGAAGAGACCGTTTCGTAACTTCTGGCCACGGTGCAACTCAGGTTCCCGCGAGTACAAACGAGCTGGGCTGGAATTCATTATCGTTAATCACTTCGATCCTCGACCCCCTCAACGAGCCATCGTCATCAGCTCGTACATCTCCGGAAAGCCGTGGTTGTCTCGGTCTCGGTAGTCCAGAACGCTCATAAAAGCGGCCAAAGGTTTCACGCGAGAAACGGAACCCGAGGATCTCTTCGCGAGTGATAGAGAAGAAGAAAGAAAAGAAGAAGAGGATGAAGCTTGTAAAAAGAGAAACAGCGAGAAGGAGAGAGCGAAGGAGAGCAGCAGGCCGCAATTCGTGACTTCCCAGAAAGGTGGAGGAGAGCCTTCGGGGCCTGGAGCAGCTCCCCCGTGGTTCTAGCTCATTAACCGTCATCCTTCCCTCTACCCTGCCCTCATCATCCTCTTCTGCACGTCGTTGGCGTGACGGCGGGCCTCTCGAAGACGTGCGTGTGCGTCTATACGCGCTCATCAGGTAAGAAAGAAGCCGCCTGTGCCGACACGCGGGGCGCTAGGCGCTGGGTCAGTTAGTTAGCGCGGGAAGAGGGGATCGAAAGGGGCCTTACGCGAGTCGTAGTGGGGAGTCGATACGTATGGTGGGGCGCGTAGTCACGTGATGGGACTAATGCCACTGGAGACGAGCGCATGGTAGGGGAAACGGGCCCCGTTACCCCCTCTACTCAGAAAAGTTGGCCGCAACGAACGATCTCGTCGCTTTAAACCGGTGTGCGTCCGTCTGACGAGATAATTTGTTCCTCGTTTCCTGGGATTTCGTGAGCGGTAGACGGCAACGACTGTGTCCAGAGGCCTGCGAAACGAGGCTGGTCAACCTGCGATTGGCCATTCGACTGGACTTTCGTCGATGCGCCGAAATTTCCTTTCTCGATACGATGATTATACTTTGATACATGGAAATCTTCGGTTTTCGGCTAATTGTACGGCTAACCGACTCGAATTACGGTTTAACTTCATTCCATGTTATCCGACGAAGGCTTTTAAAGAGAAGTCAAGACACAGGGTGCAACGACGATCCTTTTTCGATCGTTACGAGTCCCTGGACACGTTCATCCGTGGGAAAACGAGAACTCGGTGACTTTCGGATTTCTCCTTTTTACGGTCGTTACGATAACTCAGCGTCGTTAAAGAATACGTTATCTGGCAACCTGCCTCGATTTTCTAAGGAAGATATACGAGCTGGGGAATTGGAGTGCGGCATCTGTGTACAACGTTCCTGCATGCGTTGTAAATCTGATTCGAATCCTCTGATCCGGGACGGATTAAGATAAACTTATGGTTGTATTAGATACCAATCAATCAAGTTTCAAGTATATCCGAAAAATTCTAAATTCTACTCCTCTAGAATGCTGTACTATATCTTCAATATAAAAAACTCTTGGTGCAGTGTACAAAGACTCCTACCAGAAAATACATCGATATCTCATTGTCAATCTGAAACTTTCAGTATTCAAGAAAATCCTGAAAAATAATCTAAAATTCATCAAAGGGAACCAGTTTGCCTTCTTGACATGTTCTTACAACAAAAATCAATAATGATGAATCACCCTTTGATAGTTTGACCCTTCGAGCATTGAGCTATTTACGAAAATTGACTTTTGTAAAACTTCGGAAGATGAAAGTAGAGTTCAGGAAGTCTAACCGATTCGTTAAAATTCTTAAAATTTCCAACGACTTTTGCGTCTGAGAATGCGAGCCTTCGTCTTCCATGGCGAAAGACGAAGTCAGGTGCCTCGCAGAAAAGAAGAAGAAGAAAAGGCAGAAAGGGAGAGGAAGCACAGCAAGAGGATTGGACCAGAGGTGGCGCGAGGCAGACAGGTTGGTCCGTTCGCCACCCGGGGGCGCCCCAAGGTGGCCGGTGCTCGCACGCCGTGGTGCGGATGAAGATGGAGCGAATAGGGTGTCAAGAGCGCGACAAGGAAGACAAGAGATTCGAAAAGACCCGAAGAAACATGGTGGCCTCGCCCCACGCGAAGACCTCCCGAACACAAGGGCCCGAGAGACTTTGGCTCCTTCGTTCGACAAGTTTATCGATGATGCCTGGCGAAATTCTGCCTCGCAAGTTCGGTGTAACTTCCGTTGTCGAGAATCTCATCTTTTTGTAGCTGAGTCTTGCATGAATTACTGTATCGTCTATTGAAGGGAAGGTCATATTATTTATTACGAGCTTCGTCGGCACATTAAGGACCAACATCGTGTTTCATTTACAATTTTTCTTCGGTATTTATATCACGAAATTTTCATATTTATTTGCTCTTTATTTTGTATTTGATTATGGCCATGTAAGAGGATTCAGAAAAGGGGGGTTGATAGGTACCTTTTAGTCAGTATTTCTTCTTCTATTTTAAATCCGGAATTTTATGAGAATCGATTAAATTAAGACATTTATAGTTCTGTGATAAATATGTGTGAATTCTTCTTACATCATAAGAATATTTTTAGGTACTTCATTTGTGAATTGAATTTTTACGAAATGTCTGTTATTTTAATACGTTTCAGTTTGTTTGTTTATGTTTATTTGTTTGTATGTTTATGTTTGTATGTTTATCAATAACATCGCATCTATGGAATCCTTATGCATTTGATCCTCCTTGATCCTTAATGAATTAAAGAATTAGACAAGTTTTCGCTATAAAGCTACGTTAACTAAAAAATAGTGAAATAGAAAGAAGTAGGTTAAGTCAAGTTGATCCGTTGAATTATGGGTGTGTATTGAAAATGTAAAGATGAAGATGAGAGAATCGTTGGATGGATAAGGTTGAGTAAGTTCGAAGCAGAGCGTCCATCTTGATCGCAGGAATTCCTGTTCGGGTTAAAAAGGCAACGCGTCAAGTGGAAACACGAGAAATCGGTGGATTCGTTCTAGTCGATACGGATTATCTCGGCCGTGGACAGAAAAATCCACCTGTCTTTTATTTATGTATCCTTCTTCTCGGGGCTGACGCAAACATCTTTGTCGGCCGTCCCAAGATATTGCCGTGGTCCTATTTACGTCCTATCCTCGGCAATCCGACCGCAACGCTAATCTCGTCCTTATTTCGCCCACGACCGTCCACGAGCATCTTTTTCTCGATCGTTTTGGCCTAGAATCCTAAAACTCTATTCACACCGCTCGTTTTCCTTAGGTCTTTACCGACAGAATGTCAAACAATTGCTGTTCTACGGAGTCAAAGCTAAACCTTATACTTTTATATTTTAGTCAAACTTTAATCTTTTTATACTTTTACTTAAACATAATAAGATTCAACATCATTCTCGTGCTAGAAATGAATATCACTCGTCACCACAAAATTACCGATTAAGAGATTGCAATGCCTTAACTGGATCTATTTTATTCATTGAGAGCAAAGTAATGAATATTTTGTTACCAAACGATTAATAAATTAATGAAGTTGTAATACTGTTATAATTTAGGCTATAATTCGATTTAATTCTATCCTAGAATAACAGAAATGAATATTCACTTTGTATACTTGCATTAGCAAGTATATTTTTCATCCACTTTAATGGTCAATAATTCTAGCACTAAGTCATAGCTAAATTAAGAGACGTGGCATTATTATGCGGCAGTCGCGTAAAACTCGGTCGAAGTCGGGTCCAAAGAGGTTCGAGGGGGGTGAACAGTGTGGAGTAGGCCTTAATCTTGCGATGGACGTGGCGCGGGGCCCCCACCGCGCGTGTATGTCCTCTAATCATGGCTGGAAAGGCCGCCGCGGTCCAGGATAGAGACGTTCCACGGCCTAATTGCTATATATATGCCAAGAGGGGGCCTCCCGACTCGGTCTCGCTCAGTTATTCTCGGGCCCACGGTGTTATTAAACCCTCGGGGCCCTGGCCCCACCTTCCTCCACGTGGAAACGCATGCTGCGCATCCGCCGAATATCCGACACGGACGAAAAACCGCGTCGAAATTAGAGATTCGTGCGTCGACCACAAACGAGTGTGGAGGAAGTTTCTGTTTCTCTGATTGTTTCCAAGCCCAAGGTTTTTCTTGAAGAATTTTTCAACCGACAGTGGTGATCGCATATAGATGAAAAATTAGTGAAAAGATTTAGAGACGATATTATTATTTAGAGTCGATGCAATTAAGTTTTCGCCAGATTTTTGTATACTTGTATCACATGACGAACAGAATGTAATATTAATATACGAGGATAAAAGAAATCTGTTAAAGGCTAGTGAAAATTCGTAACGCGTGAGCGATACGAGCCAACAGAAATCAAAATGTTGTAGGATTGAAAATGTACGATTAAAGTGTATATAGTACGCTGTTTAATATATCGTTTCTACAACGACGTTACGAAATTTATCAAGAATTTGCATATGTATAAGGTACAATAACACAAGAGTACCAACTTATTGGACTATAACCAATTAAACGGTTTATTTCATTAATTTTTGGCTGAATTTGTAACATGTTACGACTTTATAGAAAGTTATATTTTTAACTTTTCAAAAGAATTATAATTGACTACACATTTTCTCATTAATTCCCTAAGAGGTTTAAATTAGTAACAGATACGCTCGATCATATTTTCCACACGATTCATATAACACCCATCAATCATGTACCCAAATTTCCCACCCAGCACCTATACTTTATGAAAAAAGGAAGGAAACAAACGAAACATAGAAACAACGGCATTTGCATAACCGCACAAACTATCCTAAGCATTTCCGACGGAACAAATGAACATGACTAATATTCGATACGAACAGGGTCCCGGGGCACGGTCCGCGGTTACAACTCGGGGCACGCTGTTCGACGTGTAACAGGTTTCGAATCCGACTTGTAGCTCCGAAGAAGTGTCGCGCGTGGAGGAAAGCCGGTAATAAACTTATAATGGGTCTGCCCGCCAGATTTACAGCCCCATTTACCACGTTCCTCAATCCTCTGTCTTTCGTCCTTCTTCTTCTGTTTGCCATTGTTTCCCTTTTTTACCGTGGAGCCACGGCCTCTTCCAGTTTCTTCATTTCTTCCCGCGTTACAAAACGAAACTATTCGCACCGTAAGAAAAGGAAACTGAACGCTGACCGCATAAACCGTGAAGAAGAAAAAAAAAACCGAAGTACAGAAGAACGGCACAGTGAAAAGTCTGCAGGGGGCGTCCTTCGTTCGACGTCCATGAGATTTCACTTCCACGCGACGAAAATCGTCGAATCGCAATTTATGACGGTACTTGTCGCTTTTCAAGACAAATCTTCTCACGACGTGCGATTCCCTGAAGAGGATGCTGGGTATCTTCGCCAGCTACGAGCTATCTGACCGACCGATCTGCACGCTGCAAGCTGAGATACGTCCAATGCGACCGATCTCTACCTCTGTCCTGCTTACGCTCGAATGGCTGGCACGAGGTCGCCTGGACACGGGGTAACCGGGGAGCTGGTAAGGGAGAATTTACCACCGAGGTGTCGAGAGTTAGTAGCTTGCTCCCAAACGAGATCTTGAGATAAGCTCGTCCACGAATTAGCGAGAATCGGAGGAGGAGGCTACTAGCAGAACGAGAGAGACGTTTCGAGTCTCAAGAAAGTCACACTTTCAGAGGGATCCGCTGGCTGCACGACGGACTTCAAGACACGGAAAGCTCGCCTCCGGAGTGGAATCCGAGGACGCCTTTAAGCGCTCGTCGATCGACATTTTTATTGGTGTGGATTGTAGCTGGTTCTTCTTTCAGTTGTACACTTTGTTCAGGTTTATGGGAAGTTTAACGCGTGTGATGTGCTTGGGATGTTTCGAGTTTTATATCGGGGCAGGTTAGTGTCGATATCTTTCAGAAGGAATGTTTTCAGTACTGTGATGTGGTTGATCCACTTTGATTTTTCATCAAATCGGACGAGTAGCCTCTTTTTTACAAAGAATCTTGAAGGTTCCGTCTATAAAGGTGCGAAAGTTTTATCTTTCTCTCGTACTTTAAATGTGTGGATGTGAATATCAGAATAACTTTAGGTATAGCAAGATTCAACAAGATACAAGAGCTAGCTTGATCTTGTCAATGTTAAAATATAATATTGCAAGGGCTGATTAGAAACCTACAAATTTTCACGCATATTTAAATTGAAGACTTCTAAAGATTGACATCTATACCTGACCAAAAATTCTCATATGTTTAAGAACATGTAACTAAGAACCCTGAAAAATCCAGAAATATTAATTATGAATTCTCAGAATCCTAATGAGTATTCGACTGTGTGCGAATTCTCGGAAACTCAGAAACGTGCTTACTTACGAAATACCTCAGGAACCCAATACTCGATCTAAAAATCTTTGAAAACCTGCCATCTCTCAACTACCTTTCTCAAAAATTCTCATAATTTTGATCTTTCGCAACCATCGGTGAAACCATCGATACCAATCGAAATCCATCATCGTTTCCTCGAAATACAACGTTTCTTGCTCCGAAAGAGTCCTGCTTTCCTCCATGTTCCGCGTAAACGTCGTCAGTGGTTTCCTTTAGCTGTGAGAAAGGAGCAGAGGGAGGAAGGACGAACGACGGCAGATGCGCGGCCGGTGAAGCAGCCATCGTTCTCGATTTCTTGTTTGCTTCATGGCGAATCAGAAGGGCCGCGCAGCGAGTCCAAGTCCGATCGGGGCCGCCTCATTGTTTTTCCACGGCTGAGGCCCCTCTCGCGGCCTTTATGAACGTCGAAGGGCCCCACGACTCCCAGGAGCGTAAGAAGCCTCAGGGGCGATGCCGAGTTTCGCAAGTCACCCGTTGGTAGTTGGTAGCCTCTTTGTCTTCGCGTTTGCTCTGTTTGCCGTTCGTTCGCGCCGGTCACATCACGGAAAAAAGCAAAATTGATTCTTCCGAGGCTCTCTCGTCGTTCGTTCTACCTTGAACCATCTAATTCGAAACGCCAAGCGATCATTCTTGCGGGAATGTGTTAATCACAGATTCCTCTGATTATTTCACGTAAATTGTGTTCCACCACCCTCTTTAAGAGTGAATGATTCCGTAATGAGAAGATTCAAAGTGGAGATATTCAACTCTACAACAAAGGGAGGAAAATTTCAACCCTAGAAGTGGTTAAATCGTAGCTTCGAAAATGCTGAACATATAAACGTTGAATTTATGCTAATACCACACGCACGAATAAAAATATCATGTACTCGTTTCAGAGTCCGTAACGTCTCGATTATTTGCATACTTGTTTATCGATAGATAAAATCGAACACTTCAAAAATTCTTCCAAAATTGCAACAGAATTGCAAGATAGCATTACGATTCTCGCTACAACGTCATGATTAACCGCAAACCCAAGAACAGAGCGTCGAATCTCCCATAGTTATTTTTCACCTGAAGCTTCCCCTTCACCACCGCCAACGATTTTCAGGAACTCGTAAGCAGAATTCTTCCCGGAATGCTGGTATTTCACTTGGAGCGCATTCGTTCCAATAACTTGCTCCTCTTTCCGGGGCAGCAACCCCCGCGCGCCCTGTCCTGCAGAAGGGAACGTAATTAGCGCCAGTTCGATCCTTTGTGTTATTCACCGGGCGTCGAGAACAAGATGATTACTGGCTCTCCACGGGTCCCTGCCAGGCGTTGCCTGCCTGTTCGAAAATGAAAAATCGCGTCCGTGCTCTCCTTCTTCCCTCTACCCTGTCTTCGTCACGCTGTTGACCGCTTCTTTTGTACGCTGTCCCGCCCCGGCCCCCTACGAATTCGCTCGTTTTAGATGTTTCTGAACACCTTCAGCAATTGATGAGAGAAAAATCCACAGAACCACCAGGAAACAAAGGGAAATCTTGGAGGAACAGAAGTAATCGTGGACCGTAATTGAGGTATATAGGGTGAGATGGTGGATGTTAGCTAAGGGGTGAGGAATTTCAAGGCTTTCTTTAAAAGATGATATCGTGTGTATATTTAAGGTTGTTTATGGGGAAGTTTTATTGCCTTTTTGGTAAGGGATTGGTGGTTCTTTTTGGGGATTTTAAGATAGTAGTTGTCGTAAAGTATAAAAGTGGTAGGAAGAGATATTGGAATTGTTTAAGGATTACTATAAATAGCCAATAAATATCAATATCAAAAGGTAAATTAAGTCGAGGAAATTTGCCTAGTGTTGCAGAGTGTTAATACGTTTTAAATACAAACAGCTAACGATATCGCACATTAAAATTCCAACGTACAGAACGATTAACAAACGATTCGACATTTTAAACTGTGCATGTATTTCATCCTTGAAATCACCAGAAATAATTTCCTACGTCACGACCCTTTTCTAGATCCAAATAATAAAAGACTAGCCCAAGATATAAATAACAGTTTGACACTTCTTTAATCATCCTCAAACAGCGTTCAATTACCACAAACCTAAAAGGAATTTGAAACCCACAGCTTGAAAACGATCGTATACTATTGTAAGAGAGTTAGACATGCAATGATGGCGTACAAATCGTGAAAGAGGATGTTTCCCTGCGAAGCGTGTCACGGCTGAAAATTCCTCGATTTCCCAGCCACGTTCGATATACCGGCTCCCTTTATTGCGACACGTTCCGGAGATTTAGGAATGCCGCGTGGAAAATAGATGCCGGGTTGATGCGCCGGGAAACGTGTTTCTCGAATAGCAGGCCACCGTAGAAAATCGAATTTCATCGTCTGTTTGTTATTTTCGCGGCAGGCTGAAACGTTAATGACCGTCGAGGCGAAGACGTGTCGATGTACGATCGTCCGAAAAGCGCCGACTCTGTGGCGAATCGATGCACGCCGCCTCAAACTCATAAACTGACGCCTCGAAAGCAACTTTTGTTGCCGTTTGATGATCTACTATTGACCAGTTCGTATCGGTTTCGTCGTTGTTTCCGATCGTTTCGATCACTCGCGAGTGTCTCAGATGAATGAATCGGTTATTTAGCGTTATTCACGATGATCGATGAGGCTAGTTACACATTTTATATTTCTTTATATTGATAGAATTTGCAAGATGTTCACGTTCAAGGAAACGAATTAGTTCTATGTCATTTGCGATGGTCGATGAAGTTTTTTTTTTTAATTTGATTTCTCTTTCGTGGATCAATGGAATCTGTGTTATATAATTTTATTAGTGAAATTTTGCAATTTCGTTCAACGGTCGTTGATCTGTCTGACCTGAATTTACGTGGCTCGTATACGTTTCACATAATTATTCAAGAATTATCGTACAAGTTTCTCTCAAACTTTCATAACCTTTAATTTGTACCTTGCAAACGTATTTAACTTGAGACATATGCAACGAACGTTTTAAATAAACCTTCTTCGCACTCTATAGGGATGATTAATCGTTCGACAGTTTCCGTTACTTATTAAATTCGATCTTACTCCATTTCGAAATATCCAATCGTATTTTTGTCTCGTCCATACCCATATCTCACGTCGTTTTCTCGTTGTCAGTATGGTTGCACAACGTGCTCTTTCCAGGGTTGCACAACCAGTCAACACGTCGATAATGAAGTCGTTGTATCAAAGGATAAAGTGCGGCCGTAACGAACTGTAAATGCGAGAGTCTTGAAATTCCAACAACTCCAAACTCGTAAAAGCCTAAGATGTCTCACCGTCGCGATATTCAGTGGACCAAAATCGAAATAATCGTTGCTCGATTTTGATTTTATTGTTCGACGACATCATTAATCTCTAAGTAATATAAATGAAAATAATAATTCCCCCCAAAATCGATAGTGGATTAGTAAAAATCTTTCGTACATCAAACTCTAATCGCTTGAAAATTGACATATGCATTCATTGTACACTCTTGTTTATTAATATTTGATAAAGAGTGTTTGTTACACCTTAATTATGAAAAATTTGAGCATAGATATGTATAATTTTGATTCCCAATTTAAAAATTTCTTTCATTCTTTAAGAAGCGATTTAAGAAGACGACTCAAACCATCTTGCACTTTTGACTCTTCTGTGTTAAAAAGGTATTACATTGCACCATAATTTTTTTCTACTACAAACTGTTATACTGCATGCCTTTTATTTTTTTGGTAAAATCCACCCGTAATTGCGATTTGTTTGAAGAGTGGATTTCTGATCATTTACTTTACACGGCCTCTGTGCTGTTTACTGAAACATCCATTAAAACATCATTTTCAAAATTAAACATCATTAAAAATAAATAAATCAATATTCAAGACATTTAAACCCCAAAGCCAAGCAATAGAGAAAATCCTAACAAAGATTTGTTAAACAGACGATTACACACAGATTGTATGTATTTTTTTATCTTTACCTCGAGCCCTCGTTCAAATATCTAGCGAATATGGACAATAAACGTGATCCACGAATTTTGATGTTCGTCCCGAATCCTCACTCAAATGTCGCGCTATGGATCGATTCGAGAAAAAGGATATGGAAAGAATCTAAATGTAACAATTAACTTTTAATCGTGCAGGAGGATTCAGATGTCAAGTACAAAGATTAAAATACTCGAAACTAAAATTTTCTCGAAATAAAACATTCCTTCTTCCAATTAGACGAGAAAATATATTAAAAACGCAACAACAGCGCAACAACGCAAATAAATAAAATTGGAATTTTTTCTCAAACAATCCTCGATTATTCGCAAAATCTCACCACTCATAGGCATCGTTCACGGTTGTTACTTCGTTCCAGGCACACAAGCGGCCATTAACAACGTTACAAGGTGACAGGCATTCCAATTGAAAGGCGACGAACGAGACAAACCGCTCCAATAGCCATTCCGAATTCCTCCAGCTCTCTAATATCCCTTTTTCGAGAGGCCGTGTAATTTCAGCGTCGAATTCGAATGGCGTGTCGCGAACGAACCGTGAGACGACAGCCGCGATTGTCGCGCTCATCGTTCACGCTGAATCCTGTCCATGAAACGCCGAATACCGTGCATCGGACCGTGACACCCGTTACACGTAATTTCCCTTGCAAAAATGATGAATCGCTCCAACGAACTCGCGCGAGCGCCGAAGTAGTCTCGCGGCGTGTTCAGTTCGCGACGATGAAAGCCAGGCAAACCTCCGTGGCAAATGACAGGATCCGTCCGGCTAATGTTCCGTCATTGTGTCACTCATCACCTTGACGTTCGGTGCCTGTTCACGGTGACGGCTTGCAAATCGCAAGCGCCCTGGCAAACGTCACGCTTGTTAGCAAACTGGGAAATCGGGGAAAGTCGACAGGTGTTGGGTATATGTGCGTTTAAGTGTAAATGGGAAGAATTCGATGAAAAGGGGAAAGGATAGAGACTCGATGTTTGGAATGGAGGTGAGGGATTTGAGGATAAAAGAGCGTTCGATGGAAGATGCAGATAAATTAGAAATTTTCTAAATTCCTTTCGATTCAGGTAAGGAAGCAATCATAAATAAGTGGAACAATGCTGTGGATATTACAGAACAGTATTAAGGTTAACGTATGTTCTTCCATTTATCTGTATTTATGTCCTCGTTTCATAAACATAGAAATACATAAAATGTATTATAACAAAGAACGAGTGAATGTCACGTATTTAGAATAGAAATGTGAATATAAGAGGTGATTTGTCGTTCCTTTTAGTAAAATACTTCTGATATAAATTAACCTTTTGTAGTTAGAATTCCTTTACTATTAGATCACGATGCTTTAATACAATTCAACGAAAGAAAAAGTCCGATACAATAATCTAATTAGTAAAAATATGACAGTGAAATGCGAATAAAAAAGAATGTTGAAAATGTAGACACGGGGTACGTGATTGCCAGGTTACAAGGGTTTTTAAGCCTCGTTGAGGATTGTGAAACAAGAACGCACATATAAATGACAAATTACTGCTCGGAACTTGTTTCTTTCTTTTTAATAAAGTAATCCTTCTGATATAAACACAGTCCTCCTTAATACTTCATGCGTGTCCCAAAAGATAAAAAGTAACACAGAAAACGAGGGATATTATGTTATGATGTAGAAAAGAAATTCATTAGCGAACCGTGCACGATCGATTTGAATTTTGCAATATGGCATTACCCGCAATTTACAGTAACGAGACCAATATATATATATAGGATGCATAAAGGACGCAGAAGACGTTGTCGAATATTATAGAGTGCCGCGAAATAAAACCTGAAAGAAACTGGCTGCTCAAAATCGAGACGAGTCTATTAGCTGGAAAGTACCGCGTCATCTCTTCGTCTTCAAAGAACTTCCCGGATCCCTCATTATCGTTAACGATTTCCGGCAGTCAAAGCCTTCCAACAATGCCACTACCCGGGAATTTTCTAAGATTTTCCGAACAAAGAGCAAGAAACAATTTCCTTGGAACCGTCGCCCGCGTCGTCGGTCGATCGTCAGAGTTTTCAGCGTCAACAGCTCATCAATTCTTTCCACGGCCAGGGAAAAAGGTATCAAAAAGTCGTTCGCTCGATCTCCGGATGAAATTGCTCCCCTCTATCGGCATTCCCCTCTTAACAGCACGGTGACTTCACAGTTTTGTAATGAGCTGCAATTGCTTCGCAAGTGGGAACATTGGTTACATTGTTTCTTACTCGTTTCTTACCCTTTTGCACGGTATTCTTGCAATATTTTTGTTTCGTTTTGTTAGAGAAAAATGACCGTAAGTCCGTTTTAATGTAACGTCTTATTAGACAATCCAACTGGTTGGATAGCATGCATGTAGGTAGCGTTTCGATTAACTTGTCAAGTCTTTTTTATTCTTTCGGAATAAATGTCTGGACAAGAACGTATTAAATGTTCATTTAACGATGAGGAATTTAAACTATGAAATTGATTATTGTAATGTATATAATAGCAATGTGCAAGAATAGAGAATTTCGTAGAATACGAATTAATTCTTTCGAAGCAATTTCAAATTTTAACTCTTGTAAAATCATAGAAAAATTCTAGCGCGGATCTCAAACGAACCTCTTTTCGTATTTCTATTTTATAATATTTTAAAAATGATTAAATAATAATCATTCCAAAAAAAAAAAAATTAAATAACCCTATCAGTCTGCCACAACATAGCAAAATCGTAAATGTAACACAAGAACGCAACTTTTTCAACACTTTAGAATTGATTAAACAATGATCGTAACTATGATCTATAAACTCCCCAAAATGACCATATAACTTCATCGATCTATCGCTAAATCCCCAAAACATCAGAAATCTCGTTCAAACACCGTATCCACGAAAAGCTCCTAGCTAAACTAGCTTTTCTAAAAAAGAAAAAATCCACCAAAACCATAAAAAAAGATGAAAAAGGAAAAATTCTATACAAAGAGCAAATCGTGTCACAGAGGATTCACCCAACGTCGATGAACGCCTTACTCAGCAAAGACCAGACAACACACACGAGCAGAACGAGCCAAAAATGACGACATTCTTCACGTTCGAATATTCTGTGAAATCCTTTTCACGCGTCTCTGTTCCGCGCGAGCTGCACGAGGGGCAGGTAATTCTGCGGGGGTGAAGAGAGCCGTGGGCTATCGTCGGATGGCACTGTGTTCTGCTCCATAGATCACGGCCAGCTTTCTTTTTCGTTCCCCTTTCAGGAAGCGGCACAATGCTAGCTTCGCCGGTATTATACGAGGTCGTAGCCGACAATGGACGCGAACTTGCCCATTGTACCGGTCGATTCCGAACCTGGAGCCAGGCCAGAGCGGCCCTCCCTTTTCCTCGGTCGTGTTACCGACGAGATGTCTTCATTAGCGCGACCTGCGTGTCGTTCTGCACAGTTACGTAGACGCCGTGCGATTTAGGAGAGATGTTAAGTGCTTCTTGGAGAACGTGAGGTAACTTCTGCGAAGTTCATAGCGTGGGCATGTGGGATTTTGAGTTTCAGTGTTATAGGGAAAAAAGGTTCTGTAAAATAAAGATTCTGACAGAATGTATTATTGGTACGTTTTTGGCGTGATTTGTGTGCAGATTGAATTAGGGAATGGTTGGAGGTTTTCTCCAATTCAATTAAAAGAATGAGTGACTTCTACAATTCGTAAACTGTACTACGAAATATTTTCTTCTTTCTACTTTCACCTTGTCTTTTTTCGCAGTGAATTTAACATTGTAGCCTTTTGCATCTTAGCGTACCTAACTGTTAGATTCGTGAATTATCTCCTATGTAGATATGACACAAAGTTAGAAAATGTAGCATAATTAGTTGTAATATTCAATAAATAACATGTCAGTTGATGAAGACTCAGCCTACATTATTTTCCTTCGAACTTGATACCGATCATATTACTCCCATAAGTTTCCCTTAACTCCTCACTTTTCCATGCTAACTTTGCTCTAAAATTAACGACTTTTCCCTTATCTGCAAACTTTGTCCTATACCTTTCTTCCAACCCTCAACGATCATCGTTCCATCAAAAGTCCCCAGAGTCCAGAGTCCCATGAGAAACCCGTTCACGCGTCCTCATCGAGATCTCAACGATCTTTCAAAGCAACGTGGCTCCCTCGACACAGGTAGCCAAGAGGAATTTCCACGCCGGTTGAGCGGTTCGATCGCGGTGGAACGCTTTTATGATGGCAATCGATTCAACGCGAGGATAGAGAAAGAGGCAAAGGTCTGAACGATCGTGAATAAATCGTTGGTTGGAGGCTGTGATCGTGGCTGGTTTACAAACAATACAGCAAGCACGCAGCTTGGTCCACAATGGCGATGAGGATTCACGCGTGGATCGCAATAATTCCAGCGTGTAGCCAGGCCACGTGATAGGTGGTAACTGGTAACTGGTACCTGGTGATTTGTAACTGGTAGCCAGCGGTGCCCGACTAATCCCACAAAGAGCGCCGACCTTTGAAATTTCTGGACAATTTATCTCGTGGCATGCAGCATGCGCGCGAGCGCCTTCCTTCTGCTGCCATTGTGACAGGCAATCGGAAACGAACCCGCTATTTGAGGATCGGTTTTTCTTTTCTTCTTGTTACAAATATTGATGGTACGTATGGATCGCTTTTTAACGAAAAATAGAAGAAATTTTATAATTGTTATTTAGTTCTTGCCTAGGCTGGGTATTTTAAATTGTCCTATGAGTTTTGTTTAAATCTTTTCTGTAAATTTCAATAGAATTCTTGCCTTTTTTTCAGTAATGACAAAAAATATGGAAAATGTTTTACTAAACGATGACTCCTCTTGTTTTCCTTTTCTTCTCTCATTCTTAATTCTCTCCTTCTCTTTCATTCTTACCCTTCTTTCCCTCTTACCACTCTTCATTCCTCACATTTCCCCATTCCTTCTTGCTTTGTTAAGTATGCTCTTGGCATTTCTCACTATTACGACAACTACCTAAGACTTCTAAGCGGGAACACATCCTTTGTACGGATTACGTAATCATTATCTACCAATAAACCGAAGAAAAATGAAGGTGTTAGAAAACGAGTTTAAAAAATATATGTGAATCCAACTAAATCGGAGAAAAGCCATGCACTTGTAATGATAAGTTAAACCAGACCCTCTATAGATCAAACCTGTTCCTGGATCCACAAATTGGAATTCTCAAAAACTCGGTTACAAATTTCTTTCACGGTTCCCAGGAGAGCATGGCGCACGAGAACTACTCTCGACTGATCTCTCGAGGGACTACTCGTATTTTCCTTCGATGAAATCTTATCTGAAAGATCGGAGAGGAGTGGACCGTCGAGAGAGCGAGAGAGGAAGGGAAACGTGGCACCGAGAAATCGGCGGGGGTCCATGGTCAGAAACACGAGGCTCGAGGGTTCCAATTTCTCCGGGCGCGCGCAACGTGTCGCAAAAACGCGTCGAGGCCGACTATTCCGGGGAAAAAAGGCCACTGTATCTTCTCTCTCTCGCGTCGGACCAGTATCCACGGTTGTTTATGCTTCGCTTTTGCTACAAAATTTGTCACAAAGAAGATTCAATGAAAACTTGAGAACATAGCGGAACGAACATTTTATTGATCTACTTCTCTAAAATGTATATCACTCATCATCGTCATCATCATCATCGCCATATACAGAAGATCCTATCTAAAAGTATCTCGAACCACTTATCACATTCCTTCACATGTCACCATGTATCTTATCATGGATAATAAAACGGCGCTTAAAATAACTCCAATTCGTTCTTGTGTAAACACTTTTCATTATTGACAATAAAATTTCCATCTCAAACAACTGATCATACTCCTTTACATTTTACCATATTCATCTCGCTACAGATATTACAGCAGCCTTAGAAATAAATCTTTTGCACGCTATCTACAGATTATCTCGATTAACACTACAACCACTAAAAGGCCAAAATGGCCAATCATCAGTAATCTTTCAGAAATTGTCTAGATTTACAACCACGATTCTTCACAAAACATATTCTTCTTCCATTATATGCATTTGTATACATCTACCATTTCTAATTTCTTCGCTACAAGCTTCATACCTTCATCATCAGTAGCCTTAGCTTCAAATCCTATCCAATGAGCAATCTCATCCACCAACACATCGAAATCTACTTACTCTTAACCCTATCTACCTCTAAAACCATCAGAAATCCTCTCAAGATAGCGCGGGAAGGCATCAGGCTACGCCACTGAAACGAGGACAACTTGATTCTCGCGCGGACAAAAAGCGGGGACGTGCGGCGGTCCGCGTTTCTCGATTCGTCGCGGCGCGAGCCGTGGCCTGCAAGCTAAAACGAGCCTAATCCGCAAAACAAACCGATCGTGGTCCACGACGGGCAGTTCGGGGCCCCTGTTCCACGGGCCCGCGAACAACTGTACGCGACGAAAGGGCCGATTCGTCGAAGGGGCCCGCTCCGGACGACGAGCGGCGACTACCGCAAATGACTTTATTTATACCGTCGCCCCTTATTAGGCACTCCCCTGAGCCGTGGCCGTGTAAGGTTGTCGGAAGGTAATTTCGCCGGTATCGGGGGCTTCTTTTGTCGGACTCGGCTTTTTGCACCGGCCCCCACGTCCACCGGTCTGAAATTACTACCGACCAGAGGCGTGCAAGTTTTTCGAGAGCGAGCGTTACGTGAACACGCCGCGCCCTGTGCAACACTCGGCGTGTGTCGTTGTTGCTTGTTGTGTTACTTGGCTGGTTGCGTTTCGTTGGAAAAGTACCTCGTAATGGAGATCGGTTCTTCTGCACGTTCCTATGGGGTTGCAACTGGATGGACGTTTGGTGGATTCTAAGGATGTCGTAGAGGTTGGATGTGCGGAGGTTTGATACTGTGGTAAAGGTTGAGGAGCTGGTTACAAATTTATCTATAAAGTTTGTGCACAGTTAGAAATGAGGAACAAACGGATTTAGGGAATTTTATGTGACACGTGTATAGGTCAGAATGCTGCGTCAGAGATGTTATGAATCTTTGATCGTTTGTCAAACCTTGTAGTAGCATTTTGTTACTTGATAAGCTGTAATTGATAAGATTCTTCTGAATTGATGGAGAGATCTTTGACGTTAGTGCGAACAGTGATAAGTTTGTTGATTCCTCTCGATTCTATCGCACCGAGTGCTGCTCCTAATTGATAATTCATTGTTAGTTTCTACGCTTTCAATGGATCATTTGTATTATTCACTTTTATTAAAATTACAAAGAAGTATACAGATTCTAAGTATACAAAAATTACAATAACATTAAGTAGAAGAGGTTCTTCTTGAGACGGTATGTACAACAGAATATATTTATATGCATTATTATATTATATTATATTATGTATATTATATATATATAGATCAAATATCTATGCGTACACATGTGGTATGTATAAAAGAGTAGTTTCATTTTGGACGTAGAAAAAGGACGAGTTAGTTAGTTTCGTGCGATAATACAAGGTACGAGCTTCGTTCGTTCGTCTTCGTTTACGAAACGATCACCGACGTATGTATATTTTATTTCATTTGGTTAACACGCGCAGTTTTACGACACTGAAAGAAAATAAAAAAAAAAAAAAGAAGGAGTCAGACACATAGAAAGTATTATCGTTAATGATACACCTGTCCTCCGCTTAATACATCCGCTTACGCTATCTATTGAGCTAAAGAAAGTAAAAATCAAGTTAAATGCACGTGCGGCTGCGTTATGCAACACGTTCTGCTCGCTCTTCCTCGAGTCTGGTTTAGCGACGTTGCTGCGGCTTCGTCACAATCAATACATAATTAACGAACATTTCATTCACATTTCACGCGTTCAAAATTCCATTGATTCTTTTTTATCCCATTTTGATTCGTCCGATACATCTCGAGCACATTTGGTAAGGAATGATTGACATTAACAGGTAGTACAATCAAGGAGATTGCAGATTGGCTGAATTTACAATTAAAATTTTCCTTTTTCTTTTAAAGGATTAATTAAATTGTTGAAATGTTCATTGGTAAAATTGCGATTGTTATCGTCACAAGTTCCTGCGTACAAGCTACGTTCTATAGAATTTTTTTTTTAAATACAGTCTGTACTCATAGTCAATGAGGCTTCTAAACGATACAATTTTCGAGGATATTGTAAAGGTATGAATCGCTATGAATTTACCGCGCCCCGACGTACGAATTTGTAAACTGACGAAGCCGGGCAACATGACAGGACCCGCCAGAAAATAGACTAAACAAACAAACAATAACAACAATTAATAATAATGTCCGCCTCTGCGGCGATCGGCGCCGTTCGCACGACTTATGACACTGTATTGAGTCACGCGTCGATTCGCGTGCAGCGTTTACCGAGGACTGTAAAACGCTTATGGAAAATTCGATTATGACATCGAGAAATATCATTTTTATTCGTATTCATAATTCAAATAATCTCGTTATTCGTCGTAAGAAAAAGTAACATTATTTTATACTTAAAAAACCTTGCTATAAATCTATTTCAAAGAGCATCATATTCAAAAGTTGGCGAATATCCAATGACTTATAAACGAGATTACATGTATTATTCATACAAATAAGTACATGTAAAAAAATATATATGAATATACCGCCAATTAGACTGCAGATGTTTATGCAGTTATGGGAAATTACAAAAATCCAAAGCAAAATAACAATAAATTGTATAAAAATCAGCAATCTACTGATAGTAAATAAATAGGGTTACCGAAGATATCTCTCGACGATAATCAAATTTCCGAAACGACATAATCGAGTACTCGGCGACCAGTTAAAAAAAGAAAAAGTATAAGAAACGAGGATAAAAAAAATGAAAACGACAGTGGGAAAGGCGAGGGACAATTTCCTTCGCGACCCTTCCCAATCATTGGTTGTATTTTGGCACGGGAATGAGTAACCAGCGCGTCTCTTTGAATCTGACAAAGCTACGTTCGCGTTTGATCGAACTTGATATCTTTTTCTCAAATCCCGCCGACGGCAAAGAGAGCGCCTTCTGAATCGTTTCTACGTATCTAAAATCTTTGAACGAATAGATAAATAAATAGAGGAAAGCGTTGCTTATAAATTTATCTTCTTCTTGATCAAATTTCTTTTTAATCACTTTGGTTTATCGCTAAGATCGTTATTTTATTGTTAACAATATAAATATATTTATATGTGCTTTTTTGAGACGCTTCCCCTTCAATAAATATCGTATTAATTTAATAAAATAGACGATTAAAGCTTCCGAACAAAAGGATTAAAAATATGTTTCTAATTTGTTTGCATCGATTAAATTAAAATAACTTGTTCGATTTCGACCTTTGTTTTAACGTACTTAAGCTTCGACGTTTTTCGACATAGTTGCATCGTTGAAGAAATTTGTTTCACGTTTTATCTGTTCGATTCGCGAACTTGTGGAGGCTACCGTCCAGCGGTCACATCCACAACCTCCCGTCGACCGGATTTCCTTTATTACTTGTACGATCTTCGGTGTCTAGAGGGAGTCGAAGTTTGATTCTCGATCGCTGGTCTGGAAGAATCGTTCTTTATGATTAGGACCATTTCCTAAATTAAATATAGCAAAGATAGTACTTTTATACGATTACTTTTTGACTAATTGCATTATACTATAGCAACTATAGCAGAAACTGCGAAAGGTTTAAAACGAATATCTTTACGTCTTTTAATCAATCATTACAAAAATGAAATAAAACATTTCTAATCAAAATAAAATTGTTGCCTCTGAACAAAACTTATCTGTAAAAATCTATATCAATTGGCCGCAAATTAATTAATATTTAGCAGATATTTTTTTTTCTGTTTTATGCTGATAGATATGATAACTACACAAACATTGAACATAGGAAACAGTTAACGAAAACAACGTAGAAATTTTAAGTGGAGCTCGAATTTCGCTCGTAACTCACCTTGTCCGGGCTATAAAGAGGCGGATGCTGCGCCGGAAGTCTCAGCGTGCTTCCCAGATCCCTCTCGGCCATTGTGTGCCCCTCGCTGGCACTGTCTCTAGTGTCTCTGTTGTCTCTGGCGTCCTTAACGCTGTTTCTTCTGGCATCGGCGACTTTCGTAGGCGGTTGGATCGTCGTTTCACCGCAAGATCTGGCGAGAGTCGAGCCAGCCTCGCCTAAATCAAGCCTCAACAGCTTCGTCGGTGCTTGGATGGTCGTCTCGCCACAGGAACGCGCCAACGTCGAGCACAGATCGCCCTGGAGATCCCCGGTTCGCAGCACTTTCGTCGCTGTTTCAACCGTGGTCTCGCCACAGGAGCGAGCTAACGTCGAGTCTGCGTCCATTTGTCGAGTTACCGTTGCGGATACCTAACGTACAAAATAATCAGATTTTTATACGAGAATTATACGAATATATACATTTCAGGAATAGCTATGAACGCTTGGCAGTACTTTACGGTACGATTTTGTAACTAGTAGATTTTGAAACTTTGTTTGATTGATAATTTTATAAGTAGCTTCGGAATTGATTATATCGTAAGTAAGCTTTCATACTTTCTAAATTACAGCTACTTTATATTTGTAGCGCTCCCCCCTCCTCCCACCGTTATATTGTACCGTTTTTTATTTCTCAATATCAGCTTCGTAGCATCAGCTCAATATCAGCAAGATCGTAAATTGTAAAGTATGAAATTTTCAACGAGTCATTGCATTCCGAGAAAGATACGTTTATATACGTTAAAAAATGAAAATTATATATGAAAAAGAAAATTACTCATTTCAAAACCATATATAAAATGTAACATATAAAATAGAAGACATTTGTTAAAGGAAAGAGATGAATCATTTTTTTTTCAGATATTATTTAATGTTAACTTCCTGAAGGAAGATTCGCAGTTAAATAATAATTAATAACAGAACACACCTGAAAACCAGCGCTAACAAGGGCGCCACTCGGTGCAGCCGGCGTTCTGACGATCTGCACATCAGAATCCTTGCAATCTTTCGCGCTGGATACGCTCTGCTTCCTGTTTCCGGTGTTATGCGTGCCGCTTTCGAGGTAATTGAGCAGCTTGTGCTCTTCTGTCGAGAACGTGCTCATACCGGATTTGTAATTCTGCGGAGACTGGGGTGCGGATCGATATTTGGCGCGCGGGATCATCACTGTCAACGAACGATCTCGTTGTTCGTCGTTCATTGCCACTGTAGCAATTCGATAATACAAAATTGAAATGCCTTAATATTATATAAAGATGGTCTTCGTTCATTTATTATTATTGACAAAATATACTGTAAGATATCAACAAAAATTTCCACTGTTCTAACGTGTCTTTACCCGTCGATTTTTTAATATAATATTCTACTTCTTTCTCCTTAAATATTCTTAAATAACTTTAAATTTTTTCTTTTTCTCTAATTCTTAGATACCATAACTCACAATTTCTGTTTTTTTGAAGCGTCTTAAATAATTTATAAATAAGTTCTCCGACAATTCTAAATTTTCTCTCCGTTAAAAATTCTCGTGTTCCTTGGAATAAATAAATTCCGAATATAATATTCCGAAAAAAATATTACGAATCTTTGATCAATTTTTCATGAATTCAATATAATTTTTAAAACAAAAAGCCTACCTGATGCAGGTACCATGGTAGCTTTTCTTGGTGGATGCCTGGGTTTGGTACTGATTTTTCGAGCAGGCCTCTTTGTCGGTGGCAAGGGTGCGATCATCTGTGGGGGTGGTGGGAGAACGTGCGGCACGTGGTGTGGAATAGCCAAGTCTGTCACACTACCCTCGCTACTGGTGTCCCCGCCCGTTCCAGGAATCATAGCCCTTCTGTCGCCAGTTCTTCGTTTCCGACTCGGCTGACGGAAACATGCCATACCGACACAAACCGCCAGAAGGCCCAGTAATATTGCACCCGTTGTAACAAGAGCTATCAGGAGCACTGCAACCAGATTTACGATTAAGTGTTGCATTGGAAAACTTCGTGAAATATATACAAATAATTTCCACACTACTTTTTGAGTCGAAAAATAATTCCAATTAGATAATGTATAATTTCATAATGTAAAGATAAGATATAGATCAGTATTTCATTATCATATTAACGTTCATCTCTTCCTTATGTCAATTCGATACCTTACTATCGATGTTAACTGTCTTATTATTCCTTTAAAATAATTTTCATTTGTGGAGATCGTTTTTAATCCACATTTTATTATTAATTGGGCTACGAAAGATCTTATGGTTTAATGTATGGACACTTTTTCTAATTTTCCTATACTTTAGATTTGAGTAAGCAAATGTACCTTTCAGATTAACTTGACACCGCTGACCACTGTGCCAGGGGAAGCACTCGCAAACCTCTTGACCATTGGTGTTCGTAACGCAGTGTCCTTTGTTGTTACAACTAGGGCAACCTAAGGGCGCTTGAGAGCAGAATCTTCCAGGATACGCGGGGTTTTCAGACAAATCTGCCCAACC
Organism: Bombus affinis; assembly: GCF_024516045.1. Classification (NCBI taxonomy): domain Eukaryota; kingdom Metazoa; phylum Arthropoda; class Insecta; order Hymenoptera; family Apidae; genus Bombus; species Bombus affinis. The sequence continues at coordinate 10,421,145 of NC_066346.1, forward strand.
CTCTTTACAAGAACACTGATAAGAACCTCGTAGATTGAAACAGGCTGCGTTTGGCGAGCAATCGTGATGTGGTCCTCCTTCTTCTGTCGCGCATTCGTCGAAATCAATTGCCTCAATCTGAAATAAAATGTGCTTTCTTTATTTACGAAAATTTCAGGTCTCCTCCTCGATTGATAATTTTTTTGCTTAGAAAAACGAAACTTACGACGTCAAGATTTTTCAAGGCATAAACCTCAGTGCCTCCTAAGCTATAATTGCTACCAATAAGATACTTTCGAAGAACTTCTTTTAGTCTCGTTTCATTAGCGTTGTCGCTGAGCTGAACGTGAAACTCCACTTTCGTTGGGTCAGGCGAGAAACCAGCTATTTTCAATCCTCTGTAGACATCTCTGAGATCACTCTGCATCAGGGTTCTATCTAGGGCGTCTTTAGTAGGACCTAACAGTTTTCTGAAAGCTGTCGACGTCGAATCGTTCATGCTGGCTTCGTATATTACTGGTTCGTGTCCAATACGGTCCAAGCCAACTCGTAACGTGTAAGTGTAAGTGGCTATAATTACATATTAAAAGAGCATAAAAATAAAGAAACAATTGCCAAATATTTTCTAGAAATCCTAGTAATATTTTCAAATCCTTTATCAATACATTTTTCAAATTCTACAATATCAGCTATACGACTTAATTTAATTAATTTAATTTAATAAATTCAAATGTAATAACTCACGTTTGCAAGGTCGATCAGGGAACATTCTAGCGAAGCCCGGGCGGCAAACGCATCGCATTTCACCTCCAACTTCCGCGCATATTTCAGACCTAGACGCTCTACATTCTGGTGTACACTGATTGACAATAGGTTGAAGCGATACCACGGGTGCTCCAAGAACTCCACCAGCCAGAACTCTATGAACTTCGTTTCCAGTTGGATCTTGTTCGTCTCTCGAAATATCACCGTATTCAGCCTCAACCTGAGAAAAATTAATACTTTTGTAATATGACTTCATATAATTTTTTTAATGTAATCATTAAATACAAATTAAATGGATTACATAATACGTTACGAAATAATTAAAATGTATTTTTACATTTACCTCTTCAGCACCAGGTGCCGGTGGCTTCTGATCGCTCATCACCACAAAGATGGAATCATTGTCGACTACGTTTTCATAGGATGATGGTATTCTAGTTACTACCGATTGCAAGATCGTTGATGTGACCGTGGATATTACACTGGTTGGACGCAATAATGTTTCCGTTACTGTTTCCACAGTGGTCGATGTCAATGTGTGGGTAAGTAGTAATGTTCGAGTTGTAGGCGGTGAACCCAATACAGATGTTTCCGTCCTCGTTACTGTTGACGTCTGGAATCGTGTCACCTGTGTGATAAACGATTGTAACGCTAACTGAAGCACAGTAACTTTTCTTATAATTTTTCTTCTCTTTTTATTGTAGGCAGATTTACTTTTTAAATATTATCAATAAGACAAAAGGTATAGCGAAATGCCTTAGAAAATAGATGAAATAGACAAGACTAATTTTCAAGAAATCCACTGACCTCTCGAGTGATATTGATTTTTATTCATTCAAAATTGATACTGTAACTATTAATAGCTGTCTATCTACCTTTTATAACTTTTTCCAGAAATTCATATATTTATAAATAACTCTTTTCCTGTTTCTAATATTTCAAGACAGACAGGACACGCATCTCCAAAGTTAAATTACTATAGTATCAAGTACGCTATATAGATATAACAAATAAATTAAACAGTAAACTGAAAACAACCATGAACAATCATTTTCTCTGAGTATCTATAACGGCTCGTGCTCTTTAACAAACATATAAAATAAATGTAAATTACCCTCTATCACAGTTCAAAGTATCAAAATTTGATCCAACTTACCTCTTTAGGCTTCATACGCGTGGTCGTCGTTGTCCTATTAGCAGCCTCGCGTGTCACGTTGCTAACATCCTTCGTCATCTTGATCACCGACTCATTTCTCCTGTCAATATTTCCGGACAACGTACTCGTTACCTTCGTTATCGAACTGTCAACCCTGGTCACAACACTAGGCAATTCCTTCGATGTGGTTTCGTTCTTTCGTTTGCGTTCTGTCGCCGACGAAACGACCACCTTTGAAGCTTCGTTTTTCGTCATTGTAGGTCGTGACTCTTTCTTCTGACTCGTGCTGACCACGTGGTGAGTCAAACTTTCCGTAGCTTCTACTTTTGTCGATGGTAGAACATTATCGTGACTGGATTCCAAAAATACTGGATGCTCCGGACGTTTTACAGGGTTTCGAGGAATATCAAAGTTATGAGATCGAGTTGGTTCCACGTCTCTGGTTGTCGAGGATCGGCTTGGTTGTATATGGTCTACTTGCAATGGTCTTAGCTTCGTTGGGATTACCAAGTTCGTCGTTAACATTGGTGTTGGTTGTACCGATATTCTACGAGATTTTATCGTAATTGGAGGATGCACAAACGTTCAAAAGCTTCGAATTAGTAAGTATCCTATAAAACTTAATAGAACTCAATATCGACTATTCAAAACCTCATGGGACCCAAAAGTTTGAAAGAAAGTTGTCTTAAAATTTTGCCATCTTAGAAAACTTATTGAAACAAAGAAAATAAAAATGTTTACAAACGAATTTAGAATAGTAAATCCGATTTTGAATAATGTGACAATATTTGAGCCGAAAACACGTTGAAAACTTAACTATGTTAAATTTGATCAATAATTAGATTTGAAAATAGTAGCGTACATACTTTTGTTAGATAAACTGTACATATATAAATTTTCAATGGAAATTGACAATAAAATACAAAAATACCTAGATACTGGTCTCGTGTCAAATGGTCGCACGGTATAAATGCTAACGTGCTCCGTCATCCTGGTTTCCACTGGCCTAAGAATCTCAGGCACGTCTACCACCACTGGGAGATCGACAGTACCGTGTATGATCGGTATCTTCGATTCGATATCCTGAACCACTGGTATGTGGGATGTTGCGACGGCTGTCGCGATTTGAATCGATCCAGACACCGCCACCGCTGGCCTCACCGTGGCAATTTCAAGTGGTTTGGTAGTTTGAGTTACTGGTGGTGGAGGTACCATATCCTACAAAGTATAAAATTTACAATAAATCCTCAGAAATAATAAAAAAGAAAAAAAAAAGAAAAAAGAAAAATAAGAAGAGAAAAAACTATCAAATTCAAAATATTGTCTTTCAGATCATTTATTTATAACACTAATCATCATCATAGCTTTGAAATTTGGACGATTTTTGATCTGCAATTCCCAGTCGAAAAGAACCGAGTTAGAAAGACTCAAAAATTTCAAAAACCCAATAATAAACTATTTAAACTTCACCTGAGACAGCAATTCCACTATGAAAGGCCTAGCAAGAGAAGGTCTTGGACTAGGAGGCACCATGCTAACGCTAGGTAAAGGTGCAACAGAAGACTCCTTCAGTGGAATATATTTGGGCGGAGGTTTCAATCCAGATTCGTTAACATTTGCAAACGGGAATCTATCTTCCGTGGGACCACTAGTCGTCGTAATATCAACTGGTGGAGGTGATAATCCAACTACATCCCTCGAAGTTATAGGTGGTGGTTTCAAATCCTCTTCTTCATTCTTATTCGATTGATTCAACCCAATAACAGGTCTTAATGGCGGAGGCATCATGTCCCTAGAAGGCACGCTCATTCCTTCCATACTACTCAACATATCCCCAGTAGACGTCTCAATAGGTCTAACTCTAATTTTGCTCTCATGATTCATAGAATCATCCTTATTCGCATCTGAAGCCGCGAAATTCGTCTGATAAGAACCATCTACCTTTTCCACGTTCTTCTTCTTATCGTTAGAACTGCTCGTGATTAACATACTTGGTGGTCGCTCAGTTTGCGTTTTGCTATCAACTTCTTCGCCCATAGCCTCCACAGGCATGGAGAACCTAATATTGGGCCTAGTTTCACCTTTGTTAGCTGTTGATATAGTAATTGGTCCAGGTACTTGAGGCTTAGGCTTGGTGATAATATGAGGATACTCAGGATGAATTCTGGTTCCTGAATACTCCTGTTGATTCACCACAGGACGAGTCTTTTCCAAACTTACTTTAACGCTCTCAGTGCTCGTCTGAGGATACTGATCTTCTATTTTCTGAGAAATAGAACTGTTTCTAAAATGATTCTTCATAATTTCACCCTTGTTAATTAGAATCTCCTGTTTATCAGGTCTTTGGTCTCTAATCTTCATTCCCCCATCCCAATTAAGATCCATGAAACCTCCTAACTGGAAGTGACTCTGATTCAAGTTACCTGCATGACTCAAACTATTATTTACAAATGGTTCCAGACTTCCTGGCTTGCCTTCGTTGGATTGTTTCACTTGATCCGGCCTAGCTTCTGAAGTTTGACTTACAATTTCTGGTCCAGGATATAGTACAGGCCTGGTTTCCACTTTGTTAATTATAGATGGTCGAGGATATGGTCTCTTAGGTTTATTTGATTCAGGGACAAATTGAGGAATGATCGCTGGTGGTTTTAAATCTATGGTATCGTCGTGTTCACGACTTGGTAGAGTCGATGTCTGTTCGTTCTGATTTTGATTCTTGTGGCTGATTGGAGATATTTTACTTCCATAATATGTCGATGGTACACCTTGTACTATGTCGTATTCAGGCTTGTTCTCTTTCCATTTGTAACCATAATTCGATTCTTCGTGGCCAGTGTATACGCCAAACGGTTTTCCTTGAACTACTGGTGTTTCATGAAGCTTAGTATTGTAATAATTAGGGCCATATGGTATTTGAGATTGTGTATTCATTTCATTTTTATGAGAAAATGGAGAGCCCGGATTTATCCAAAATGGTTTTTCTTTCTGATCTTGTTGGAAATCAATTTCTCCAGCTGGTTTTTCAATCACTGTATTACCAGAGGCTACATTTCCGTAGGAATTTTTTATATTGGATGTTACATTGTTATGTTGATTAACGAAAGACGTGCCTTTTTCGGTTTCATTGTATTTTTGAATCTCCTTGACTCGATTGTGATAGTTTATGGGTTCTGAGGCACCGATTTCTGAATCTAACGTCTTCTCTGTTTGCGTACCGCTATGCCAGATTTCTGCTGCTTTATTATCTTGATTAGGTGGAGCCTGATCGAAGTTTTGAACTTGCGTATTTGTTGTAACTGGTCTATTATCTTGCTTTATTTTAGGATTCGAAGGATTGTGATATTCTACTGCTCCCGTGGGCACGTGTTCTTGTGTCCTTTCAGTTTGAGGTCTCAGTTGTTCTATGCTTGATGGCCTCTTCTCAGGATAGAAGTGAGGTGGTCTGTCTTGAAGATCAATCTGTTGGAAAAATGGAAGAATTGTAAAATTGACTGTCTTTGTACAACCTGTTTAATGTTTATCTAATATCGGTGTTAATACAAATAACACATTTAAAAATAGAAGAATTAAAACTAAAAAATACCAAGATATCGAAATAGCTATGTATGGAAGTATCAAAATATTGAAATGATCAAGACACTGAAATTTCGAAATATTAAGATATTGTTCTTTTCAAATATCTCAATACCCAGATGTTAGATATCCAAATGAACAAATATCCTAATATCCAAATACCAAAATGTCTAAATATCTAAGTAAAAATCACATAAAATTCATTTACGTGAGGACGAGATCCGAACGAAGGCTGTCTCTCAGTTGCCACGTCCTTCATCGCATCTGCAGGCGTCGGAGTGGTCATCCTCGGTGGTTCATGGTAAATTTGAGGATTACTGACTGGCCGGTGAGGAAGCACAAATGTATTCTGTGTCTTTGTCGGAGGCCTCTGAGGTCCGCTGTAAACTGGTTTCCTAATACCCGGCCTTTCCGGGTAAATCGGCCTATCCAAAGGACGACTAGTCGTCGATCTCAACGGTGGACGTGGTCTCAACCTGTTATTCATCAGAATTCGCGGTGGTTTCTTGTCCGCCTTCCAATTGGAATTCAAGACGATCTCGTTTCCCGAGTCTGGCTTAGGCAATAAGATATATCGATGGGAATTGTCCGATGAACTCGACATTTCTGTTCTTCTGGGTGGAGTTCCGGATTCTACAGGTTTCGGAATTTTTGGAAATTGTCCGCGTGACGGTATATGATTGTTGGAGTGCACGTGAGGATGAATAGGAGGATAAGGAACGCTTTGTGGGCGAACGTTTATAGTTTCTGGTCTGTGATGGACCAGGATCTCAGTGTGTACGTGACCTTGGCCGCCGAGGACACCAGAATGGTCAGGATGTTTAATCAAATGTACGTCTGATGGCATCTTTTCTGGTCTGTTTAAAGGAGCTTCTAATTTGTCTTGTGGTCTTTCATAATCGAAACGACCTGGCGATAATGGGATGGTTGCTGGACGATTGGAAGGGTGTTTTTCTGGTAACCCCTTGAAACTATGAGGTGGCGATGGCGGAACCATATAATCTGCTGGGTCCTTTCCATTGGAATATTGAGGCAGGTCCTCTACCTGAATACAATTAATGCTTCTAAATTAAATTTCGAACTAATTGAATAAAATTTGTATTTTATTAAAGAATTATTCAATTAAGCACTTCAATATGAAATTTAAAGCGGAAGAGTCGAAAAAGTAAACACCATGTTGTGAGTGACTTACTCTTTGGATTCCAACAAATCCCAAACCAACTTCTGATTCAGGATATGGAGATGGATCGTCGAAATATTGTCCACTGATGTGTGGCTCGCTGGTGTCACCGAATATCAGTGCCTGAGTACCACCTTGAGGAATTACCACGTTAGCCACCTGACTGGGTTGAATATTTACTAATAAAGGTTGTCCCGTTGATCTGTCGATGACGTGTGGTACTTGATGAACTATAGGTTCCGCTGGTGTCGGTTTGGATTCCGAAGATTGAATGACAACAGGAGCATCAGGGAGCAAAGGATCTTTCTGAGCCCACGGTAATCGTTTCTGATCTTCAGATGGAACAGTGGGCCAAGGTTTCTCTATTGGAGATATTCCTGAGTCGATTTTCTGGAATGTTTGTAATAATGCAAAATTTTAAAGCACTGATAGCGTTGATAGCTATATTAAACCACAATTTATAATTATATCATGGAAGTTAACTGAAAAGTTAAGTATCGAAGAATATTTTTTAAACTTCCTTTATATCAATATTCACAAAGATCCAATATTTATTTACCTGAAACTTCGAACTTCTCTAATATTTTATATTATCAAAACCATATTTGATCCAAAATAATTCTTTTATTATTCCCGAAAGAGAAACCTAACCATAAAATGGCTCACGTATCACATTAAAAATTCCAAAATCGAGGAACTGAAAGATCCATATGTACCTGATCAAATTGTGGATGTAGTGGAAGGAGCTTTAAAGGATCCTTAGCACTCCACGGTCGCCTAGATTTCTCAGGACTCCATTCCGGCTCCTTAGGATTTGAATTTGGATTTGCATACTGTTCCACGTTAGGTCTATCAGGTGGCTTTAACAAAGGATCATTTTCCAGTACATCTTGCTTAGAACCTATTCTCTTTGGCGGAGACGCTTGAACTGGAAGTAGCTTCTGAGGTTGTTTCGATATCAATGTAGGATTCCCATCGATAGGCATGGAAACCGGAATTTTCAAATGTTCTTCGTAAATCTGATGCGCAGGATATATCTGTATTTGTGGACCTTTGTGAGCTTGAAGAATCTGCTGAGACTGAGCATCGTCTCGATCGTTCTCCACGACTTCGAGAACAGGATGAACTGGAATGTTGGGGACTGGTAACGGTGGCGGTTTCATTCCAATGTGTTCTTCGTCCTCTAAGAACGTTTGAGGTGGTCTGGGTGCCATTTTCCCTGGTTTTCCTATGATTACGTCGCTGTTCGCAGTGATTACTTCGCCCGGGGAAATTGGAATTCCATCTGCCAGGCTGGATGCAACTTTGTGACGGATTTCAGCGATGTAATTGTGGTTAAGGTTCGCTAGATGTGTACCTTGAAAAGGATGTTATGTTCATTAATGTGTTTATTAGCCTATTAGCCCATTATCTGATAATTGTATAATCAAGTGGTTGATATTTTTTAAAAATTAGATAAGGAAGTTGTTAATTCATTCTTTTTATTACTAAACATTTTTATATTATTAAACAATCGGAAAATATTTTTTGTGAAAACTAACATCATTTTTATTAGACTACTACTATTTTATCGCATGCTCTATTTACTATCTATCCTTAGAAATATTACCATACACGTTTTCTTTCAACAATCTGAACTGTTATGAAAGCAGAAGTTTTGTAGTATAAAAATAGTAAACATTTTAATAGAGTCACACTTGTTTGCAAATTTCACATTATTAACAAACTCTAACCATAATAAAAATTTTTACAAAAGTATAATAATTACCTATATTTTGACTCTCAGCCGCTTCGATGTCTCCATCAGCGAACTCAGCGACTGGTATATAAATGGGGGATCTTTGCGTGGTCACTTCCTGTGTCTCCGCCTGTGGCATCGAATCATTTCTTCGCGCAGCTGTCGTTTTTCCTTGTAGTAAACCAGCCATCGCCGTAATCACTGGTCCTAGAGCCGACAAACTATTGATTCCCAAAGACCCTAGGCTTAGAAGATTGCTCACTTGAAGATCACTCGTGTTCTGACTCGCAGGCTTTTTGTTCTGTCCAGACTCTGCAGAAACTGTTACGTTGTTCTCCTACAAATAGAACAATAGAGTTATTTTATTATCTCTGATAACATAATAAATTTAATAATCTAAAAATAATAAAAAAATTTTAAAAACTTTTTTAGTATTCATAAATTCGTATTTCAGATATTCATCACAAATTATTCATCACAAATTATTCATCTATTAATTACTTGATTAATCTGTTCAACTGGTTTCAAACTTGGCTCATTGGCAGCTGGAGAAGATTCAGTAGATATGAAGCTGGCGGAAATCGATTCATTGTTCTGGATCTCCACCGAGGAGGTCGCTTCCTGGAAGCCAGTGCTCGAAGTAGGATCGATCTGGTCTTCTTCGTCAAAGAATATGATTGTTGATCCAGTGACCACGTTTTTCACCGGATCTGAATGATGAGCAGTTGTTAACAAAGCGTTCATATAGCCAGCGTCTAGCAAACTCGGTGCTATCGATTCTGTCACTACGTTCTCCACGATGTGCGATCTCGAAGACACTGTTGTTGAAGTTTCTCCATCTGGTCCAGCCTGAAATTGAACAAAGATTTTCAAAGTCAAGACCTATCCTAGACCACAATAGTACATATGACTATTTGCATTAATCGTTTCGCATCTAAACATCAATTAACGTTTATTAACATTACCAATACGATGGCGAATTAAAAATTCTTTAACTCAATAATTTTCTATATTCATATTTCTAATATTTTCTATCATTTCATCTGATCCATAAATAAATAGGTTTTAAGGATTGAAAACCGAATAAATATCAAGCATACTATATGTATATTCTATATAGATATAAAAATTCATAAATTATATCTCGGTCGTTGAAACAAAAATTATTATCTTCTATAATTTAATTATGCCTTTTCTTATTATAAATTCTATCAGGAATTTACAATTTTTCCTAATAGATTCACTAATGAATTTACCTGAAGCAAAGTTGTGAAGTATGTAAACGTGGTCAGATACGTCTTCGTCGCAAAAATTTGAATAGGTTCTGGAGTAGGATTCACCGTGGCTGTCTTCGTGGTCTTCTTGGCAGGTGCTTTCTCCAACACAACGTCAGTTGATGTCGCTACGTTCGTACGGACCACGGTGCTACCTTTCTCCAGGAAGGTATTATAATAAGTGTAGGTAATGTAGTATGTTTTCATGAGGTCTGTCATGTTTTCCTCTGTACTGTCTAGCGCCGTTAACGTGGTCGTGACGCTGGTTGGACGAGGAGGCGGTGCAGATTCTGTTACTATGAGCTGAAAGAAATATTAACATTCATTATTCACTGTTGCTAAAATACAGTTAATCCGCAATTACCTTACGAAAATCATAAAACGAAACGTCACAAGGATTTTTATTAAGGGAAAGACAAAATGTCATATTATTTATTATTAATTTAAATAAATACAAAAATTTCCCTTTCCCCTACAATCATTAATAATACCTACGTAAGAATATCTTACTCATCAAAAGAACCTAATGCTACAGTGATCACTAATCTGTTAAATAAATTATATTTGCATCTGTTCTAATTTCAAAGCATTCTTATTGAAATACACAAAAATTAAAATGTGGGAATTACAAGTAGAACGTTGAATCGACGAGCCACATGCGTCAGTAGTATTAAATATATTAAAAATCCTACATACTCATCGAATGAGTTCTTTGTAAAATCTTTGTAAAGCCATCTATCATTTTCCACGAACCTGAGTAATTGTATCGCTGGTGGTTTCTATTCTGGTACGTCCATCTTCCATGAAAGTCTTTTCCAGCATCCTGGTGCTGAGATACGTGTTCGTTTCCGGTCGAGGCGCTTCTGATGGTTCAAGGATCATGTCTAAATAATGTTGCGGTGCAGTGACCGTGTTTGTGATTACTTTCGTGCTGCTTTCCAACGCGTCATTTATATTAGAATGATCGGTGTTTAATGTTAAATAGGTATAGGTGGTTTTGAAGACTTCTGTGCGTAATGTTGGGGATGCTTCTAATGTTACCGCGGCGGTTTCAGATCCCGGCTTTCTGTGACGTTCTTCGGTCGCTGTATTCGCTATCACCTGCAGGAATTTATTAGTGATACGAATGATTATTCTGTTTTATCGATTGTTTCAATGTGTATAAGCTGGCATGGAAATGAAATGTAAACGTAGAAGAATTTGTAGCTGATTTTGGTATTGGAGTCGTATAGTGTCAATGGCGTAAAAGATAGATTTGTATTAACATAATATTACGTTATTGAAGTTTTAAAGAAAATATCGAAGTTACATGAAATTTATTAGATGTTTTAGAAATTTTCCCCATTTCCAATCGTATGGTATTCTTTGATTCGTATATAATCAGAGTATTTGACGACTGGAATATTTTTTGTAGTAGTGGTAAAGTTATTCCTGGTATTGAAAAGAATCAAGGAAGGTTAACTGTAAACTGGGCGCTAGAGAAGAATAAAAAGGACGAATAGAATTAAAAAGAAACTGAAAAAATTCATTCATTTAAGAAAGATCAACGTCTGAAGACAAGAAAAATATAGATAAAAAGAATTGAAATTAAAAAACGTCTCATATTCGAAGAATAAGTAACCAAGATTCAAAGCCAAAAATGGCGTGGAAATGTAATGAAATAAAAAAGTGAAGAACGTCCAACAAAATTTGTATTTCTACCTGCTGCTCCGTCGAAACGATAGTTGTCCCGTCTTTCGTAATGGTAGTAAGGTACGTGAAGGTGGTGGTACATGTCTTAGTGACAAATTCATTCGGTTTATCTTGTGGAAGCATCATGACGACAGCATCAGACAATGTTAGCGTAGGCTGTGGCACCGAGTTCTCCCATCGTAACGCTGGCGTTGGTCCAGCAACGATCACTTCGACTCCGTTTGACATGACACGCGTGGCTAGGTTTAACCTTCGACCTTCTTCATCTTTTCCTTCGTGCTCTCCTGTCGTTACAATTCCACGATCAAAAGATTACGATGTGATAAATGAATATCAAAACTTCCACTTTGGCAATGTAAAATTATTATTTAGTTACTTATACAATAGAAATAAATACATCTGAAATAAACGTGAAATAATAGAAGATTTACAAGAGAGTATATATACGCCTGAATAATTATGCTCTTCACGGCGGATCTGTTGACTGGCAACGGTTATTCAGGCGTTAGAACATAGACGGTCACTGTACACGATTAAAACGTGTTTTAGAAGAAACAAAAAATATACAGAATAGACTACAGGAATAAAACAAACGATAAGGAATTGTAGTATGTACAAGATCAGACTTCATTTACAAGTATGTACAGTTCACTCAAGAGTTCTATTGTACAGAAAACAATTTAGATTGCCATAAGCCAATCCAAGTGAGACTCGGAAGAGCGTCTGTACAGTCTCGAACGTGCTAGGCGCCCGAGAAAAGATATCATATTAGTTTAAAGAAGAATATTATTTTTTACATCGATCGGCTAGTGTCCTGAACAAATTGTTCTTCAAATATTATCAGTTCTATGATTTCAGAATTTATTCAATTCGATTATCTCATTGTTACATCATATACTTTTGCTATTTCTATACATATACATTTTTTGTAATTAATACATTGCCAATATTTTACAAAATACCTTTCATTTACATTATATTATACAAAGACTTTTTCTACTTCTATATAAATTCAAAAATCAATTTTTTATAGTGACTTTCGAAAAATCACAGTCACGATTTTCAGTTAAAATTTATACATCATCCAAAAATCTTTCAATTCTCTTTAATTGGCAATACGTTAAATACAGATTTTAGAAAAATCATATTCATGATCTTTACTTTCGATTTCTGCGCACCACTATTCTTCATTACATCGGTAACGCATCAACAATTCTTTAAAAAAAGTGGGAAGAGAAAATAGGAAAAAATAGAAAAGAAATTTTTGAAAGATCGCTAAAAATACTACGAATCAGTTCAGGACACTGGAAGATCGTGGATAGAGAAGGCTTATCGCAGAGCTAGTTGTAGCTACTCACCAACAGCGGGCACCGGGCTATACACAGACGAAACGGCGTGCGCTGACGACTCCACGGTAGGAGTGACAGTCACCGTGACGGGCACCGTCAATGTAAGCGTCGTCACTCTCGGTCGGACCGTCGTCGAGGACGTCACTTTCGTCTCCAGTCCATTCAGTTGCGTCACTACGTATGTATACGTCCTCAGTCTCGTCGATGTCACCACTGTCTCTGTATAATAAACGCTCGTGCTCGGTTCTAAGTCTGGTGTTTCGGACTTGGTCTCGTGCTCCACGTGAACCGGTTTCGATGGCAGTATCTCAGGGAAATCTGGCCTCGACAGGGACAAATAAAGATCGTCGGCTAATCCTGCTTCGATTTCCTCGGGGGTCGGTGACGAGATCGACGTCGTTACCGAATCAATGCTGGAAGTCGTCTCGAGAACCATCGAGGTCCTCTTCGAGTCTGACAACGACGTATATTCGACTCCTAGGGGAATCACGCTTGGGATCTCGGAGTTATCCAAGTAACTAAGGGTACTGGAGTCGTACGATGTCGATTGGGACGTTTCTAAAGGTAGGACGCTGGTGAAATCGGGGTACTCGTCGAAGAAAATTGTCGTAGCAGACGAGATGATTTCGGTAATCGATGGTATGGGCTGCACTGTCAGGTTCTCTTCATTTTCCTCGAGTTTTGGTGTGGTTTCTGGAACCTGGTTCAGGGTAGTGATATCTATCATGTCTGGGAAAGATCTTTCAGTTTCTGGTCTTGAACTTGGGTCGAGTGTTATACTAGGGTGGCTATCGGGAATTTGTGTGTCTTTCTTGGATACATCTTCAATTTTGGGAACGTCTTCAATTTTGGGAATATCTTCGACTTTGGGAGAGTCTTCGTGTTTGGTTTGAATCACCGTGACTTGGGGTTCGATCTCTTTGTTAACAGGATCTTCAGAGTCTTTTGATATAGACTCCTTGGGATCAATTTCTATTATGGTGGTATTTGATTTTGTGTCTTTCTCCAGGGAATCTTCACTGTCTTTCAGTGAAATGTCTTCAGGTTCGGGTGAAATAGTTGCAACGTGAGTTTCAATATCTTTTTCGAGTGATTCTTCGTTTGAAGAATTTTCAGATTCCGATTTAAATTCACTAGGCAGCGAAGGGTGTTCAGCGCTACTATGTTCTTCTTCTTTATTAATTATTGTAATCTCTTTATCAGAAACTGTAGTTGTCTGTACTTCTTCAGGAACACTAATCACTGTTGTTTCTTCCATAAATGTCGTAGTCTCTATCATTTCTGTCGTTGTACGGCCTTCTTCCCCATCCTCTTTCTCATCTTCATTAATCTCAGGATAAACAGTCGTTCCAACATCTTCTGATTTTTCTTCCAAACTTATCTGCGTCGTAGTAATTTCTTCTCCCTCTTCTATTGACTTTTCAGTTGTCAAAGACTCAGATTTCTCTTCTCCTTTCAAATCAGTTGACTCTGTACTCTCGTGATCACCGACACTATGTGAAACTTCTTCGGGCTTTTCTGACGTTGGTTCCTCTTTCTCTAACAAATCAGGAGCTGCAGACATGCTTGAAGTATCCTCTTTATCCAAACCATCCTCAATTTTCGTAGATTTAACTGTCGTTAGAATATCTTCATTCTCAGAATCATTTTTCCCACTTTCAGTCGTGGTATCGGTATATTCATCTTCGTATTCTTCATACTCATCGTCAGACGCAGGAAGGAAGAAATTATCAGTAATAATAACAGGTGAACTTACACTACTCTCTTCTATAACCTTCGGTTCAGTCTCCTCGGTCTTAGTTTCAATCTCATCTGGCTTCTTATCAATTATATTAGGAAGTTCCTTTAACTCAGGTGTGTCTGTCGAACTAACATCCTCCTTACTTTCAATCTCAACCTCATCTGGTTTCTTATCGATTATATTAGGAGGTTCCTTTAACTCAGGGATATCTGTTGAACTAACATCCTCCTTACTTTCAATCTCAACCTCGTCCGGTTTGCTATCGATAACATCGGGCGGTTCCTTTAACTCAGGCGTGGCAGTCGAACTAACATCTTCTTCGTTCACTTTTTCTTCACCTTCATCCTCCTCGGAGAACTCTTCATCGTATTCAGAAGATGGGGCAGTGAAGAATCCAGTCGTGATAATAGCGAAACTGGGCGTAGGTTGCAGCGGTCTAACAGCGACCAATTTTTTTCTAGTGATTCTTACTCTTCTCTCGCTGCTCGCAGGCGAAACGGTAGTCGACGCAATTTTTCTACGTCTAGTAATAGTCACTTTATGTCTTCCAATCTCTGGTTTTACACTATCAGATTCCAAATCATTGTGAATGGTATTAGCTAATCCCAAAGACCTCACTCTAGTTACCACGATCCTCCTCGGCGTATGACTCGCCACAGTCAATTGATTCTGAGTGGGATTTTCGATCTTGGACGAGATAGGACGCAATCTTCTGACTACCGTTAGCTTATGCTGCCTTCCACTCTTTCTGACCACAGGGACGCGAATTCTGACGCGTTTTCTGGGCGTTTCCTCGAGGTAATCGTCGTTAATCTCTGGAGCGAGATTTCTAGCGTTCTCTCGGGGCGATTTGCTAGCGAAGTCGCTGGTTAGTCGGTAGAAGTCGTCGTGGTAGTAGTCATCTGAAAAGGCGACGTGTCTCTCGCTTGCGTGCACGCACTTGTAATCCTTCGCCATGGAGTACATTCAGGACATGTGTGTGTGAGTTACAGCAAATGTAGGGCAGCCGTGAGCAACAGGCGGGGGTTTCGTCTCGAGTGTTAGGCGAGTCATCCGAGGTGGGGTTAAACAACAAGACAGATCATCGTGTGTCAGACACATCCCACCCTTGTTCGTTTTCGTGCACTTAGTAGAGCCGGGTGTTATCGATCTATCACGCGATCCACGGGCAAAATCGCGTCAATCCGACAAATACCAGAGACAAAGAGAGTACCATGCGTCGCGTGTAGACTTTATCGCGTGTGGGCGCGCGTGCGGCGGCGGATTCGAGGCTGTATTAATAGACTGGACCAGTGGAGGACCATATCAAAGGATAGAATCGGAGGGAAGATAAAAAGAAGAAAGATTGGGGAAGAGCGAACAGGGCGTGAGATGGGCATGAAGAGAATGATGGATCATTGTCGATCAACCGAAGCTGCGAGCTTTATTTTTCTTCTTTCACGAAGGACTTCCTTTCTTCCGTGAACAATCCTCCGGAAGAATTCGATCTATGGTACATCATATGTATATCGTGAGTGTTGTGGAATTCCTGCACGAAAATGCGCACAAAATACGAACCCGAGAAAGGTTCATCAAAGGTCATCAGCTTCGGTCTAGGTGGGCTTCTCATAATGGATCTCGTAGATGGGCTTACATATTAATTAATCGAATGACAACAGTTAAAAGTAGAAAAAGGGAAGGATTATCTAAAGTGTGTGTATTTGAGGGTTAGGTGTGGATGGACGTGGAAATGTGCCGTCCTACGTCACCCACTACGCTCTCGAGACTTTGTGTCGGCGCATGCGCTTCTAGCGAGTCCACACTTCCCGCCAGAACCGTGATGTCTTCCGATCCCTCGTGCAACGACGGTGGGATCGAGGGTCGAACCTCAACAACTAAATCCTCCCCGGTGTCTCGTCGTCTTCGAGACGTGTCGCTTACTTTCACGGTGCTCAAAACAGTACTGAACTCCCCTGGCCGTCTCCCAGAAACGTATAACGTTACTACACTAGATTCTTCTCTAGCCGCACTGGAATGATCCTCTTTCCTATCGTTCGCTTTACCGCGACCACTTCTAGACCTGGAAGGCTTCTGATACTCCTGAACGTCATCTTCTTCGTCGGAATACTCATAATTATCGTGTTTATAATCCAAGTCAGCTGGCTGATGCCTTCTCTCCACCTCTCCAGGCAAAGTATTGCTCTGAGTGAATGGAGGAGCAGCGAACAAAGGGTCCAGCAAAGGATTAGCGTTCTTTTGTGGTTGAGGCTGCTGAAGTAACAGTAACAATGAGTTCAAATTCGCCGCTGGCAACGCTGCAGTAGGCGTAACCACCACTGTATCCGTAATGAACTCTGTAGCAGTCACCACATCTGTCGAAGTATCCACCAAGGTCGTTAGAATCTCCTTGCCTCGGAAAGTGAGTGGGATCACGGTACTCTGCTGCTTAGTGATCGTAGTAACGTACGAAGTCGTACGCGTATTATACTGAGTAGATGGTGTACCTTGAGACTGCAGCAGAGGATTTGCCTGACCTAATTGACCGAGGAGCAACTGCGATAGAAGGATATTCGCGAGAGGCGCATTTCCAGGGAGAGAAGGTTGCACCGTGGAGACCACGTTCTCTACAGAATAGACTGTGGTGGGTACAATTACGGATTGAGAGGCTCTACGACCACCTAGTGTGGTTAATGTGTGGGAGACACGAGTGGTGGGCGTCTCGTGGAGTAGGAATCGGGTTACTTCGGTCTGACCTTGAGGATTGGTACCGGTTACCTCGCTAACAATCACCACTAACGGCTTGCCGTCTCCACCTGTCACTGTACTATACTGCGATGGACTTAAAATCTCTGTACTGGGTTGTGCCGTTATTATGTTCCTGTGCTCTGTGATACCATTGTTCACCACGGGAATAGTAACTTCCGTGGGCACGTAATGAGTCACTGTGATCGTTCCATCGAAGTCAGGATACACGGTAGGTGCTTCTCGGATATCTTCTAGAGATCCTCTTGATCTACTAGAAGAACCTCTTCTGCTGCTATTTCTATTGGGGGATCTATTCGAGGAAGTGCGACTAGAAGGAGGTGTTCGTCTTGTACTGGTATTCTCTGACGATTTATTGGAACCGTTTCGTAATCGTGGAGGCCTTACTCGATCTGAATTAGTAGTAGTAGTCGATCGTCCATTTGTCCTGGAATTTGAAGAACTAGGTCTTTTGTAATTCGTCCTGGTAGAAGAAGATCCATCTTTTTCTCTTAAAGTAAACTGTCTACCATTATTTGAAGTTGAAGAAGGTTTTATTCTGGAGGCAACGTTTCTGTCTCCATTATTGGTTTGTTTAGACCTATTCCTATTTTTATTTTGACTCGACTCTGTAGACTCTGCAGATGTTTTCTCAGGATTATTAGACTTGGACGTTGGTCTAGTCGCTGTAAGAGACCTTGCACGATTGTTGTACCGAGCAATAGGTTTGGAACTAGACTTGGAAGTCTCCTCTTTGCTAGACACGTTTTCGCTAGCATCAGATTTTTCTTCGGACTTCGACGAGCTCTGACTAGGTCTTCTGAATCGACTGGTCAAAGATCTCAGCTGACTCGCCTGTCGACGTATTCTTCGTCCTCTGTTAAACGGCCTGATCTGTACAGTGGGTCTGGCAGATTTTCCAGACCGACGATTGATTCTATCTTCATGCTCAGATCCTTCGTAATCATTGTCAGCTATTTCTTCCACAGGCTCATCCTCCAAATTCTCTTCTCCTTCTTCTTCTAGATCTTCGTTTGGTTCTATCTGTTCCTCGATAGGTAGTTCCGGCTTTCTCCCAAGTAGGCCTCGAGGCGGAAATAACCCCGTGCCAGCTTGTCTTGGTCTAGTTGAAATTGGAGAATTTCCCCTTCCATTGGTTCTCGTATTAGTCACTTTAGGAACAGTCGGCGAAGTGGCTCTATTTAAATTTCCATTTCTCCGAGTAGTCGTTGGCGGTCTCGGCGTAGTACCAGATCTGCCGGAATTATTCAAGTTAATAGGTCTACGGAATCTGAGTAAGGGATTCGTGGATCTTCTCGAGGATTCTGTGGTCGTCTGCAAAGGTGTCGTCACGGTCTCTCCATCCTCTATATCCTCTGTATAAGGTGTCTCCTCGGTCACCAACGTAGTCGTAGTGAATTCATTAGCATCGTTTTCTTGGTCGTCGTGTTTAACCGTAGCCTGACCTCTTGACAAGGTCGATGAAGGTCTGATTGGAGATCTATATCTAGTAGAGACTCCAGGATAAGCTGAGCTTGAGGCACGAGATGCAACTCTGGCTGAAGATCCTCTAATCGACGTAGGTCCTCTTCTGTTTCCTTGGAAAACAGAGGATGGAGATATTCTGGATTGGGCTCTGCCTCTGGTACTTCCAGTTATAGTTGATGCATAACTACTAGCTGTATTTGGTGAACCCCTTCTTCCTGAGAACCTCCTAGAACCGGACTGAGACAACGTAGAAGAATATGGACCTATTGGTGAACTGACTCGACCTCTAGAAGATGCGAATCTATTTCCTTTCCCAGCCAAGGTCGCAGTTATTGTGGGTGTTATGTCTGTTCTGGTAATCGTCGTTGCACCCTGGGCACCTTTTCTTTTGGGATTAAACGTGGGTCTGTTTCTGGAGGCGAATGGTCTGATCACTGGAGTGAAAGTTCTTTTTCTAGTAGAAAAGGTCAGTCTAGATTTCTTCTTGGAACTTTGTCCATCTTCCCCTTCTTCATCCTCTTCTTCACTCTCTTCATTCTGTTCTGAGTCTTCATCTTGTTCCGGGGATTCCGTCGTTGGGTCTTCCGATAAGGAAGATTGAATGACAGCAGGCGAAGGTGAGATTTCAGCGATTTGAGTTGGTTTGCCAGGTGGCAGAGTGGAAGTAGGCGCGATGTTTGCCGTTGGAGTCGAAGATAGAAAACTGGATGTGCTTTCTATGATCTGAGCGTATCTACCTTCGATACTAGTACCAATCACCTTAGATTGATAGAATGTCGTAGTTCCATTATTCGCGATTTGACCTTGAATTAGTCTGACCAAACCAGTTCTGTGACCTTGAGTAGGTAAAATAGTCGCTTTTCTCTCTTCGTTAATCTTCGTACTCGAAGTACTTTCGATAACCTTCGCATAAAGGCCATCAAACAAAGTTCCAATCTGCTTCGTCGTAAAATAAATAGTAGTAATCTCATCGGCGTCTACCACGATACCCTTGTTCATCGATAAAATTCCTGTTGGTAGGACTGGAGTAACTACGGACGAAGGCAGAGGCGGTGTCTCTACTTTTGTCGAGCTTTCTACAATCTGAGCGTACAATCCATTGATATATGTACCATGAACATCAGTCATAAAATGAGTAGTGGTTCCATCATTTACTTGACTTGATCTGATCGTCGAGATTAAACCAATTTTTGGAAGTTCAGTAGGTTTTGCGGGAATGACTGGTTTCTCGTCGGTGGCTAAAGTTTGTTTAAACACTGATCCATCAATTGCTCTTCCTGTTGCCACTTGTGAAGTTGCAAGGATATCAGGAACAGAGACACTAGTGACAGTCTCCAATCTGCTATTCAAAATAGTCTCATTACCAATGTAAGAAGTTGTGAAATATGTGTAAGTAGTATAATAAGTGGTAGGTTCAGGTGAAATTGTAGTTGATTGTAGAACATTCTCAGAAGATGAAGTAGTAATATCTTTGGAACTTGTAGTTTCTGATTCCTCAGCTTTCGAATTTTCAATAGGAACGGCGACTGAGGGCGTCACTTCATTGTCGGCAGTGATTTTGGATTCTTTTTCGCTAGATTGGCTGTCTTCTATGTTTGCCGTCGTTGGTCTGTAAGTCATAATCACGCCTAACTCTACGGTAGGCGTAGGTGCTACACCCGGTGTCATAACATTGCTGACAGTCTCTTCTCGACTGGTAGTGACAGTGTCGCCTCCTCTGTAGAACGTGGTCCAATAAGTGAACGTCGTGAAATACGTAACTGGCAGTGTACTCGTTTCTTCAGGGATCACAGCTGTTGGCCTAATTGTCTCTGTGACTACATTTGTAACTGTTTCTAGACGGCTAACTATGTTAGATTCGTCACCTTTGTACATCGTTGTAAAATATGTAAAGGTAGTATAACTTGTTTGAAGTAGGAGAGTTGGTGCTGGTTCTACGTCGTGATGATTAGATTCTGAAAGCTCCTGGTCTTCAGGAACTGCGTTTCTTTTATCCATCACGTCTAGAACGGTGCCACTTCCAGCACTGGAGGAAGATACGACATCAGTGATCATAGAACCCAAGATTTCGCCTTCCATTGGTGGATTTGGCGTCACTTGCGCGTTCACTTCGAAACCGCGAAATAAATTTTCTGTAGTCGATTGTTCTTCCAAAGTGTCTGAATCCTCTGTCGTAGTTTCTTTAGTTACAGGCGCATTTGTGGTTTCCTCAGTTTTACTGTTTCCTTGTTGTTGTACCTTTTTGGCAAGAAGGAGCGCTTCTTCTTGAGACTTCTGCCTCTGAATGGCTTCCAAATAGGCCAAGATCTCCGGTGGAACGGCTGGTTTATTGGCTGGTTCCTCTCTGGGTGTAGTTGGTCGCTCTGTTTCTTGAATAATAGGCACCACAGCTGTTGGTTGAATGGTCTCAGTGACTACATTGGTAAACACCTCTGTCCTTGTTTCAATCTCTGTTTCATCATCAACAAAGATTGTGGTAAAGTAAGTGTATGTTGTATAATAAGTTTTGATCTGTTCCTTTACTTCTTGAGTGGGTAAGGCTGGAGTTGGACTTGGTTCAATGTCAGGTATCGTGTGTTTGGTGTCTTCAAATTCCTTAACAGTTGTTCCCGGTTCTGTTGGAATATTCTGATCAGTAGTAGTATCTTGTTCTTGCAACGTGGTAAGAATGTCTTCTGTCGTTTGTTCCATAGTCGTTGGATACTTTTCAGTCCCTTCTTCATGTTCAACAGTAGTCGAAGGCAAAATTTTATCCGAAATTTTGGTTGGTGATATCAAACTGGATTCATCCTTCTCAAACAATCCAGCAACCACTGCAGATACTCCATTAGGTCCAACAGTCTGAGTAATCACATTTGTTTCAACGACTTCTCTACTAGAAATACTCGAAGTGCTTTCCTGGAAGTACGTCGTCAGATAAGTATACGTAGTGTACAAGGTCTTGAATATCAGCTCTATCTCTTCGTCCTGCTTCGTTGTTTGCTCTTCTTCCAAGGCAGTAATCGAAACAGGAGTTGTCCTTGTCGTCACAGGTTCAGGCAACGTCGTTTGAAGAATCGGAGACGCAGTTTCGCTAGGCAGAATCAACTCTGTCAGATAAGTAACATCGGAAGACACTACTTCATTAGAAATAACGGAAGTTGTAGTTTCATCGCCTTTCGGTACGAAGAAAGTAGTGAAGTAGGTGAACGTCTTGTACACTGTGGAAGGAAGTAGCCTGGTAGCTAAAGTAATCTTACCTTCTTGTTCAAATTCGTTCTCCTTGTGATTCTGATGACCAAGATCGTTCTTCGAGCTGCCACCTTTGATACTACGACCTTGAGGGTCCCCAGGAACAATATCATTAGGAATTTCATCATCTAACGTTGGAGCAGCCGATTCCGTGGTACCAAGAACTCTTCTAGCACTCTCCAAAATATCTTTCAAGGTCGTTAATACGCTATCAGTGGTGTCTTTAATTGGAGTGGTCAGTTCGTTCATTTCTGGAAGAGATTCCTCGCTCGTAGCAATTACCCTTGGTGTAGTACCAGTAGTTATTTCTAATGTAGTGTCCTGTTCATGTTCAGGCTCTTCAGTAGCAGTCGTTCCATAATCTACGGTAGTATCTTCGGCATCGTAAGTCGCAGTGGCTTCGTCAGGGAAAAAGTACACGTTCGACGACGTATGTATAATCTGAGCGTAATTTGTACCAATATATGTTCCATAAATTAAACTCTTATAGTGAGTGGTAGTGCCATCAAGGGAAGTAGTAGAGTCTACAACTTTTAGAAGTCCTGTAGGGTTTAACGAGCCAGTTTCAACATCTGGTATTAAAAGAAGAGGGTCCGTAGATGTTGTTGATGATTCTACTTCGAAATCTTCGGTGACACTTGGCTGAATATTAGCTCTGTTAATGGCGTCTAACAAAGGATCGCCTGTTTCGCTTTTTGAATCAGATTTACGTCCAGGATGTTGCTTGGTCCTCTCTTGACCAGTGACCACGCTGGTTGGCCTGATCTTTACTACTGCGATTCCGTCGTCAGGTCTCAAGGTCGCGTCTCCTTTGATCGTAGTAGCTGGGCGACCGACTGGAGCTGGTGACGTACTTGGAGAGAAAACTATGACAGTTTCTCCCACAGTCGTAGTGAATTCAGCGAAACCATGGTACGTTACAGTAGCCAGAGGCTTTATGTCTAATTTCTTGGGCGTAGAAGGAGCTTTTGGCTGAGGTTTAAAGATTTTAGGCGCTCGAGGTCTGAAACTCTTAGGTTGATCGTCTTCAAAATTGTTCGCGACATATTCATGAGTAACAGTGTACGTAGGAAGATTATCCGCTGGCCTGACCTTAGCAGGTTTGAATCTCTGCGAATCTGACCCCAATTCTCTTCTGCTAAATATATCATTCTCCCTAGATAACTCGTCCAATTTCGTTGACGATTTTCCTTCATTACTTTGATTCCCAGAATCTCCCTCCTGATTTTCTTCTAATTTAGATTCTTCGATATCCCTTAATGCTTTGATGGGTGCGTTGTCGAGAGCCACTTTCAGCTGCCAATCGTTGTCAGAGGATCTCGAGGGATAAACCACATAAGGTGTAGGTGAATCTGGTGCTGGTTCCTTATCGTAAAATACTCTGCTAGACGTAGATAATATTCTAGCATACAGACGACCGTTGTCCAACGTGGTACCGAGTACCTGAGTAGCGAACTCCGTGCTGGCTCCATCTTGGACGAAGGTTCGAGCGGTTTTCGTTAATAGACCGACCGGAGGAATGGATTTACCGGGTCGAGCCGAGACTAGGAGGACCGTGGTAACACCTGAGGACGATCATCGAGTATGGAACGAGTCAGGAGGATTTTAGGATCATTCAGAAACACCGGGGTCAATCGCCGCACGAGGAGCACGTATTTCGGTGACCGTTATAATTGATCGATTATCCATGTATAATTGTATTAATAGAGAACAAGAGAATAGTCCAAGTCATGTGGTAAATTCGTTTAAGTCATTTAACAGTCGCAATTACCGTCAGTATTAATTGGTTTCAGTTCAGCCAATCGGTTTTTCATTCGTTCATATGTGTACATATATATAGTTATATAAATATATTTGTTGGTTTGTTTGGTTTGATTATTTGTATTTTTAGTTTTAGATAATGTAGGTCGTCGGAGAGACGGAGTGGCGGGCGGACGTTGGAGGCAGACGGCATCCAGTTGTTGAGAAGAGTTGAAGAGGCGAGGAGCAGGCGGGAGCAGTAACAGAAACAGAAAAAAAAGAGACAGACGATCTTAGTGGACGAGTCATCCTGTTGGTATATAGACTATAGAGAGCAACCTGCTACGTCCCCGTTTCTCTACCCTCTGTCCACGAGTATCGATTTCCGATCGTCGCACTGTTCACGGACCCGAATCATATCGTTTCGTTTCGTTCCGTTTCGTGCTACCGGAAACGGGACTCCGTGAATCAATGCGCGCAAGGAAACGACGATAAGAGGCGCGCCAGACGTTCAAAAGTTGTCCAGTATCGGTATTATGTATATATAATATAATATGTACAGCTCGAGGGACTTGAAAGGGAGTTACAGAGGATCTGTGTTTTGCTCGGTCACAATGAAGCCGTGTCTAATTCGTGCTCGATTTATGGGTCCGTGCGAACCGTGAAATGAATTTCACGTTTCGTATAGTGAAAGTTTCTTCTATGTATCTATAATCGTGTTCATTGTTGATATACTTGTCTCATTTTTGTTTATTGTTTGGTTTTATTCTTTCTTTTCTCGAATCGTTTTGTTAGATTGATTATCAAATCCCTCGAGACTATATACAGTCTGTAATACGAGTTCCTGGACGCGATATTTCTTTGTGGAAAATAATTCTGTTTGTAAGAAGCTCTAAGTAAATTTAAGATATGTCTTAGAAGATAATATGTTTTCAATAGTGGTTCGACTGCCTCAAATTTTCTGTGAAAAATTATAAATTGTTGCAATTCTAGCGTTCGATGATTCGCCATGATTAGACAGTGATAAATTGCTGAAAGCCACCGTAATTTCATATTCTATCTTCGTATTCTAGAAAGATAACTTTACGCGACGCGTACTGTAATAACAATAACTCGGGAAATAATTTTACCTGGTTCGATAGAAACTGAGCAACAGGCTAGTCATTTTGTTAAATTTCTTTTAATCTGTCTAAAGCTTTTTACGAAAGCACTTAATTTGCACAAAGAGATATTGCATCTTCGATCTTGTGTGACAAACTGTATTTTCTGTGAGTCGTTGGTCAGCGATTTTGAGCCCATTTACCCACGGAAACGTAACGCAAGGTGGCATGTACGTGAGAGAAGGGAATAAAGTAGAATTAAAGACAAAGTATTACAAAAAAAAGAAAAAAAAAGAAAAATAAAGAAAAGACACATAGACAGATAGAAACATGTATGTATTTCGAAATAAGTATAACTTTTGATTATGTACACGGCCGCACCTCGCGTCGACACGCACAATGCAAGTTTTTAGAGATAGGACGATCGGTTTTAACTGTGAGAAGAGAAAGGCCAGACAGCGGAGACGAGAGAGGAAAGCGAAAGAGAGAATCGTTGTTGCCGATAGAATTACGCTCGAACGTGGTACTCGTCGCGAATAATGTAACTATCGAATAATAAGGTTGATGAAATGTATTAATTTCAGGCTACGAAATCTGTATTCGAGCGAAATTCTATTGGAGAAAACAGACATGAGTTGGATGCAAGACAGGCACGCTGAGAGGGTGAAACGCTCACCTTGCAGATCCCTTTCTATCCTAGATGCTCTCACTTCTGATAGCGATTCTACATCTGTAAATAAACAATTTCTTGATTATTTTCATGAGAAATAAGTTTTTGTATTTAATATTACAATTTATCTTTATTATATTGTATCATACGTATTATGTTGATTGCTTTTAAAGAGATTCGAGTCTTCGTGTAAATTCGTACAAATTTTAGTAATGCTACACTTATTTTGGCAGCATTACAGAGATTTTAGGTATACTATATTTATTATTACGATCAGAATATGTCAATTTTGTTTTCTGTAACAGATTACCCGATTCTGAAAAGTTTACGCGTTTGATATATTCATCAAGAACACTTAATAGCACCCGTAGGAAAGGAAGCGGTGGGTGGTGAATGATGATGTTTGCTCGAGAAATTATGTTTGATCAACCTAACGTTCAATCGATGTCACGTTGTTAAACGCGCAGAAACGAGCAATTACGCGTCACATACATTTCGTAACAAAAAATACATATACGTAAATGTTGAACAATCGGCAAATAAAACATGAATATGCAAAATTAGTGTATTAGAATCAAAGAAATATCGTAATTTAATATTATCTTCTATTCATTTCTTGCTCTATTCCATTTACGCAATTGTAATAAAACGCAAGAAAAACTAATAATCTCGTAAACGGAAGACAATGGTCGTACGGTGTCGACTTAATGCCATTGAAGTGTCGTTCTTGGAAAACAACCGACGGCAAAGTGTACCGGTTGTTTTAGACTAAGACCTCGAATTGCACGATGCCGGTAAGTAAGTAAACCAGCCAACAGACAAAGATTAGACGACGTCCAAGCGTGTGTTGAACGAAGACTAAAGATCAAATCGGGAATCGTTGTATAAGGCATATACTGTATCCGTATGGGAATGAGAGGAGAAGAGGTCCCAGGCTTCGACGATGCTGAAGATGTCGTCCAGAGGCCGCGACGTACAGTTATCTGACCGACTCCTTTCTTCTTCTCGCGAGAATATTTCCCCTTCCGTCTCGGCTCGTGCCACGTGCACACCGGCTAAATCTACTGGAAACCTTCGCACGCGCGACGTACCGCACCAGGCTTTTCCACTTGGTCGTTTTGTTTTACATAAACGCATCGATATACTGTCGAGGAAAATAGGTCAGTATAGATGTTCATTATGAAACTGAAAGTAAATTCTTTTGATCCATTTCTTCTCTTCTTCTTTCTGACTGTGTCGATGAAAGTGAAGTATACAGTTTGGTATACGCAAAAATCGTTTAACGACAAGTAATCGAATTATTGGCAGACTTTTGTAGAATTTGAGTATGGACGCAAGATTTTGTGAATACAGAATTTTTAAACAAAAAGATCACAAAATAGTAGATAATCTACTTTACTCTACCACTCATATTGGCTGATTGTCAAACCCTGTGTTGAATCAAAAATATGAAATCGAAATTAATCGAAGTTCCTATTAAAAAATCTTGCAACATGGCAATTCCAAATTCTAATATCTTAAATTTGAAATCCTAAACCGCCATTACAAAAATTTGCAACCAAGAAATGATTCGAAATCTTAATGTTCACCGAAAATTCGATCGAAAGCGATTCGAGATTTCACCGCCATTGTTTCGAACATTCTTGGACCAAACGAGTCGAGGAAAAATCCAGACAGTCGGCTTGTTTTTCATCGTCGTGTCGTGGTACACCTGCAGGATCCAGCGTCATCTGAGATCAAGCGGATTCTTTCCACGCTGGTGTTTCATTCATTCGATATACTCGATTTGCCGAGTTCACCGATTTCGCAGAATTTCGTTGGTCTTGAATGGCTATAGTCGCGACCCAGCCTGTCCTACTACCTCTCTCACCTGTTCCATTGGATCGCCGTTAACTTTTAGCGCTATTTGAATCGCTGTTACATCACTGTTAAGTAGGATCAGTCGGGGAATTTGTTCGTCGAGGCAGGATTTATGGCTGGCAATTTCATGCAGATATAATTTCTTGGATTATCGAGTTTCTGATACTTTCCGGATTCTTGTAACGGATGTAGAAACGAAACTTGACGATTTTCGAAGAATTATTGAATGTTCAGCTTCGTTTGAAACAAAATGAATTCTCTTATTAGAGAGATAATCGATTAATTATTGATTTCGAAAGATCCTGGAGATATATTATGAAATTTCCTAGTGGTTTCATGAAAACTCTGCTGCAATCAGCTTGAAAAATTCCTCGTTGTTCGTTGTAATGCGGATTAAATTGCTATCTAATTAATAATTAGCGAATTCGTCAGATACACGTCGTTTTAATTTAATTATCGATGCACGTAAAAACTTGATATATGAACATTGCATCTTTTACAGATAAACAAAGACAAAGATTTAAATATCATGTTATCTACGTACATGTCGTTGTAAAATTAAATAATATTAAAAATGAGTAAAACTCGATTCTACATATGTTAATATCGTTCGAGCAAACAATATGGCTAGCCGATTCTTTCTGATCGACGATAACAATTGTTTCACTGAAACTTTTTCTCCAAGCGCTTTGAGCGGTTTGCATTTATACTCGAGCTCCTTTATTACAACGTTACAATGTCCACAATATTACGGTAAACAGAGCGTGTAAGCTATCCTTCGGTATTACGGCACATGATTACGAAACCCTGGCTACTGACGATACGTATTTGTCGAACGAGATCGATCAGTGATTTCTTTAATTGCCAACTACTCGATTCTTAACGATCTCCGCGAATTCATTCGGCCGATACTTCACGAAACCATTGGTATAACGATGAAAACGATTTCATAGTTAGTTAGTTCTCTAGAAAACTGTATAAGAATGAATTCTATGGAAATAAAATAATAAAAAGATTATATTTATACGAAAAATGATAATACATTCTACTGCGATCTATTATTATTGCCCATTTATGTATGCTTATGCGATTACAAAGGATAATTACTCTAGATTACCACATTAATTCGCCTGGTTGCTTCCTTACAGCGTTAATGAGAAGTCCACGTTTCAATATTACTTTTCATGCGATTTGAATACTTCTATCATTTGCTGCATTATACATTCTTACATACTAACCCACTAAAGCATTCTCTATATGAATATTCATAAATAAATTGTTTGTTTCGATTGTGTCGAATATTACCTACATTTCCTTTAATTATAATTTTAATGATACGATTAATCTTATGAAAGTACTAATTTCTCCGAAAATCCAGAGAACTTTTTATCTTTCGAAGTAAAAAAGTATGTAATTCCACGATACTTGAGAGAATACTTCCAATTTGATGCTGAGATCGTTCTAAAGGAAACTGTTACGGTTTCGACACAGGTAACAAACTTTCTTCGCTTTGTTCATGAGACGCGGATTTCCTTCATGAAGGATCGATGAGCATGATCGTTGTCGATCATTGAGCAACAGCATGGCCCCCTTGGCAGCGACTGCGAAACGGCCCCAGTTGGCCTGAGGCCAGATCGTTGGAGAAAGAAGGGCGACACGAAGTCGACCAGCTGACCCAATGCACCTGGACGAGGATGACCTCGAACCATGAGAGTACGTCGATCTCGATCGATGGACTACCAAGAAGTGGCCACCGGTTGGATAACCGGATGTCATCTCGTTCGGTCATCGTCAATTTTTGACCGTTGGCTTATCATCAATTTGGCGCAATGAACAGTTAAATAAAGAAAGAATAGATGAATAAGGTTTCTTTCTTTTGACAAAGTTCTATAGAATTCAAAGAATTAAGAAACGGAACCTAAGAATTAAGAAACTTGATGTAAAAAGAAGAGCGTACTTATCGTCTTGCCTTTACAAGCGAATTTCGCTGCTGGAAATCAACGCTAATCAAATGACAAATTCCACCTCTTTTGATTTCGCAGTTACTAAAAACATGGAGCTACTTTGAGATTAATGTTGATTTTTGTGAAGATAGAAACACTTATTTTCATCGCGCTGCTTTAATTGTAATCATCCATGTATGGTATATTACGAGACAGTATCTACAACATTAACAACCTTCATCAGAGAATATGACATGAACCATCTAATTACAACCCCTTAATGATTCGCGATAAAAAGAACTTTAGACTCCAAGGTATATGAAATACGATGTAGATTAAGAAACAAGTGAAATATCATAACTAAAGGATAACATTCGTTCGCAATAATGTTCGTTATACCTTTCTGAAATGGTTCAATGAATCATTTTTATATCCTTCAAGAGATTGAATACTATTGAAACCGACGAAATAGAGAGATCAAAATCCAAAGAACCACATCTGCTATATACAAACACGCTCTCGATTACGCGATTGCAGTTGCATACGCGGGCGTCTCCTTGAGCTGCTTTTTCACCGAAGCAAGAGAAGAGAAATCCCTCTGGCATTCCACGACTTTCGCAATATGCAATTCGTCCATTGATATCCTATGTATCGAAGAGAGACGCGGATCTCTTTTCCTCCGATTTCTGAATCGTACTTGCGATCGTTTTTAGAGTTATTCGCACTAGATTCTTCCAATACACGACAGGGATAATAAACGACGAAAACGTAACGGCTTGGGGACGTTATAATGGATCCTCCTAGGAATCCAATGTTCCAGGTGAACGCGTGAACGCTTCACCACGTTTCTTCCGCATCGCGGAGATTCACAAAGACGAGATAAAATTGGAGCGTGCAAATCGAAAGAGAGATCGCGAATTTTTCAAATTTATCGTCATTTGTCTCAGTGGGAGAATTACATGGTAGGTGAAAAAGTATTTAAGCAATAGGACTGTAGGAGTCAATTAGTAAACGTTAATAGAAAAGATGTTCAGAGAGTAGATTTCAGAAAAAAGTAATTACCCGAAGGAAAGCGGAGATTGAACAGCAAAGTTCAATTGTAAGAAATAAATCTTCTGAAGAAAAATATTGAACTGGCGAAAAAGTGGGATATCTCTGTTCTGGAGCAACGATAAAGAACAGTTGCTAGAAAATAATTTTATAGTTGCTGTATTTGTACGATAATTAAGTAACGAGGTAAATTTTTCACAACGTTAAAAACTAGACAATATACGTAATACATTTGAGTTAGCTTGTCTTATTAAAAGAATTAGTCATTTCTGTGGCCAGTGACGCATGTTATCTAACACCTTCCAATTTTTCACTTATGTCATTGATCTACTAAAACTACGATACGTATACGTTACGTATACACCAATATATTGTCTTCTCAATACGGATTAATTCTCACACTACACGTTGACATTTACAAAGTATATTACATTATAGAGTACTGCGAGTATTAATCCATGTTCGTGACCCGAATACGTTTCTGATCTCTTTATAAGGATCGCGCAGAAAAGTGTATCACGAACGATGCGGCCATTAATTAAGACATAAATCCATCAAATTGCGAAGGAACGTACAATTTTCCAATTTCAAAGGAGACTCGGGTTCGTTTTTTCTCAGAGACCAGTTATCACAGACTTCGTTGAACGCATTTTGCCACTTATACCAAAAGAATGGATCTTGGCAAACACGAGCATAGAACATAGAACCCAAAGAATTAAAATGACAAAAAGAGAACGGGTGGATATTTCACGAAAGTAGAAACAGATTTGAATCTCAGAATTAAATTTAAAACATGGAAACGGACTACTTAAATTTGTCGCAGACAGTGTCTAGAAATACTTCATGGAAGCGTGTTCCTTTTTATTTCTGTTTTATATTAATCCAGCTTCATGTCACGATCTAACAAGTGTCGTGGTCTGTTGTACGTCTCGAATGAATTTTCTGGACAGGAACGCGAGTTGATCGTGAGCATAGGTAGCATCGGACGTGACCGCGCATACGCTGTGCACGTCCGTTTCGAGTGCGAAGTCGCCGACACGCTGACCCTGAGGAAAACGTGTCGCAAGTTTCAACAATCTCACCGACGACGTAACCCACTTGGCGATCGAAAACGCGAGATCTCACTTTCCGCCGTGGGCGAAACTGCTTACCCACTATTCCCGTAAAACACCTATTCGATGTTTTAATAGCTGTGTATTTCGATGAATCGTCTATTGCTTTTAATTTCCATTAATTTCCTATTTCGTTTCTGTTAGCTTCTAATAACGAAACAACATGTTTAATGTTGAGACAGGTAATGGAATATTAGAGGTATTTTGAAAGAAACTGACGACTGAAGCGTTTATAAATATACTTTAAAGTTTACAGAGGTTACGGAAGCTTCGTGGTTAAAGCTTGTGGCATGCTGGCTGCTATTGCATTATTAGATGTTTTTTATTTTTGCTGTTTTAACATCTATAAATTATTATCGAGTTATTGATTTTTCTGCTGTTCTTATGTTATTATTGCTGCATATTTGGCGATCATTACATCTGTATATAGCATTTTTTAGTGTTAGAATTACCAAATCTAAGGATATAATGAATTTGAGCCTATAATGGTTGTAGAGGAAAACTTTTTAACATTAAAAATTTTATTATTCGTGCTTGCTCGTTAGGAAATGGAAAGATAATTTACATAATCTAAATTAAAGGAACTAAGTATATCGCAGTATGTAATATAAATATTTCAATCACTACAAACTGTAAAACATTTATAGTTTATTATTTATACAAATACAAAACTATGAAATACAAGTGAACAAAGATATTGTATTTCGAAAAATTCGTTCATTATAAGAACATCAAAATCCAGAATACAATGATATAAATTGATCGAAAAAGAAAAAAATTGCAAATGAAATGTAGCTGTAACTCAACATTGGCCTTAATGAGTTCGATTATAAGAATCTTGTAGATAGATTGTTAGGATTTAGGATGATGCTTCGTTGCGAAAGTTGATTAAACACGCATCAAACAGCAAACCAGGAAAAGGGCAACCTAACAGGATTCGATTTACTCTTTCGAAACTGAACGCTATAGTTGAATGCACGAATTAAATACTGACACAGCATTGGCTTAACTACTTGTACTTGCACATATGTATGTATAATATGTTAGTTAACTAACTCCGGATAGTTCTTCGCGAGCGTAAAGCCATCTTTGAAGACTTGTCCACGCGTGTGCGTTTAATCATGTCAGGATGATGATCGCTCTCACTTGCTCAATAAGTTTTCGCAATCGAAACATCATGTACATTCGTTCGTCACCATGTTTAGCGATTGTAAGGGTGGTTTTGACGCGAAAGGATACGTTTTAACGCTTTTTCTCCTTTTCTTTCGTGATAAAATACCTTGTTCGTCGCGTGACATAATCGTGACGTGAGCAACAGAGATAATTCAAGCGTTAAGCTTCGAGTTTTTAGCGACTGACGTGGAAAAGGTCAGTCCGGTTTTCTTATATAATGGACACTTGGACGGTTTGAAACGTGATTTTCTACAACTCCTTTAGGATGTTGATAGAATGACAATTTTATACCATGTGTTAGAGGAAATATTAACAAATTATAAGTATTATAGGAAGTATTAATGAATTATAAGTTTCTCTTCTTGCATCAGTTTTCTTTGATAGAAATCTTTTTTAAGTTTCTTCCCATCCTTCTCTATCCTTAATAAATATAAACGATTCTCTCGAATATCGATATACAAATGCAATATTCATCATTGACAATTGATCTCCTTGTACATCGACAGCTCGCGTAGCATTTGTCAACGTATCATTAATTTATGATTTATTAAGTAGGTTATTATATTCTTGAATACTAATGGAAACAAAGACAAGGCACAAGACTGTCATTTATTTCTATCAAGCAATGATCATTTATGACAGTTTAATAACGATTTAATTCTCCAACCAAATTGAGTAAATCTATTTATAAAGGCAGCTTGGTACCGAAACCAATTCATCTAAAACTCTTTAGCAATAGCTTACTACTGTAGGAAAATTGTCTCCATTTATTTAAAAACAATTTACCACTAACCGAGTCGTGTTAGTACATATCTGTTTAAGAACAGTTTACTACCAATTTCCATTTACTAGCTGATAATATAGAAGGAATAGGAAGAACCTTATGACTTTATTATTGAACCAAAATGTTTAAATATGTTTAAGAATATTTTACTACCACTTAAATCGACTAAATCGAACAAAACTTCGATATTAAAAAATTTCTTTTACCTTCCCCACGAGTTAACAAACAGAGGATTGTTTTCGACTTACAACAAGAATTTCCCATGTTCACGGAAATGGAGAACCATGTCGCGGGACGGAAGAGGATCGTCGAACGAGGAATACATTTGTTTTGCATGCTTAACCGTCAAAGAACGTGAAATCCTGTGCATCCAACGTACGGAGCTGGTTCGACGGAGAAAGTGTTCGATCGTGGGAACCGGTAACAGCGCTATCAACGCGG
The DNA here is from genome assembly GCF_024516045.1 of Bombus affinis. Classification (NCBI taxonomy): domain Eukaryota; kingdom Metazoa; phylum Arthropoda; class Insecta; order Hymenoptera; family Apidae; genus Bombus; species Bombus affinis. The sequence continues at coordinate 10,454,905 of NC_066346.1, forward strand.
CACATTAATTTCTTCCAGAATTGTCTCTGAACATTTTTACGCTGAAACCATTTCCATTCTTCGCCATCTTCATTAATTCTGTGTCATATAAATTAAGTTTAAGGAAAGAAACTAAATTTCCAATTCTTCTAATTCACAATTTTCATTAACCATACCGCTATATAAATTAGATTTAAGAAAGTACAAAATAAATTTCAAACGTTTATAACGCACAGTTATCATTCGCTTCTTCCACTAAACATCGATTTAAAAGTTAATTAATTAATGCAATTAATTAAGAATGCAAACACATAACTCAATTTGGAATAAATTGAGATTAACTGTCATTTATTATGTCTAGATTTCCTCCTAATTAACTGCGAAAACCCAGCGTTCTTTGATAACTGCAAAGAAACATCTAGTTTGCTGTAATTTTATTCGTTTACTTCCTTATATTCCGTATTATAATCCATACATTAAGAGTTAAAAAAAAAATTCGCCTTGAAAGGATTAAAAAAGTCTTATTTACTACAATCTTCCTATTTCTCTGCGCCTACCAACAGTCGACAATTTTTATCGTGAACTTGTAATCCACACTTACACAGTTCAACAACCTCGTAATACATCGAACAGTTCGGTAAATTCCATGAACTGCCAAAAAAACCTTCCAAGTGGTTAATTGTATCTGTGATTCACGCTTTATCGAGGATTATTAATCTCGTTGGTTTTACGAGATAAGCACGTGTACGTCGCGAAAACCTACCTCAATATATCGGTCTTGCGAACGCGCGACGCGATTCGATCACCGCTTATGATATCTCGATCGGTGGCTTTCACAGCCGTTCAACCAGGAGGAACGGAGATCAAAACGATACATTATCAGGCTCCCGAGTCGGAACAAGGATCCGCTGGATTGGCTCGAGCCACACGCGAACTGGAGTAGCGAGCAATACCGTTAAAAGCAGTCCTCGTGTCTGCGATTACCTTTTACTCCTCTTTCTGACTTCCTTTTTCTGGTCAGGGACGCCGACCACGACTGCAGCAATTATCGCGAGACCTGGACCTCATTCAGGGCACTGGATTATATTCGAGACTGCTTGGTACGTAGAGAAGTTGGCATTGGCGCGAGGAAGTTAAAAATTTTGGTAGAATTTTGTCGGACATATTGAAGAAGTTTGGCATTGGCATGATAAAATTATTTCTACACATTTGCTTCATATTATTCGCAGGCTGCTATTACACGCTGTGAAAAAATCCACGAGTTCACCGCCAATAAAAATCTTCGTAAAGAAACTAAATTAGAATCATAGAGGAAATTTCAAAAATTCTTATCAATATCACAATTATATTTCTAGGATTAAAAGTTGGGATATTTTCTCTTGGTTAAAATATCGTTAATGAAATTATATGCATTTCGAAAATTATATAACCTAACTTGACGTAACCTAAACCTTTTTATAGTTACCTGTAAGGAAATGTTTTCAATAGAAGATTAATGTTCTCTAATGATTTTCAAATACTTTCCTGCTCCGCCCCCTTCCAAAAATAAGGAAAAATATCGCACATTGCAAGTAAAAACACGTGTACTCGTCGTATGATTAAAAATGCGGTTTTCTCGTTTTTCAAGTGACATTTCCGACTACAGGAGAAATGAAATAACACCTAGTCCGTATGGTAATTCTGAAAGTCGCTGGAACCGATTGGAAACGGATATGAGATTAGAGGGGAGAACGACCCTGGCGCTGCTCGCTGTCACGTTTCGACCTTAAGAAACAAACGACAGTGTCTCTCGGTTCAACCGCTATATTTTATTACTAAAATGAAGCCAACAACGAAAGCCGAGGTTCACGGACCTTGTTGCGCGCCAATTGCATACGCGAGACTCGAGTAATCGCCAGTGGAAACGAACGTTTCCTCGATTATGCGTTCCGTGATTCACATTTGCCGCGGTAAAGATAGTGCTCGCATCTCTTCCGTGGAAAACGTACAGTGTCTTCCTGATGTTATTGCAAATTAGAGAAAGCACACACACGCATCAGGAAACTGTAGAATACCAGGCGATTTGATTGGAACGTGCGTTCCCTCTTGAGATGAAATAGGAAAAATTCGCGACGAATTGCAAATAACTTAATAAGAATTATGCTTCTACGATGATACAATTTTTCCCACGTATAATTATGCAAGTACCATACGCGCTTTCACTTTCCATTTAGTAACATTTGCGTGATTTATGTAACAAATATATTTTTCTTTAGTCTAGTTTGGGTTTCAATACAGAATCGCTGTAGTATTCCAACAAAAACTGGTCTACGTAAAATATTTTCATGCAATTACTTTAGGTCCCTGGCACAAATTTAACGTAAGATATTTGATATTTGAGTACGGAATTCAGTACCATATTGAAACTCGATGAAGTAGGAATTTGAGTACGAAATAATCTTACTAGCGTTTTAAAAATTTGGCGATGTAAAATATTTGAACACAGAATATGATACTGTACCAACCATTGAGTATAATATTTTAACCATTTATATTTTTATCCCAATTCTCTGCCAAAACCTTGGCGATACAAAGCATCAAAATAGACAAAACCTTAGTACTCTAGATCAAGAATCTATCAAAGCAAATCGACAAATTTCATATCATATTGAACAAAAATCAAGACAACATCTGTATTCTCTTCAACGCTGAAAAGTCAGACGGTAACCACGCGAAGGTAGCAATATCTGAGAACCACGGCAAGAAGGAGCTGTACACGAAGCATGACCACCGCCACGTGACCTGTCGGACGCACGTGACCGACAGCGTGTCAGAGAGTCAGACAAACGGATAGACAGACAGATACACGCAGTATACTCGATCGCGCAACCACCGCTTCTTGCATCTTTCGACTGACCAACGATTTGCGTCACAACGTGCTGCAGATGGAGACAACCTAAATACAATCTTACTCGTTATTAGGTCAGCGACAGACACAACCGCTCACAATATATTTAATGAATTTCTACGTTCGTCTTGGTTTCGATCGATCGCGATACCAGAGGACCCGATGTGACGTTATTGGAGCGAAACAGAACACGTTGTAGTTTGCAGCTAGTAGATAAATGCGTCACAGAAAAATATGGGATGCAGATTGAAGTTGAAGATTTCAACTTCTAGTTCCACAAGGTGTCGCAATGACAAGGAAGTGATATTTGAATATTTAGAATACTCCAAATAGTATCCAAGTTGCGATACGAGATCACTGAAACGTTCATAGAAAATCAAGCAAATCGCTGTCCTGCTTCATAAATCCATCGGTCGTATCATCGATCCACCTGCGTCAGGTTCGAGTCGATCGACGGAGGATACGCTTCTCCTTCGAGTTTTCGCGGCGAAAGGCGTCTCGGCCTTGACTGTTTTGAAAAAGCGCCGCGAGTCACCCAGGCGGCACGCGGTTTTCAACGAGTCTCTATCGCGATCCTCCTGCGGCTAAATGGAAAACCGGTGTGAAAAGATCGTTCTGCAAGGGTGAATCTTTTTGCGTGGAAATCCGCGATAACAAGCAGATCATCCAGCGATGGAAAGTTCTGATATCACCTTTGATAACCATCCAACGAAGGTCTGGGGTGACAGATACTTTCATATTTTCAGGCTTAATTGTCGAAATCTGACATTGAATCATGTTGTAAAGGTCGAATCATTTCCGTACTCGCTACTTTTTTTTTAATGCGACGTATTTCGTGTATTCCTTCATAGATTTGAAGAAGCATAAGATTCGAATGAAAAGAGGAAAAAAGGCAGTAAAAGAGGAAATATCAAACGAAATTTGATAGCAAAATCGTTATCAGAAAATTGTAAGCAGCGTTGTCAATATTGGATTTACACATATCTTTGACAATTTTTGACATTAATTCAAAATCCATCGCTACAGGTAGATTTAATATTACGTTGATAACAAAACATCTATAAAAATTCTTTTCCTCAATTTTGTTCGTATATTATGCTTTTGCAATTTGTCCAGAAAAATGAGAAACATCCTATAAACATACCGTTACGTATCCTTCTTCAAATTTCCTCATCTATATTACAACTTCTGAGCAGAAGCAATTGAAACAGAACATTTTCAATCTATTTCCATCTGTCCCGATGAAATGAGATTCTAACGAAAAAAGCTACTTAACTCAAGATCAAACTACTCTTGCAACGCATTACCTGTTACTTCTGAGTCATTCTATTTTCCGTATGATTTATACTAACCGTAGACCGTGCTAACGAGCCACCTTGCTGCAATTGCCACTATCTCTCAGCAAATAATTTCGTTCTCAAACACCGGCAAGAACTGTCAATCGACGCAGTAGCCGCCAAACACACGACCGCGTGTTTGCCGTTTCCGTTCTCCATTCGAATTCCTCGGACAGCGATCTCGTTTGAATCGTTTCGTGAGCATCCGCTCTCCCGATTCCGCAATCCTTCTCAGACCACCTGCGATCTGTTTCATACAATTTCCGCTGCGAACACCGTTGTTTTCATTTTCGTTTGTTACCATTTCACGCAATGTAATTTTTGTAAAATACGAAGAAAGAAAATTACCACAGAGAATTATGGATTATTCTTATTAATAATTCGTCTTTGAACCTAGTAATAAATTATAGTAATTAATAACTATAACATATAAATGTCATAATAATAGAACAAACGTCGTGACATATTTTAATTTAATGTATCGATAAATATATCATACTAAAGGTAATTTCAACGTTTAATTGAATGTTATATGAAACGTAAAGATATTTTAATTTGTCCTCCAAAAATTTAAGTTTGATTCATAAATTAATTGTCCTCGTAAGCCGATTCAGCTCTTTCCATTGAAGATTCGAAAAATGGTCTTTTTATTAATATCACAGCATGCAATTTATATGTTTTCAATTCACAAATCGTATACAGAATTTTATAAGCTTTTCTGTATCAAATTTTATGGGAAAAAACGTTCAGTGTCATTAGAAATTAGAGTATGTGAATAAAGAAATAAGCGATCAAAAATTCAAAACAAAATTTCTAGAACAAAAGGCAATTAATTTCCGCGACAATTAACTATCAATTTACCCAAATTATCACACGTGTATCCAATTAGCAATATCTTGTTAACATCCATGAATTTAAAACAAGACAAGATACTAGTATCAACAAGATTCTGTTATTCTTTTCACCATCCGGAGCGCAATGCTTGATATACGATCGTTAGAGACGATCAACAACGATCCCCTAAGGATAAATCGTTATTCTCTTCGAAGCGGAGATCGAGAACATCGATTCATAGACTCGTAGTTAGGATGTCGGGCAATTATCGGCCGATTCTCGTGTGTAGCTGGTATGTATAATCCGGTTGATCGAAATAATTGGATGGCGATCACGAGAGGTCCGGCATAGATCGGTCGCACAGCTTGATCTCGATACGCGAAACTTTCGAGATAAACTGGTTCCCCGTACGCAGTTCGGAATTTGTCCCCGATACATCTCATTAGCTTCGAGCATCCTATCCTGAGATATCGATAACGAACAGCTTTGCATTCCGCCGTTTAAACGAAACGCGCCGTTTCTCGTGCAATTTCGCATACCATTTCGCTAGATGAGTAATGCGATTTACTATATCAAGGTAATTCGATTTACTACATGAGGATAGTTCTAGGAAATTTTAACAGTTAAGAGTTACTTGTCTCGAGATAGTCAAGAGTGTTGAACTGAATCATTGTTATGGAGGATACTTTTGATTTGTAGAACATAGAGAAAGAAGTATTAACAATAGAGCAAACTATTTTAGCCTGGCCTGGCGTTTAACACTATTCTGCGGATCTATTATTCCGAGGCAAACTAGTTTTTTAAATGTAGAATCCAGAAAACAAAGAACCGTAACAGTTTGATAGAAGAAAATGTAGAAATATGCATGCTATAAGCTTTTATGCGAATTACAGTTATCTGGAATATTCTGGTTTTTTAAATTTGTTTTCTTTAGTCTACTAGATCCTCTAACCTGTATGTGTATATTACTGCATTGTGCTTATTATACTGGGAAAATTATGTAGCGAAAACTGGGTAATAGAATTGTGCAGAATTTATGCGAATTTAGTGATTTCATAGCATTCGGTGCAATATTATATCGATCAATAGATTTAATTCGATCCGCTACCGATCATGCTTTAATTGCGAGCATTGGAGAAAATCAGTGAAAGTTAACAAGCCTTTCTATCTTTCAACATACTAATCCTGAACAAGGGAACCACTTTTAGATTTCTTATAAACCTGTCGGATATACAACAATGAAACGTGACAATAGTCGCGTAACAATTATCACACTTTCGAAAATCTTAAAAAACAAGCTAAAAAGCAACACAATAGAAAACAAAAACACGAATCGTAGTAAGATGGAGCTAAAAAAACTTTTATACACTATTAAGAAATCTTTTCAGTTAAGAAACTCTCTAAGTAACCGATTGTTCAAATAACAGCAGGCAGAAGAAATCAAGAAACGGAATGTACACGCATTCCTTATGCACTATTCGACTAGTTACTTACACCAAGTCTGTTAATTACTCTATCAACAAAGAAAGTTCACGAAGCATCCACAAAGAATTCACGAAAGCAGCAGAGATCGAATGCAGCATCCAAAAGAAAGTATTGAACGAATCATGAATCATTCATATCGAACTTTTACTTCGAAATTTTATTAATTTCTGCAATTTTATGTATTATTAATTAATATTTAATATTGCACATACATAGATTGTCAGAATGATAATCGGAATGATAATGATGTTTGGCTATAAAAAATAAAACGATATATTTAAAACAATACAAAGGCATAACTCTTCTCTTCACTTATTATGATCTGATCATAAAAAGCAAATACCACTTCAATAAATAAATCAGCTCCTCTTTAGCGCGGTATGTCTTATATCTTGTTTGCCCTGTTTTGCTGTTTACAACAGCAATTTTATTGCGATTAAACGTGAAATCTTGGCCGTTGGAGGGAAGATGTCCAGCAAGCAGACCGTACAATTTATTAGAAGCTTAAAGACGATGTGATCCGCGTAAAATTTTTCACGTGTCATTAGCCACGACGGAAGGAGGTGCAGATAGCGCGACTACGTGCACGCAATAATTCCGCTATCTTGGGATAAATTATGAAGAAAACGATTCGTTTAAAAGATAGGAAAGAAAGTAGGATCGTGGGTGCGACGATTCCGATCGAAGTTCCGGATTCTAGTGAAATCTTTTGGACTACTTAATTATTATACGATTCTGTTTTCTCCTGCGCCATACTATGTTGATAGCATATAATAGTTGTCGATTTTACATAGAATTAGGTTCAACTGATAATTCACATTCAGATAAATTAATTTGTCTGTTTCACTTAATAGATTAGGACATTCTAAAGAATTAAGATGTAATATTTAAAAACAACATGGCAACAGAGATTTAAAATACTGCGATTCCTCGTAAAAAGAAATTGCTTTACATTTTTTTAAAATTGTGTTCTTGAAAGCTAGGAACAATGGAACCATAATTGAACTAATAAATCACGAAAAACTGAAACACAGAATCTGCTTCATCTATTGATCTATTCTATCAAGTATCAAATACTTCCAATACAAGACCAAAACAGCGAAACAAACAATAATTAAAGAAACTCTGCGATAATTGGTATTTGGTACAAAATGAAGGTTTCACGGTATTTCATCGCAAGTATCAAAAATACAACGCATCGTCTATGACATCACAAGATCTAACGTTTCCGTGGACTATCTTGCAAACCATTACAAACTGGTCTGACAAAGTAACAGACCGTGAACATCTCTCGCTGAATCTCCTAGCCACATTTCTTTCTTCTTTTCTTTCGACTCGCTATATTCGATTCGTGCACCCGTTGCATCGTGTCCAGTTCTTTCTCATTCTTTTTCCTCTTTTCCATTTTCCTGTTCTTCTTCTTACCCGCTCTTTTTTCGTCACTGATCGCCACATGAAAAATCGATTCACGGACCGTTACGCATTCGGCTCAGAGAGACCCCAGCTGAGAAATGACTGTTACGGGGCGGCGAGCGCGCATCCGCCTCGAAATAGGAAGCCTCGTAGGACGCACAATGAAACAATGAGACTGTTACGTGCGAGGAAGGAAAGACGAGGAGCCCCGTGCCCTCGAAAGATCCCCTTTCGTTCATTCGTGAGTACATCGGTGAAACTTCTCACTATACTGCGAATTTTAGCATTTATGGGAACTTTTAAGGTGCGAAAGCCTACGAAATGTATGTAATATACAAAAATGTATTTCTTGTAAAATATATGTTCATAACGATAAACCTTGCTATTCTTCTTTTACATTATATCTTCTATTACATCATATATCTTGCATTTCGATTTCTTTCATACGAAAATTTCATATACACCCTCTATCTTGTCGAAAACTGTACGACATACTTTTACGTATAAAGTAATCTGCTAAATGATTTACGTATTCGTCTACATCCTACGTAGGATACTCAATTTTTAAATCCTATAAGATACTTAAGACCTACACTTGCTTCCTTAAAATATACGAAACACACAAACGAATTCTAGCATGTCGTTCAATACTGTACGATCATGTAATTGTGCATTGTTCCAAACGACATTATTCTCTTTGTCCTACATCATGTTCGAGATTTAGTTAGAAGGAACGATTTGACAAAATGATTTTGTCCTTGGCCGGTTCATCGTGGTTTCTACGGTCCCTGTGATTTTCAGCGGCTCGATACTTTCGAAACAATAGCCGACGTTCGATTTGATCTTCGTCGAAAGATGCCGGACGAGGCGTTAATAATCGTTGGCCATTCATCCTCGTTTTTCAGCATCCTCACAGGGAATTAGAAAGTGAGTAGCCGATATTTGGGTCATACGGGGCCATTAATTGTTGCCACGGTTCGGATGAGTAACCTCGGTTCAGTTTACGAACCGATGCCTCTAATTATTAATTGCACGTTTTGTAAGTATATCCTGCAACGCGTTCAACCGTCTCGAATAATTGACATAAGCTTCTGTACTACGGATGGCTATTAGTTGTCGAGGCTGTTATTAATTTTGCAAATGAAGCAACGATGAAAAAGTGACTTCGCAACTTTGTCGGAGAATTTGACAGACCTGTATTGAAAAGGATGTTTCCATGCTTGAACTGGTGAAGAAGTGTTTTACCTTTTGTTCATTCCCTTTACCATTGAATAATATATCGTTATGGCTGATCTGATGTTAGGTTTTATATTGATTAGTATAGTGTACACGTAACAGTTAATTTATTTTCTATCTTTTATCATCTTTCTTTGAATAAATTTCTCTGTTCCATTAGTTATATTTTAAAACAATTTGACATGCCTAAATATTCTGCGAAATTCCATTGTTTCAATCCAAGGCAATTAATTTTCACCCTATTAATTCTCAATTAATATCTCGGCATTCGAAGTAGGCTACGGAGGCTATCATTACCGATACGGATATAAAAGTATATGCATATAGGTGCTTATTGCACGTTCGATGAAAGTATACGGATCTCGCTTGGCGCAGAGAGAGGAAAACACTTTCACATTTGTGTCGTTCGACAATACAAACCATTTATTCGGAGGACCTGTTACTTCCAATAAAATCCATTTTATTTCTGTTACAACTTCCAACAATAGTAATTCTAAACTACATAATGAATCTATTTCTCGATTCGTTAAATTTTTAAAACATAAAATTTATTAGATTTCAAGGCTTATTAACCTGTTAATGGCAAACCAGATAATAGAGTATTTGCGATTCCTTATATAAGTATAGGAATAACATCGCCGACGAGACTATGCAAATTGCTTAAAAATTCTTGTCTTTAATAGTGTTGCATGGATGTTTCTTGATGTACTGTTACACGAGGACTTCCTTTGCAGGTGCTTGTAACGCGGACGTACTCCTGGGGAAAGTTTTCGTGTCTGCAAGGTGCAATATAGGCCGTGAATATTTATGCACCTGGTGGTCTTTGTTAATAGAAGGGATAGGTGCTGCATTGCCAGGTAGAAAGTATTTTGTCGCTTTTCATTTGAATAGATTACAATTTCATTTATTCACCAAAATTGAATAACGATTTCTCCTAATCCGAGAGTTAATTAAGTTTCTTAGTTGAGTAGAAACTGTTTGTCGATAAATATTATTTTAGCAATTTCACAAGTAAATAAAGTAGAAAAAGTGATTATGCAAAGATATGACTATATGATCATAATCTGTCAAGTCATTAATATTCCTTTCATACGGCGTCATCCGCAAAATGTTCTATTACAATGTTAATTATGCGAATCTATAATTTTAACAACTTGTTAATAAAATTAATCTTCGCAACTGCCATATCACGAATTACACGCATCAATAATATCTGTGTTTTTTCGTACAGCCTTGTCATTTATCTATACTACTTATATTTATACTTAAAAACATTCCATTGCTGAAGTTAAAAAGTAATTAGTATTCCATAATATACGTATATATATTATGTATGTATGTATGTATTCCATAATATACGTATATATTCCCTAATAAACAATAATCTATATATATATATTATACAATTTAGAATGAACATCAAAGAAATGATTATATACTAGCCTATAAACTACAACCACGATGATTCTCTGTAATTAACGAACGAGATAAACTTATGTAAAAGAACTTGGTTATAGCAACCCATAAAATTCTTGAACACACCTTTTCTATCTGACTACAACTTTCCTCATCCACTTTTTCATCCATTCCTTAGCACCATTTAATCTAATTGACGTATCTTATTATTCAATTATTTACTGATTGTAACGAACAACCGAGTTCGCAATATAATTAGTATATTCTCGTATTAAGTGAAGACCGCAGGAGCAAAATATAAGCTACGTAACTATAGTTTTATAGAATAATTCTTGCATTGCCGATCCATTTCTACAAGGCTTATACCTTTGGCCCTAACAAATCGTTCCCATTTCCAATTATATTATATTAAACTATTTCACCTTGATAGTCGAACAGCACAAAAATTAGCAAATAACAAAAAATGGAGTTATCGTATTTTCTCAACGTAATTTTGAATTCCACCGAACGACGACTCGATGAGTAAGAAACACAGTACACGCGTTACAGATACTCCAAACGTGACCAACTTTGCGATTCGGATGAGCAGGGCCACGTGGTCCCACGGGGCCCTATGTGGGCCGTGTGTTCCACCGAAATTCTCAGATCGCCTCGGGCCCATAACGGGCCGGCACACTGACTCCTTCTCCAACGACCACGCTTCTTCGTAATTGGCCAATGCAAATCACCATACCGACTACCCACTCGTACACTTAATCGACCCCTTTGTGCTTGTTCGTTGCTGCTACAGTCACAAGTTGCAATTTGCATCGAATTTATTATGTGTCCCCGGTGCGTGTTCTCTTTCGTTCGGTCTTACTTTCGAACGCCGACTACCTCCTCCTCGTCTGGCTATCTCGCATTCCCCACGGTCTTCCAGTGGCACAGATCTCTTTAGATCTATCGGGTTATCTATCAGCCGCTGTTTCCTTTCGAGGATTTGTATTTACTCTGATTTATGGTGACTAGTATCCGCGACGTTTCTATGGGGAGAATGTTAGAAAGCGCAGCTTGCTGGGATTTGACCACCATGAAGAAATGCAACTTGTGTTGCAAGCAATGAAAATTGACAATTTTTAAGCGGAAGAAGATGGGAACGGTTGATTATGATTTTTAGTTATATTATTGTAACGTATCGTACCGTATTCAAAGTTTTACGAATTGTTTGTGAGTGATTTTAGAAAATTCAAGACACAAAAATCTATATAAATAGGTATATCTTGTAAGTTAAACATATTAGAATGAAAACAGTAGATGCAGTAACTCTTTTCGTATTAATTATATTCACAGAACGTGAACAGTGACTTGCTAAATCTCGATTTAGATTTGCTAAATCTTTTAATAAGGAGCTACAAAAAAATACAAACTGCTGTGTCAGTTTTTAGTAATTATACTTTTAAAAACGTAGGTGTTTCTTGTTTTTTATATAATTACATTCTTGAGATATAATTGATAAAATATTAAAAGTTACTTCCTTTTAGTTTGTTTTCTGGAAGATTCTAAAAAGTAACAAAACATTTAAGAAATCAATGTTTGATATTTCATGGCTTAGATAAGTAAAATAAGGATAACTAAGTTTGTAAATGAACATACTCAGTGAAAAACATTGCAGAGTAATTATTTATCGATTAAAATAGGCTTCAACAAAGTCGATGAATCGGAATATTTTTTATAGACCATGAATCCCGGTATAAGGATCGTGATCTGATTTTCGTGACAGCTTTCTCCTTGAAGCGCAATGCTCATCGTAGAATCGAAAGCAAAATTACCGTCTCGAAATTGAAGAGACTGGCATTCGACACTTGCGAGTGACGATGCCTGAAACGTGACTAATTTCGCCAGAGAGAACTACGATAATAGTATTCACGCACGACTAAATTGTTCTATGTTTCGTGTTAACGATCCATCATTGAAATTTTGCTTTACGACGCGAAAGATAATAAATCTGATAATGAGGTACATCATCATTAGAAAAATCATAAAATTTAAATGGTGATAAGATTGGCATTTCAAAATCCTTGTAATATACATGAAACGTTATTAAATTTTTCTACATAATGTAAAGTACAATATTTTATAGAGACAAATCAAAAACTTTAAATGAAATTTGAAGACGTCGTATAAAACGTAATATTATCGTATTAATTGAAAAATTATACCTATTTTACACAGAGATTTCAAAGATTTTATATATATTGCAAAATCACACTTTATGGAGAAGAATTCGGAAATTGCCAAAAATCTAAAACTTGGCATTCGAGCTAGAGATTTCTTAACAGCAATCGAATATTCAACGTCGTCACGCATGGAAAAATAGAAAAACGACCGAGAATGTAAAAAGGATAGAATCACACTAGTATGCAGAACGGTGCTGGAATGTGGCATGGTATTTCAATGCATAACAAAAACCGGTGGATAAGTCGTTTGCACGCTAGCCAGGGAAAGATTTATCGCGGTGACGTTCACGGCTCGCGAGAATCGCCCAAGTACGTAGGTGTCCCTGAAGAGAAGACTCTATGCGTTATGTGGCGGTGGTAAAGGAATGGAGAAAGGTAATTTATATCGAAAGAGCAATGATGGCACCTGTATAACACGAAGACATCATAATAGCTGTTTGGTCATATGGAAAAGTTGCGAAGAATTTTTCATTAATTAGTCGATATCTACAGTATAAATACACATATTTCTGCTATACGTACATATATAATTACATGTATAATTAGACAGAATACGTTTACGAAGATTTTAATTATAGTATATTAACTCAGGCATATCTGAATTTTGTTTAAGAAATTTTTCTAAATAAGGAAGGGAGAATAATAGACATATCTAGGTTAATAGAAAACTAAATTGTGGAGAAAGGAATTTTGTTTCTCCTTGAAACAATTATGCTTATTCTTGAGAGAAATATAATCGATAATTCGAGTGAAAGAGATATCAAATCGCCACGGATACACTCTTTTCCTTAGGTAACCGGACTTTTCCACGATCTTAACGTGGAGTATGGGAAAGGAATAGGCGTCTGTAGCTTTCGTTCCCAAGAAGAAACACTTGCCTTCTCTTTAGTGACCGATACCAAGATATTTTCCGCGCGAAAACTCTCAGAACCAGATATGACTCACCATGAATCACTAATTGTAGACACTTCTGACTCTGATAGACCATTTGCGACAAATCATATTATTATCATACACCATTAAATAGCAAAATATTCTACTTTCAAATATGATCGAAATTACTATTCCAATTGATACGTCCCTCTATAACTACATTACAAAATTTTCTTGTAATGAGGATAAAAATATCGGCTGTCGCAGAATACGCAAGGATAATCTTCGCACCTAAATAATATCGGGCTAGAAAAAAAGGAAAGGATGAATGTAACCATACGATGGTACTTTGCATACCAAATAACTTTTTGTCAAAAAATATTTCTCTTATTCCTATGACTATGTAACAAATATTTAAAATAACAATTCTCATCCATCTACTCTATATATTCATAATTCCTTATTTAAGCACACAAGTAATATCACAAATAAAAAAAATATACAAAGAAGCTAACTAAAAATTTTTCCTTTCGAAACAATCACATACATATCGCTTCAAATATTTCACAAAATCATCATTGAAATCACCATGTGAAGAACTAAAATAAATTCCAACGATTATGATGTTACATATAACTAACTCCAAAACATCGAAAATAGGGAATGATAACGTTTCGTGATCTGTAAGAATGCGATGCCATTGAAACGGCACCGCGAGTTTGCACGTCCCGGTGTGTTCGAGGGTATGAACGTAGAAAGGCGCGGTATTTGTGCTAGTAGGTCGTTTATGGACCAAGCCCATAGAAGTTCCTTGGCTTCAGCGGGATCTCGTAATGACGTAGCACCGATCATGTTGCCGAGGCCGAAGGAACCGAAAGTCTTCGATTTACGTAGCTTCGACCTTCCCCATAATAGATTTCATCTTGATGATCCACATGTGCTTCCTCCTCGCTTCTATCGTTCTGTGTATCCTTTTAATACACGATCAACGAGATTTTGGGTCACGTTCCTTTGTCTCGATAATGTGATGCTTATACTTTCACGTTTCTTTGCTGTGTGATTAGATGTGTGAGGTAGAAATTGGCATGGTTTTACCAATGATGGAGAGGAATCGGTTGATTTGGTTTATCAAGATGTTTTATAGCGTCCAGTGACTTTAATGGGTATTGAATGGAATTTTTTATTGTGATAGAAGTGAGAGTCGTAGATACCGTGAAATCGATAATTGTTCGGTTTAATTTATGCGATGGTATCTCGTTTCTTCTTTACAAATTATTCACTATAATATAGAAAATATAACATGTTAGATAGACACATCTAATGTGAACATCTTCTTGCGCAATGTATCAATCTGCGAATGACAAATTGTAGATGTCTATTTCAGAAACAGCTTTTAGAATTCTACGATTACATATCGAATAAGACCGTATAATTTCTTAACTCTGCTTGTATACTTTCTTTCTGTTATATAAAAGAACTTATATTAATACTGATAATTTGTAACTTGAAACTTGTAGCTTGTAAAACCTCGCTAATAAGATTAGTTCGATTATTCATGCAAGAAGAATGATCATGTTACAGAATTATTTTTCTATGAAGTAAAATTAAACAACAATTATCAATGAATTAAAGATCTTTGAAAATCCCATCGACGTACGCTATCTACTATCTACCCACTCTCTTGCGATGTTAGACCTTTAGCTTACTCTCACTCTTCAACACGTCTGTACTCAACCTCATCCACTGAAAGTAAATTTTAAAGTATACCTCTTCGTAAACGTATAATCCATAGATGATTATCAACTTTAGCTTTACAAAACTCCACTATCCACAAAATAACAATAATCAGTTGCTTTCCATTCTTGTTAACATTAATTTTTCACCTATCTGATCCACGTCTCTAATCTATCCAATTATACACGTATATAACAATGTTTCGCCGGAAAGTAAATTACAATATTCACGCCAAAGATTTTTACCATCTTAGGTTAATATACTATCGCCTTTTTATTTTCCTTCTGCTGGTATTCGCGTGCACGGGAAACGCAGCGAGCATAAAGAGCGGCGGATCCACGCGAATTCGCGTAACTCGCATCAATTTAGCGGAGTGAACTCGCTTTAATTAGAAATCGACACGGTCGTCGGCCTCGCCGGCACTCGATTTCATTATCATAACATCCCGCGGTCGTTCATACCGATCGCGCACACGCGACCTGGCATCTCCAAGTGAAAACGCTTTCTACCGATCGAACCAATCAAATTCCACCGGATCGAAAGGAGTCTTCGTCGGCCGACCATGTCTAACTATTTATCGTTCCTACTTCTCTCTTTAGTCTCTCTTTATTTTCTCGTTAGAAGCTATATATACTGTCATCTCTTTATAAAGAACCAAAGGAAGACATGTATTTTCCATATGTAGCACGAAATTTCCATTTCTTTGGGAGATGTTAACAGAGAGAGGGATTGGTGAAGATTCTTATGTGTTGAGTGAAAAAAAAATAGAATTTTTCTAGATACTTTTTAAATCAACATTAGGATTCCTTTCTTTCTTTCTGAGTATTTTGAAAGTAAAGTGGAAAATTAAATTGAATCAATCTTTGTCGATTGACAATATTGACCTATTTATGGTCTCTGTATCTCTTTTTATTGGCTCGTTAGAAGAACTACATCTTCTTTTGTTTCTTTATTAATAGAGCGTTCGAACATAGAAATCTCTATTTCTTTGAGAGATTCCAACGTAAGAAGATTGGAAAAGACTTTTTGATTGATAGAATATTGAGGTTTCTCGAATGCTTAGATTTCGATCATCGTAAAGATTGCCTCTTTTGTCAGTCTTTTGGTATCAAACAAAATAGCGATCAATCATTTTACATTACATCAATTTATATTACATTAACGTGAAGCTACTTTAAAACAACAATTAAAAACTGACTGGTTAAAACATGGATGAAACGTAAAAATAGAAATTGAATTACTTCGAACCTCGTAAAATTCAGGTCTAACGGGACTTCACCTACTCGTAAGACACGAAGTCTCTTAAATTAAACGTCTCTTAAATCCTCTAGCAATGTACACATATGGGCAACGTTCCTTGTTAAGAGTACGTTGACAATCGATCACTAAAAGATAGAGAGCGAAGGATGCACACGATAGTTTCTCTTACCATAAACGTGTCAAAGGTTGTGGCTACTTTCTCATCGGGATGAATTTAATCCTTGCGCGCATGTAATCTAGTGTACACGTTAACTTGGAAATAGGTGAGCGGATGCCTTGTTCGAGATCGTGCCGACTGATCAGACCTCGATTCCTCGGCACGGAATCTCGATGTGACCCACTGTGGGTGCAAAACCACTCGTGTACCCTCTTTTTAGCTTCGTTAGTCGATGAAATTAAAAGATTCATGCCACTATATGCATGCGTGTATGCATAAATTCACGAAGCTCAGTTTCTACGGTAAATCACTGACACTTAAGGTTCCATGCAAAGCACGACAATCTTTGAAGAAATTATCGAATCCCATCTCTTGTTTTATCATTTCTTTTTCGTCCTTAGAAGCTATCATCGAAGGAAATTACGTTCATTCGTCACTGTTGGTGAAATTTTACAGTGGTTGTAAATTGGACAAAGATTTGTGTAACAGACGTATTAAATACGTTTATATTCCAAAATTAAAATCTGAAGGTTCGATATCAAAACAACGTAAAAAATTTGGCTTCAACGATTTGTGGCGGCACTCGACAACAAATACCGCCACACGACACTAACTAGCAACGGACACGGTAGCGAAATGGTTAGCGCTCTAGGACTGTCCTGTTTTTGCTACCAGGTTTTCAGGACAGAGATAGAAAGAAAAAAAAACAATATTGTATATAAGCACCGCTCTACAGCGACTTAAATTTAAGTTACAATTGTAAACCTAAGAAATGTAATTCCGATACACAAAATATTGCATGGCTATGTTGTACCGTCACGTATCGGTACTTTTACCTGAACTACCCCACAACAGAATTCATTGTTTATTATGGACCACACATATGTAATATTTACACACATACTGGTCAATAAACGCTATAAAAAAAGAGCGCTCTAGGTTTCGAACGTTCGGGACCAGGGTTCGATTCCCGGCGCCCGTAGTCTTGTTTTTCTTCCACGCATCAAAAATAGAAGAATAATAGCAGTACCCCAACAGCGACATCTACAGCCGGCAACTACAATTATCACGGACAACACATATCACCTCTTCATCGCGAGTCTGACTCGCTGAAGTACCGGAAAGGGTTAAAGCAGAAACCAGAATTAGAACTGAAACTAAACTTTCTCTCAAATACATTTTCATCGCAAACAATATTTCAAGCGTGAAAACTACCACAGAATCCAATAATGCAGTAGCAACCTTTTATACTTCGAATTCCCAAGATGTAATCAAGACCTCCAAGTCGAGCAGCATCTCATTAAAAAAGAATCGCATTTCTTTCAGAAATTTCTCGTCACTCTCCACACTTTCTGATTTTCCAACCGTCAAATTCTGCTCGTAAAAGAATCTCTGTCACGAGGAGGAGGACAACTTCTCATCTTCTCGATGTAAGTCAAAATACGGTTGCTTTCACGAGACGCTTTCTCGGCTTCGGATCTGTGCACGGCCCGTTCTCTAGGAAGCGAAGATCTCCATGCTGAATCCTCGGAGAAAAGGACACGCGGTCGAAGCTAGTCTAGTTGCGTAAGCGGCTATCGGTTTCACTTGCGATGCAATTTATCGTGTACGCAAGTGCACGATAATTTGTCGAGGGCAATGTCTCTTCCTTTTTCCACGCAGAAAATAAGATATGAAAGCCAGTCGGATCGTTAAGAAATCAGCGTTCGAATGACTAAGAATCGCGAAATTTTGCTAATTTTGGTATGCTGATAAATTGAGATGTAAATTGACTGAAATATACAATTCATACTGCAATATTGGACATTCGTTTGTTTTGATTAAAAATAAAACATAAGAAAATGATTTATTCGGAAACTACCTTGCAATTAAAAGACAGATGAATTCGTCAGTCATAGTCAGACGCTACAAGTAGCTGCGCTTCAAATGTAAGATAATTAGATGCATAGTATTTTTTTCCAGGAAAATCAACATTCTCTATTATTGCTTCGATGCTGTGGAAGCTAAAGGTAAATAAAGACTCGAAATCTCGGTTATACAATCGTTGCGCAGAGTCAATGGAGTGGGTGAGGTCGGGGCATGATTCTCCGATCATTTCCTTCGCCTCGTTCCAGCTCTGTGTGAAGGGAAACAAACGAACTTTAACGTGAGAATCTTAGAAACTCTGAATGTAGCACAGACTCTAGAATTTATGACGAAACTCGAAAGCAAAATTTTCCAATTTATAATTTTGTTTGCACACAACGTACACATTTCATAATTCTATCATATACATAACCAAGATTTCGAAGTAGAAGAACCATTCAGCTATATCAGCTATAGTTTATTCGGCCATTCAATGATAATTAGCATTCTATATCTTATGACATGATAATATATGTATATTGTACAAGTACATAAAACAATTCGGAAAAGATCTTTTGCTTTCTTTGGTATTTAGAGCATTCAAGCTGTACGGATCCGAATATACAGATAGAGGAATCTCGAGCTCTCGCGACTGCCTCGCCCACGAAATCGAGTTCGCAACAACACGAGTTGGCATTCGTGACGAATGCTTAAGCGAGTATTCACCGTTTACCGATGCAGGGGAGATCGGCTGGATGCCAGGGAAATATCAATGCTTGTCAAACGTTGAATTCGGAATATTCGATGATGGTGGGGTGAAGAAAATTGTAGCGCAACAGACGACGCTCCTTCGTCTTTCGCGAGTTGACACCACGAGTTTCTTAATGGCAAATGCGACGCGCAAAGAGAGACAATTGCCTCGATGATAATGGCTGTCGCGTGCGTTTTCGAAAGAGAAATTTAAACTTGAGAAAGGTATAAATTCTTCTATGAATTTCTGTATGATATACGCACGACTCCGATTATTAAAAACCAGCTAAAATATCAGATATTTCCTGTGCAATTTTGCAATAAAGAGATTCAATGTATCACACGAAAGAATAAGGCTGGATGAATCGTTAGGCGTCTTTTCTTCAGCGAATTTTAATTTGCTAGCAACGATGATGATGAACCGAGGGAAAGCACCAGAGTTACGTCACAACGTGGACGTGCATCCACGCAGTTTCCCAGACACTTTCTACGCAATCTTTCGCCCCGAACCTGGTGGTTTCGCATCATTAAGAGGCTGTGTAAAAGACAAGTGAAGCAATGAGAAATTAAATACGAGCGAAATAATCGTCTCTGATGCGAATGTTTGATATTCCATTTACGAGATCGTCCGTGGCTTAAGGAGTAACGAATTATGATAATTGCGTATAATAACGTTGCTAATCGCACATTAGTCGAATCATATTGTTATGCGGAATATTTAACAATCCTTACCTATTATAGTAACACTAATATTAAGCAAAAGTACTTTCCTAATTTCGTAATCGTTCTTATTATTTGAAGAAGAATTATAAGAGAAATCATACCAGAAAATCGTTTAGAAATATGAATAAACTTTCGTTAGAAACTATCGAAACTCAGTTTAATTTACAATATGCGTATACAGGGTGCGACGTTCGTCTTCATAGAATTTTGATTAACGATTTGAGTATTGCGAGGCCCTGTCACGAGGGATTCTCAAGTGATGAAACAAGAAATTTGTCACGTTGCCCCTGTGAACCATGCTTTACGAAATTCAACGACGAAGCGCGAGAATACGAATAAGAATGGATATCTAAAGTATACCGAGCGTCATCTGAAGTAATTCTACGACAACTTTAATTAATGACTTTCGTGGCTAATCGCAATCTAGCTTTTTATGCCAACTACGCAATTATACCAGCGGTGGTTCTTTGCTATTCTGAAACGCAACTTTACCTTCCAGGCTAATTGCGAGGAGGTGGGGCCCGTCCATTCCTCGTGTCGTTAATTAAGGGGATTGTACGATGTTTAATTGATTCAGATCTATTTCGAATAACTCAAGATCTGATGGATAAAATCTTTGAGGATTTGTCCAAGTGGAAGTTCTTATAAATCTATGAATTTTGATGGATTGAATTTGTATTTAACATTTAGTATTTTTATCGTTTAAACTAAATTAAAGTTGTCCACTTCTTTGTTCATAGAATTTGGTATTTAGGTTTCTTAAACGAGAAAGATGAAACCGATTATCGTTGATTTCAAAATTCGGTATCCAAATTTGGATTCCATTAACGATATACTTAATTATCCAAATCTCCAGCGTTTACGATCTCCTATCCAAGAATTTAAATGTTTACGTGCATCATTTAGACCTTCTATAGAGTCAGCTCACGCAACACCATAGTTCGAGTTATTCACGAGACAAACGAGAAAAAAATACGCAATATCACCTGGAAAATTTTGTTACCTTTGGATCTTTTATGTCCACAATGATCAAATGATATTATATAATAAAACATTTAAATGTTTGCAGGTATACAGAGTTCTATTAAAATTTAACTTTCTTCAACTAAAAATTTTGCCACTCGTACTACTTTTTCGTTGAGATTCTCGATTAAATGCCATCAGAGTTCAGAGATTAAGTAGAAACGAGAGAATCGTACAGAGAGATCAAGAATTCCTTGGTTCTGTAAATAGCTAAAAATAATCGCGTCAGCTGCGAATGCGATCCACGAAGACGATTACGGTAAATTATTCCAACCAGTCGGATTCTACGTTCGTGGATTTACGTGTTGCCACTGGCATGCGTTTCGAAAGTGCAAGTGCACGTGCCTGAGGATGCGCCTCACGTTGTTACGTCCCTGCCACTGACATTTTCGCCGCGGACACGCGAAACACCAACGCAACAGACTCTGACTCATGTGCATCGGAGTTTGCATACGCATGAATTACGTGGAACCATGGGAATTCTTGCATGTCCTCGAAATTCTCTTTTTATTTGTTTAACTAATCGCGGACAAAATAGTTGTAAGCTAAAGTTTCGTTTAAATTAATCGAATTGTCTATATCGGGTGACTTTATCAATGTTATCCCATTGTCTCACTTAACTTGAAATGCTCCTTTAAATGTCAAGCGAGGTTCAAGATCTTTTAACTACAACTTAACTTGAAAGATACGATAGTTGCTAAACGATATAACGTGCGTTTACTTTCATCTTTCTTGATATCAGATACTAAAATCGAGTCGACTTTAGATACGCGTCATTTTAAATATCCACTTTGTATTAATACGTATAGTGGTTTCACACTACTTGAATATAAATGAGCGATCTAAAGTCAAGTAACTCGAATAATAAAAAATATAAAAATATCAAAGATATCAAGTCAGGAAATTAATACTATTCGCATATTCCCTATTGATGGAGTAGTCCTAAGTTTCTTGAATTCGAACGATTTCAAGCCACGTAACTTCGCCAAGCTAATTAAATCAGACTTACGACTACAGTTCAGAATTCAAGCAGCTTAACTTTGTATCGCTTGAGTTCGAAGCGCAAATCGTATAAAATCCAACGCGACTTCTATAGAAATTCCATGTTTCACAATTCTGCATTTCTAACGTCGTTGCTTTTCGATTCGATTCATTGCAGCCGTTTCCTAAGCAGGAACGTCGCTAAATATACGATCAGAATGCCGTTCGTTCCACGAATGGAATTATCACGAATTGAATTACCTCGAATCGATGAGATTTGTCATATCGGATACAAGAGATATAAAACACTTTCGATTCAAAAACTTGCCTCCGTCCGAGGGACACGGTTGGAATGTGTAGAAATTACGCAACTTTTTCATCTCACTGTTTCTACTGACAAAACTGCTTAATCTTATTTAATCGACTGATAGCTGTTTAAATAAAATAAAACTTTAACAGTTTAATATAACGCAGAACGTACTCAGAACCTATTCGAAACACACTGAAACCACAGACTTCAATCTGCATTGGTAAACATTACTTAACATTCTGGAAACACATATTGCGATCTCTTGTGCCTGCCCATCTAATTTCACATTTTCCTGAATAATAAATACCGCGTAGTTCGAAACAATAATATTTTCACGAAACGACTATCGAATTTTTCACGGTCGCGCATAAAATGGTCGCGTAAAACATGCCTGGACTTTCAAGCAGTACGTTAAATAGAAAATTGATG
Source organism: Bombus affinis (assembly GCF_024516045.1). Classification (NCBI taxonomy): domain Eukaryota; kingdom Metazoa; phylum Arthropoda; class Insecta; order Hymenoptera; family Apidae; genus Bombus; species Bombus affinis. Next base: position 10,477,793 of record NC_066346.1, read on the forward strand.
AAAATTAGATAAACATGCGGTCGTAATAACAGAGAGTCGATGGTTGAACAGTGAGCATTATCGTTGCTTTGGTACTCACCTATTGAACTCGAATCATCGACAATGAAACAAAACGGTACTCACCTGAAACAAGAAAAAAACGAAAATACTGTAATTATTTGCTAACATGCAGTTCGTTCTACGACTGCTGTTTCGTATCTACGTGTGATGTGTGTTTCTGGTAAAGCCGTAATCGTAGAAATGCACAGTAGCGATTCTAAACTTAAAATAACTGACATTACGTAGCTGTGAATGCATTTAGCGGTAATACTTGTGTATGTTTATAGTGAAACGATGATGTTGTTATATGTTTGGTTATAATGAAAATTAAGATAAATTTAGATCGAGTTTAAGTTACAGAAATTCATAGATATTAAAGGATGTATGAAAATATTACAGGCGATTAGAACGATGCAAATTTTCATTAATAAAGTAGAACGCGCTGCTCACTGAATGGAGAAATGAACAGCCGAGTTTCATAGGATTCTAAATCGTTCATTAATCCTTCTATATAAGACTTTAAATAACGTTTCAGACTAATTATTACCGACTACTCGTGAAGCAGCCCATGATTCTTTCACTTTGAATGTAACTTTAAATTTACCATTTTTAATTATCACACATATTGCTTCAATATACAAAGTTAAGCTATAAAAGTCTATCAAATGTTCTACACAACATTTTTTCCTAAGTAGAGTGTTTTCAAGGGCGATAAACGATTATTTCAATAAGTATTCCATGTAATTTTAATAACTAAAAATACTTCAAAATAGCAACCTAATTTATTAGATTATTATTAATTTATTAAATTAAAATTATTATTAATTTAAAAATTAAATTATTTTTTAATCAAAATAAGAACCATCTTAATCGAGTCTACTATAACTGAGCACATAATTTAGATATTCGCTCGATGTTAGCTTACTTCAATTCAATTTTTATTTAACTTTTACGAACACAAAACTTGTCTAATTCGAACGAGATTGAAACGACATTTATTATGCAACAAGCTAAGTAGAATGTTTCGGAAGACTCGGGAGGAAAACAAAAGGAAGCGGCAGTGAAACTAAAACAGGAGGTTGCATCGAGACACGATGCGTCGAGTACACGCTATGCGTGCAATTTTGTTCGCGTGTAAAGCCGTGTTTACACGGTTCGAGGAACACACTTGCGGCAGCATCTCGCAGATCTTATCGAATCCACCGTGTTTCGTGCAACGCGATCGTTTCTATCAATGTCCATGCTCCCCAAGGGAAAGTCCATTATCGACTTTTCGTTTCGATAGAATTCTCGATTAAGTAATTTTTCAACTCGATAGAAAGTCCAATTCCTTTCGTAATTTGTAATTACTATCAACTATCATTTCCACAAGAACGATTCTACTACTAGATTTCATTTATAATTTATGTTGAAATTTATAATTTCTAACAAGAACAAATCGTCTACTAGAAAATTAGGATTTAGCTGGTAGCGAGTGAAAGACCAGTAATGATTGAAATACCTCAAATTAACACATTCGTTAATTACCAGTCAGGGATGAACATATTTGAATTTCAGCTTCAAAGCAAATGTTATGATCATTACGAATCGCTCTCTGTGATCTATATGGTAAAACAAATCTAAGCATCATGCGTGTAATTCACCTTCCGCGTGGAAGGATGTAGAACCTCGTTTGCAGGAGGGAACGCAACGCGGCAGCCTTTCCGGAAACTCTTCACGCGACTGGGAACGATGATTACACGTCGCTGTAAAACAACTACTTTGCGGAAGTTGCAGCGCTACGATGAACGCAAACAAATTGTACTTAACAACCGACCGCTGTTTGCTCTTGATCCTTGAACCTGATGCCACATGCGCGACGTCCTTTTTACTTTTCTTTCCCCCCTTGTCAGTTTAGTATTAAGCAAGCTTCGTTGAAATTTTTAATTACTAGTATTATCATGAAACTAGAAATGTGAATCAAACGATCACTAGACGATCACTGGTTGATTATTATCTGTTAAAGTAGATAGCTTTGTAACATTTTCATTAATTTAATCGCTATCGTTTGTGTAGGCAAATTGAACAATTATCTTGCTTGAACATCTTGTTTTTTTAAGGAAGTGTATAACTGTAGCAAAGAAAATGGGGAAAGATCACATTGTTCCTTATGTAAGTGAGTTCCAAAACAACAAAGGAAAATACTATTATTCACGCGATTTCTCAAGAGAACAATACGCGTCATTTTGTACGGATAACACACTCTCACCACCAAAAGTTCGTCAAAAAGGGAAATAATATTTCTATCAAAGTGCACTATGAGAAACTTTCTTCAAACTCTCTGCGACTCGTCTACTGATTCAAACAACTTCATAGTCACTTCAAGGCACGTGAAATTTTTACAATAGGAATGATTCCTTCAAATTACATATCTCAAAAAGAATCCAGCCAAATTATACATGAAATATTCCAGGATTCAAGCAGCTTCGATTCACATGAAATACATACTTTAATAGAATTTGTCCCAGATCAGACACCATTTCGCAAGAAGTTCAACCAAAGTCCACCAAATCTTGAAGAATTCAAACATCTTCAAACATCTTCAAACATCTTCAAACATCTTCAAACATACACCAATTCGTATAAAATTCATGCGATGAAAGAATTTCTTCCCGATCACGTTCCCATAGAATTGTAAGTTCTATGGAATCCATAACGATTCAAGCAACTTTATATACACTTCGATCCACGTGGAGTCGGTACAATGAAAGAAAATCAAAGAAACCAGAGTAACTGGCGATTTCGAGCGCGTGGTCGATTCACGGCCGACGCGCGGGAATGGTCATTGCACAGTGGCAACGATAATTGCCCTCCGCGTAGTCCGTGACGATCAATGGGCCCGGTTTCGTGAAGGATCCCACGGTGCACGTCGCGCCGGGACACCATGCTACGACCACTCATTACGGTGTTTTTCAGCGAAGAGGAGCGCGTCTTCGCTACGTAACCGTTATTATTTACTCAGTCGCTCGCTACTTTCATCCTTATGCAACCAGCCTAGATCCTATCTGCCTTCCTCTCCAATCTCTCCGTCTCTCTTCTACGCCTCCTCCAGCAAGCATTGCGAAATCGACACTCGGCTGAGAACACGCGGAGCTTCGTACGATCCGATTCTCGATCAAAGATCGAACGGTCGAAACTTATAAGCCTTTGCTCGTATAACTTAAATACTATATATACGACAAATTATATTTTCAACTTTTTCAGTTTTTTCTATCGCTTGATTCTCAGGAGATATCGTCGGATTTGGAAATTTTTAATTTCAATTTTAAACTTCAAATCACGAATATTTATACAATTTTATCGTCGCTAAAAATAAAAGAGGGACACGTGTAACGAACTACAAGTTAAACATCTCTGTTTTCTACTTAATTATTCTTCACTTCGTTAGTCAAAGCGTCTGAGCGAACATGCCACGAGAGGATTACACAACTTAGTGCAACGTTAAACATCTCGCGCAATGTTCCTTTTTTCCCTGCAGTAGTATCAAGATAAATGACGCGACCATCGTATGGAGTATAATCATAGGAGAAATAGTCATCACTGTATCGTTGAAAAATCTTGCAGAAGTAAACTGAACGTTAATAACTGCTCCAACGTTGACGGATAAGATTCGAAATAATTGAAGCGATTAATAGAAAAGCGGTATAACTACATATTTTTTCCCCTCTATCTTTGATACTTTACTCTTAAAACTTATCGTAGTCTGACACATTTATCCATTAAAATAGATGAGTCGGATGGTTCATAAAAATTAATCTTAATTAACAACATAAATATATACATGACCTATCAAGAACCTTTTTACATCGATCTGTTTTACGATAGTGATTAAACGATTCGACCGACCGACTTTGACGTAACGCGATTGTTTTTTCTATTCTATGGTCACGTTAAATGCCACACGATCTGTAGCGTTAGATTCGGTGGTTACCGATCGCCTTTCCTGTTTCTTATCCTGTCTATTCTGGGTAAGTTCTAGTTCCTTGACATGCGTTTATGCCAGTAATGTGAACGCCTACGCGGCTGTTACTCACTTTCCGATAGCCGTGAGAAGGGCGACGCACTTTTGCGATGCTTTCACTGACGCTTAAGTCAATCTACCTTTCAACTCATTGAAACATATTGAAAATAATTTCTGAAATAATAATTGGATATATGGTTTTTATTTCACAGCTGTTTTTTCTTTTTATCATTCTTGTAATCACTTTGACTTTCTTTTCGGTGGATTATTTTAGTATATTCTCCATTTTGCGTAAGAAGCGTCGTATAAGTGGTAAAAATATAAATACAAAAATATGAAGATTTATTAAACAACTAGTATTTCTTTTTATTGAAATAATCCGATAATAAAAAGATTTAGTCACATAATGGATATTTATTGATGCTATATATATAAAAAATCATAGAATCAAATAGATAAATATCCAAGTTCAATAAGCTTTTACATGAATTGGACGTATTTTATAAAATGTCCTCCCTTATAAAAGTGGAGAATGTAAGATATGAAAAATTAAAAAAAAAAAAAAAGAAAAAAGAAACGATTATATCATACTCAGTGAGATTTACATCACATAAGATGAAGTAAAATATTTTTCATCTAATCGCGATTCCAACGCAAAACATGTAAATTGCACCAATGCGAATGATCAAGATCCTCCATTTGACGATTGTATAGTAGCATTGCAATCGCTCCATCACGATAGTCTGTCTTTTTCTTCAACGTCGTTCCTAGTTTTCTCGTCGAGCCATGTTGCAGAGGTGGCTAGGTGGCCGAGTTTAGATATTTTTTACGAGAACACGGCGACTCGTAGACGTCCTATCGCAGACGAGCGTATGTACTGTTAGCTGAATCTGGGATACGCGAAGTAGATGTTCATCGTCACGGCTGTCTCCATCATCACACTCAAATACGATGCTGACCGATCTCAAACGATTATAATATCACGATATAATATTAACATCACGTTCTATCGAATCTCCTGTTTCTAATTTTCTCTTTTTTAATAACTGAAGAATGTTGACTGTGTGCTTCTTTATTTAATCCTCTAATTTTGTAAATTATAGAAAGAGAGCGAATTATTCCTTCCCTCTTTAAGAATAGCAACTCTGCCCTGTTCAATCATCTAACTTAAATAGATAGTGAATTATTTCTTTTTCGTTTAAATTAAAAGATTTTCAATATTTAATATCGATATAAATTAATATTTTCAATTCCGTGTCAACCAGGTTTGTTTGGTTAAAAAACCAGCATATTTAGTCAGTTGAGCGGCTTTTGGTTTTCTCAAATCGTCAACAGGTTTCCATTCCTACCAGCAGTACTGACGACAATAAAAAAGGCGCCAAAATGTTAACCACTTTCTAGAGCAGAGACGAGGCACATGTTATACGACAAATTGGTTAACCGAAATGCGTTCAACCACATTATATTCCTTTCCCACACAACGGCAAGCACACATAATCATACACGTTGATGCGTTAATTTCATATTTACAATTCGTTTGTCTGAAAGCTGAGGATGAGCGACGATTCACACGAGTTGCAACAATAACATCGCCTAGTTTCAACGCTTGTCTCCCCCGATTCATACTTCGTGCATACGACGCTGCTAGAACAAGTTGATTACATAATAGTAGTTGAAGTGACTTATTGATAACCATCTTTGAGCTCATCATTGTTAAAAAGATTGAGATAGGAAGTAAAACAAGATGATTTTGAAAAAAAAAGAACATTGAATTGAAAGAATCGCTGATTATCCATCTGCGATGGAAGTTTTAACCTTAATTGGATGCACGATATTGTTGAGAATATTGTTTTATAAGGAACAGAAAGACAATTTGTAGAAAACTTAAGAAATACTGAAGAATTACTAAAAAATTTAAAGAGATAAGAAGAAGAAAAAGAAGAAGAAAGATTGAAACTCATATGTTTCCCATCTTCTCAAAGGAGGATCTTACGTCATTTCAAAGTACTACGAAATGTGCATTAATATTCATAACTTCCCAAAATTTCGAAGCTGTTATTCTAAAATTTTCTTTAAAATATTAAATCTTTTAGTTTGTCAAATATAAAACTAAATTAGGATATAAGCATTTGAAAACCGTAGAAAACCGAATTTCCTTCTTTATGATACTCTTATATCAAGTTATGAATATTTTTACTCTCGAAACTGATGTCACAAGTTAAATTAGAAAGTAATATTTCTCATCAATTCTATCCGCCATCCAAATCTAGTTTTCAACCAACAAGTTAGACACGTAATCCATAAATTTATGAGAGAAATCACTGCATTCTCCGTCAAGTTCTTCGTTCTTCATGGCCAATTAGCGACAAGGTTACAGGAATTGATTCGCCATCGAATGAAAGTCTCTGAAGGGATCATCGAATCGTCACGGGCAGCAGCGTTGTTCCGCGTTGAAAACTCTCGTTTTTCTTTCTCTTCCTCGCCTTCGATTGTTTTCCACGGCTTCACGAGCTAACGACAGGTTCCATGGTTCCGCGTAAGCATTACCGTTATAAACGTGACGATTGTCACGGTACAGGTTGACATTCCGCCTCGTGCCGTTATATAAAAGCGCGATAATGGAAATCTCTCCACACAGACGCGCGTTCGATTCAGTGAAACTATTCCTTACGACTATAGCATTTTTTTAATTCGTTTCTGGAACATAAACTGTGAACATAAACTGTGCGAACGATCAATGAAAAAAAGTATATGAGCAGTCATTACATTTCGATGGTTTAAACTTTCACCGATTTGTAATACTTGTTTGCTGTGACAGGGTATCAGATTTTAAGAGACGATATTAACGTCGACTGAATTGCAAAAATTGACGTAAAAAAGACTATGATTTAATATTATAGCGGAAGAAGAGTATTTTTACATTTTTCATTTTACAATCAGAGATTATGAAGTATAAAATGAATTTTCAACGTTGATATGGCTCTAATCTTTCTTGATTCTATTTTTTTTTTCTTTTTTTTTCAAGACAATGACAGAAAAAGGAATCTAATCTTCGAAACTATACTATGGAATGCATCCTTAACTAAAAACAATATTTAAGTAAAATTTATTTGTATATTTCCTAAGTTTACTAACAATAAATACTAACTAATACTTCATGAATTTATATTGACACTAAAAAAAATGGTTTTTATTTCATCTCGATAAAACCACCTATTGCAAATATGGGAGACTCTGAAGTTGTTCATGGTTCCCGAGGGATAATGAATGGATCAGTGTAGTACGATGTGGGAAACTGGATCACACGCGATCGTAGATAAAAGAAGTAGGTACTTCTGCGTACACACGCGATACGATTTACTCGAGGGATGTGTGAAAAAAAGCGCTGACAGACGGCTACCAATAGGTTCTAGGTGATAAAAGTTGTCCCCCGTTATACTGTCTGGCTGAGCACGACTGAACACACTACTAGCATAATTTTTGTCCGCTGCTTTAACCTTCCTTTTACCTTCCTACCTTTTACTATCCTAGTGTCGCTTGCAATTTTAAGGATACAGCATAGGATAATTAAATTGATAACGATTGAAATCAAAACTAAAGCAACTATAAAATTAATAGTAAACAAGTACAAAATCGTAATGGCATCTCATAATCATAAACGAAGTAAATTCTATGACTACCTTTAATCAAAATCCTATTACCTAAGTGAACCAATTACGTGTGTATGAAATTATGTATGACGATGCAATGAAATTAAAGACTGCTATCAATTACAAATTGTAAGTCTCCCCTTTCGTAAGGAAGTGAAAGAAAAGTTTTTGTAATACTTTTCTATCGTATTGTACATTCGGTATGTCGGGCGTTTGAGGCATTTCTCAATAAAAATAAAAATAATTCAGAGGTAATAAGTTCAAGAGTAAAATCTCAGTCTTTATTTTACAAATTCGTCTCTAAAGACATGGAAATATTTCTAAAATGGAAAATTCCTAACTCAAGAGTGTTGTACACGTCAAAAGCATGATTTACAGAAAAAAGCAATAACTGGTTGAAACGGATAGCCGACTTTCAGTTGTAGCACGTATGGAATTATCGAGCGGCACGCTCTCGTATACCGAGGGAAACCGGAACATAAAATCCAAGAAATCCTAGCCCGTTTCCCCTAATGATAATTAGCGGCGGGAACGCAATGATACTAGCCTAATACTTAGCTAACGCGAGCATGTTGCACGATGTAACGCCCGCGGTGAAATTATCGCGATAATAAAACCCGCATCCGCGACCTAAGAGAATTCTACGAGCGCGTGGAAACTCTTGCTTTGCCCGACACCGTTTCCGAGACTGGGTCAACAGGAAATTTTAAGCAATGTGTTACAACAAATTGCCGTACAATCGATACAAAATTACACAGTTAGTAAATTCTTCGCTAAATATCTGTATATCCCACCACGTGATTAACCGAATAAGCTCGAGCTACTTTCGTCTTTCTACAAAAATATGTACATGTCGTTCGTTCGAATGATGGATTATACAAATCACGATATTACGAGTGGAATAATTGAGCAAAAAGTGACTAGTTCAGGAAAGTAAATTACAGATATGGAATACAAATTTTATATAGGAATTCATTTGCGATATAAGATATAAATAAATGGTTTTATTAACTGATAAAATTCCAAAAGATAGGAATAAATGTGGTTGAGGGAATATCAAGAATTGATTTCATTTTTCAAGAGGCGATCACGTTCTTCTCGTTAAGATTAGTCTGTGTCTGACTATAAAATTCTATTTGGCTGTGTCTACTGTGGCGCAGACGGTTCATATTACCGAAGCTCACCGATTCTCTCCGCATTTTTATCCAAATGAAATTACAAATAAAATAAAATTCCAAAAGATAGGAATAAATGTGAGGGAATATCAAGAATTGATTTCATTTTTCAAGAGGCGATCACGTTCTTCTCGTTAAGATTAGTCTGTGTCTGACTATAAAATTCTATTTGGCTGTGTCTACTGTGGCGCAGACGGTTCATATTACCGAAGCTCACCGATTCTCTCCGTGTTTTTATTCAAATGATAGAAATTCGTATACAATTACTCGGATTCAATTGGCAGGAATTTATTTAATTGGCTGCTAATTAAAATTTCGTTCCAGTAAATGAGGTTCTACTAGATAGTTACGTATAATATTTTCACGGTTTTTACACGCGTCTTAAAAAAAGATTTCTACATGAATTATTTCAAAAAATCATTCACATCCTTAAGAGCATGATGTTGTTAACTTACAACATTTTTGTAACGAATTATCAATTTATCATTTTGATCGCTTTCACAATTCTAATGTCGACGAGTTTAAATGATATACGTTGTGGATAATCCACAATAATGTGGATTAACTAAACCGCGATGGAGCAAATTAAAGGTTAAAAATGCCAATCGTCGATTAAAGATTCCTTCCAAAAATTAAAAAATTTATCTCATAAGAGTCAATTCACGTTAATGTAGTTATAAAATCCATGCTATTTGCATAAATTTCTTTCTAGTAGGGCCGGGTTAGGCAGGTCGAACATTTTTCACCAGTAGAAATTGCTCACCGTTTGCCAAAAAAAAAAAATGTTGTGAGCTGGTTCGATGTGATAAATGAAACGCGACGCGGACCGGTTTCCCCGTTGACTCCGTTTCGAAAGCAGCGTCGTCGCGTCGGGACGCGTACACCAAACGGATTCTGGATCGGTTCACTGTGTTACTGTGACGTTCGCCAGCGCATGTGGAATCGATTGTTCGGAATACCGATCAACGCGCGTGCCTCGTGAGTCGATGAGAGTACGCACGATTTTTGCATCGCGATTGGGTCAGTAGAATTCGAGAATTTAGAACAAAATGCCGACGCTGTGATGATTCACTTGAAAGTATTATACGGCTTGTCACGTTAAGTATTCGGTATATTTGATATAAAACTATACATATAGGTATAAAAAAGAAAAAATGGCTCGAAATTTTTGTTCAATTCATATTTCTTATTTGTTACTGTTATAATCACCTAATCGCTTGAGATTAAAATGGAATCTACAGTGAACGATTATATTTTCAAAACTGGATATGAATAATATTTTTGAGGCCAACTGTATTATCATTGTTTCAAAAGAGTAATAATACAACTACAGCAACAAATGATTTTTCAACAAGTAAAAAGAGAAAGTAAGTTTTAATGAAAATAACGTTTGCTGATGTTCAGAACGAAACATTTCTTGGCGTATTTTGACTTTAATGCAATTATGGAACAAATGAATATTCCTTTAATTGTATTAAGCTTCTGCAATTTCTATCGTACTAATTCTATCAGAATACTTTGCTAAGACATTACCAAGCCTTTCAACCTTCCGAAAATGGAAAGGAACCTGTCAATCTCGTTATTCGATTCTTTAGAGTACCAGATAAAATCGAAGGCAGCAACATTGAAGTTTACGATATTTCTCCGGTTTCTGAAGGTCCCAAACCGAATCTCGGTTTATTATTAACTGGACCGTAATTGCGATACAGCTGAGGTAGTGCATAATGGTATCGTCTATAAACGAATAATGTTGAAAATTTCCGTTCCGGTAAAATATTTAATTATACAGTTGCCCGTTAGAATCTGTGTAGAAACTGATTTTATCTTAAAGTGTATACTTTGAAAAGTTTTGATGTTATTAAAATTATAGACTGTATAGATCATTAAAAAATTAAGCAAAATAATCCTACGGAATATGAGAAATTAGGATACGCACAGTCGCAAGAAATTGATATGTATTTCATGAAATTAACGATGAATATCTTATACATTGCATTCATATGCATTTTAAAATTTTCTAAACACGAACTCGTACCTAGCTAATCTAACTGGTCATTTTTTGTACCTACAATCGTCAATTAATTTAAAAGGCATAAAATAACGGTGAGCATACAGGATTACGTAATATACTTAAAACGTAGAAAAGCAGCCATGCGGTGGCTCTAATTGCGGTCGCAATGGGTCGAGTGTAAAAACGTGCATTGAAATCTACGTTCCGGGAACTAGCTCGGCAGAAGCCGTTCCAACTCCCGTTTTCCCTAGTTTTCCACGTTTTTCGATAAACAAACAACGCTTTTTACAAACTACATTTGTCTAGCAATTTTCTATCCTTTATTACTTTCCCAAAAATATAGAGATAAATGCATCACGACGATTCGACTAAGACGTTCAATTTCTTTCTCATTATTCTATTGCTCTTCAGGTTAAACTACCCAATTACATAACTCTGTTCTTATTCCTACAGATGGTACAGGCTATTGTTACATTTATCTATACTCCTAACTTTTTAACTTTCTAATATAAACGAAACATTATAAATCGTCGATCCAGAATCTTAAAACGTTCTGTCCAAAAAATTTTCTCAAATATGAACAAGAATTTCTTCTAAACAGTATGCGTAGATAGCGAAAAGGGTCGGAAATTTAAAAGAACAAAACCGCAAATACAGGTGGAGAGGTAACTAAGTACTGTAACGATTATCTAGCGACGATCAGAGTTGCTCGAAACACCCACCTTGCCTAGATAACCGCTTGCTGTGTAATGGACAATGGTAACAACTGCATCGCGGGGGCAACGATGCGCCGCCAGAAAAACAAACGGTGGGTTTGATGTTGAAGGCGCGAAAGTACGTGGGTTGGCAAATATGCCGGCGTGTCAAAGTACACCCACGCGAATTTCCACGTGGAACGTCACGCTAGGTATTTCCACGTAGGAACGCGTAAGTAAACGGTTTTCTCTATGCGTTTTGTTCTAACGTGCACAGGTATGTTCAAAGTATCGGTGACTAATAATTTTATCGTAAGTCGATTCTAAGGCGGTAAGACAGAGAATTTTATAAAATGAATACGAAAACCGTAAGAATATTATTTGTCTTAATTTTGTATAACTACATACATTTTCAGCAAACATTACTGTTAAATATCTTCTCGTTGCATCCTTCTCAACAGATTCATGATCACGTAACTATTTGCTTTTTTAGCGAAGAACCGCATAAATCATGAAAATTTAACAATCTGCTATTATTTTAAATAAAATACGAAAGAAACGTTCATTTTGCTTCAGAATCAAAAACTTGTGAATAATCATATTTGTTAGTGAAGATAGTAACTTTTACCGCTCGTTCAAAATAACTCACAGTCAGGTGATCTTTCTAGTATTAGTAAAGCATAATACATATAGATATAATGCTTCCTCTTTGCATATGTTTCATCACGCTTCATGCAAATAAGAATTTCTTAAGCATAAAGTTTCATGCCACGATGAATCTAAGATAGGACGGGCAAAAATCTTTATCGTTTCACGAACCAAATGTTCATTTTAACTCTCAGAAACGGTGGACAGTCGATTGTTGGAAATAAAATGAAATCGGAGAAGAGATAATAGTGGCTTGTCTGTCTGTGGCGCACGAGAATGCGGGCAAATAGGGGTTTCTTCGCTGTACCGTGAAAATTCCGAGCATACCGTTAGAAATTTTCGAGCGATAGAGAAGTCTCGTGATGGCTGATATACAGCTAATAACGCCGTTCGTTCCATATCTGCAGCCCATCGTAAATAAAAAAGGAGAACGTGGCGTTAGGAAGTTTCTCGAGGAAACTATACATATGCGTCCAAGTTTAATTACAAGAAAAAAAGTTCTTTTGCGTTTTATTTATTACTCTATTCGTTAATGATTACTTATTTCTTCTTAAGATCGTTAAATAAGTATTTCTGAATATCGTTAAATATTAATTCCTAGATAGTCTAGTCTAATAGAAATCCATGCTCTGTGACTAAACAATTACAATATAGTCGTATCGTTGAAACGATCGAAATCTGAAACTCGATCGGTAAATAATACTGTAAAAATTTATAACATTGACGCCAATAGAAGAGAAAAATTGAACGTTAATCCTGATAATGACATAGGCCCATTCATTTGATTCTAATTTCTAAATTGAACCGAAATACACGTTTAATTTAATGAGCTACCTATTACCACGATTTCTTTAACAAGTATTTCTAACAATACACAGACGTGCTATACCAAGATGATTAAATAATATCAGGTACATTAGAATTAATAATTAGATCAGGGTAATTCAACTTGTCAACGTCAATTTTTCCACCGTCATCAAATTCAACTTCTAAAAGCCAACCACTTTTTACGAACTACTTGAAAGATTACAAAATGCTCGTGTTGCATGTCATAGTAACACGAACCACCAACTTGTTGCAAACCAGACACTTATGTCATCCAGCGGAAATTGAGCGAGTCGAAAAAGAAATAATTGCCTTCGCGTTACACGGTCGTGTACACGATCGGTCTCTTATACGGTTTAATTAATCGTCTTCCGTGATCACCCGCGAATATTACAGTTAGTCGGTCGTTAAAGCACGTGCCAGGACGTACTGTCAAGTCGCCTACATGTTAGTCAAATTGGAACATCATCCGAGGGCCAATGTTAGTATGTCAACACGTGTACAAGTAATTCAACGAAGAAACTACAATATAGTTATAATAATTTTGATAAAAATTAAAAATTCTTAGCGACACATTTTTCGAGATTTGATTGATTTTTTCTAAAATATGTTTTGAATACGTTTGTCATACTTTTTCATGTACCTTTAATTCTGATTTCTTTGCTACAAGTTTTATATTATAGAAATAAAAATTTATATTAAGCAGCACTTACGACAGTAATTATAATAATAGAAACTGAATTCGTAGTTATAGGTTTCACGATCAGAGGAAAGTTGAAGGTTTCGCAAAACAATTTAATGTTATCAATCTACATAATTAACAAATAATAAACCGCGTACATAAATATACAATTATTATCAGTGAATCTAATATTAATTACAAAGCGAAAAACACAAGTTGCAAACTTTCTACTATCGCTTTAGGCGGCCACAGGCTCGCGAATCCTTCAGCCTCACGAATTAAAGTTCAACGATCTCGTTCGCTACAATTTTCGCGTTCCCAAGATTTCCTTCGCTGCGCCGTTTGATCGCACCATTGCCCGCATATGACAAACAACTTTCTACGTTTCTTGCGTAACGCAGCATGTACACTGTATCACCTCCTCCTTTTTATCTCGAAATTTCAATTCACCAACTCTAATGAAAAGGAAGGATCATAAACAAAGAAGAATTGTGCTATTTCTCACGATCTAGGATCCGAAGAAGAGGGGATATTTCTAAAAATATTATAGGCGTCTTCTCCCAATCGTCTTAAAATCTCAATCCATCAACTATAACGATAAGAGAGGATCATAAAGAAGGATCGTGCTGTTAATTGCGATCTAGGGCTCAAAGAAGGGAGCATTATTTCTAAAAAAATATTCTAGATGTCCTCTCTTATTCATCTCACCAACATTATAAAATTTCAATTAATCAATTCTAATGAGCAGAAAGGATCGTGTTTCTTGTCGTGATTTCGAGATCCAAGAATAATGAATATTTCTAAAAAATGATCGATAACCGGATATAAGTACACGCGTGTTACTGATCCGTGACACGAGGTTCGCTATACACTTGTCGGAGAGTTCAAATACTATTCCGCATTCCACACGGATTGCATACTTTCGTCATTTTGCACCGTGGACGACGATCGTGCGTGACGCCACTTATCATTTTCTTCATTTCGTTCGTCGTTAATCACAATCGTCAATCTGTTAACTGGAAAGAAGTAGTCAACTTAATAATTTAATTATTTTCACTCCGGGGTCTTTTAATGGTAATCTATTTTGCTTGAGGATCCTCTGTTTTTTAACGCATCGATAACTTGAATAATAATCTACTTCCTTTGGATAATTTATTTCTCGGACGTTTCAATGCATCGACATTTTGCACTTCATAATTTATTTTCTCAAGATCCTTCGACCTTTTTTGCATCGGAACTTTTAATGCAGTAATTAATTAGTTTTCTCAGAAATTCTTTAGCCTCTAATTTTTATTGTATAAATATCGTGGATATAAAAATTTGCTTTTTTTTACAAAATTTTAATTATACATTTAAAAAGACATTTCCTAATCAAACATTGACGATAAATTAACAAAAATCAACTTTAGAATATTGGATGTAAGTTAACTGTCACCTCTACACGAATTAAGAAATTGATACATTAAAACTTGGATATCATTAAAGTTCATGATAAATATACACGTTGTTTAACAATGAAACTTGAATGATAAATATGTAACAACAAATTCTTAAGGTAGACAGCATATCGAATGAGAATAAAGTTCGAGAGGGGATAGGAATTTCAGGGTTGCATCACAACTGTGGGGAAAATATGAAAATTCTCGAACGCAAGTTGCTAATCTATGATCGCAGGAATGGAAGGACGTCTATTATAATTACAAAGTGGCTGATCTTTACGAGCCGGCTGCTGCACCGATCGTTTGTCTTACTTTCTTCTTACGTAAAAATATCGTTGACGTTTGCAACGGTTCGATACCGCGGATCGATAATGTCTTCCGTGTTCGAACACCGTCAGCAGATATGTTAGTTTAATTAGAGATGAGCTAAGCCACTTTTAAGAGAAGCGACAAAAACTTACGATCTATTCGACGAGTGCTTTCACGCTTCCATAAAGATGCAATGTTTCAGATAAATCTTCAAGATAGATATGTAGATAGAGATAAGTAAAAAAGATGCATATTTTAATGTAATCTAATCTTCATACTTTGAACGTTGATAATGGTAAAAGGTTCACAGTCTGTTATGTCAATATTTCGTGTAGAAGAAATATGTAGAGGTTTCAGATAATTAATTTGAAAATGAATATAAAAGTACTTAGAGAATGAACCAGTTCTTGTCTTAAAATGTAGAAAATATGCAGATAAAATGTATGTACATTTCTGTCCATGTTCTATCAAACAAAAATTATTATTCTTTTACAACTAGCTAATAAATCTAAGAAGTATCGTAAAAAATCGACGATACAACCAATCTTATGTCAATAAATATTTTTGGAATATACAAAAAGCTGACCAAAACATATACTTAATATCTGGCTTGCCACATTTCCCTCCACAATCTTCAAACTAAATCAACTTTCATACCTTCCTATCTTCATCCCAAAGAATCACAACGTCAAGTGTTAAAAAAGAAGAGGCTGTCAGTCGTCCGATTAATATATGCATATAATAAAATTCCTTTCCTCTGAATCGCCACTGACGTCACTGTTGAACATCAACGATAATGAACTTACTATTACCATCCATTGACGCAACTCGAAATAAAATGAGAAAAGAAAATTGCATCGTCAATGCCAAAGATTCTCACTTGGAAGAGGTCTTGATACTCAACAGGAAGGTGGAGGCGGAAGAAGAAAGATGACAGCGGATGACGAAGGCCTTGTTAAAGCGGTAAACGATGTCGACGACGTCCCAGAACGAAGGACATCGGCCTATTGATTCCATTGTCCATCGATAGATCGTTAAAACAACGAGAGACTACGAGCAACGGTATTACGCACACGCGGATGTGAAATCTCGATGATCATCCCAGTCAGGATGGTTCAAAAACAGTAATCTATCCAAGGATGACGCACTCTTCTTCTTGGCCACAGCCTTGTCGTCGATCGACTATCGATGCGTGGGTCATGGCCGATTATTTGTTGCGTAGCCAGAGTAACAGGAAGATGACAGGTATCGACAGGTGGTTGAGTTCAACGATAGCCGCAGGAAGCGGATTTCTAAATTTACAAGATACGCCAAGAGGATATCGAAACTAGAGGATATCGAGACTAAAGGATATCCTTCATCGAGAATATTATTGCATTCTTTGGAAAATTCGTAATTGAGCATCGATCGATTATAGTATTTAGTTTGATTGATTCGAAGAGATTAATCGATAATAATCGCGAATGGTTTAACCGATTGATAAAATTCATGACGAAGAGAATCCCATTAAATCGTTGAATGAAAATTTAATCGTCGATAGCGATTTCTTGGGAAGTTTGAAGATGCAAGTATAAGCAGAATATGTAAGTATAACGTACGTATTTCTCTACGATCTTTCTACACAACGCAATATCATAAATTCTAGCAAAATTTTATAGCTTCCGAAGCTCTACATTGCGACATAGATTCTGGATAATTGCAACAAGATTTGTCATAATTAGCGTAGAGGAATATCGAAAGAAAAAACATGGGAAATTATGGGTAATGAAACTCTAAGAAGAATATTGAAATCATCAAATAAATTAGAGCTAATTTTATGTTAGGTTTTATGAGAAATTGTGGCGAAATTCGTGTTACAGAATCTTGAGATGATAGTGGTCGGTACAGAGAAATAATCGACAAATTACAAAGTACACGAGAAGAATGCAAAGATTGAAGCCAGATGTAGGTAGCATCTCGAGAAATCGTGGCAATATAACTTTTACGGTTGTTCGCAATACGATCTCCTCATTTATCGTTTGCAGAATCTTGAAAACTTGAGGAATTCTAGAATTCTGGTATGAAATTTATATCGACAGCGCCTGTCCATACTCGAGACAGTAATCGTACAGGAGTAAATGGAATTCTAAAACCTGATGCACAGGATGTTGTCTATGCTGCATATAACAGTCTTTAGCTACAAAGTTATGAGAACGAGACTAGCGTTACATTAGGATATACAGCACGCCATACGCAGGAATAGATAACTTGGAGAAAGAAATCCTCTACAATTCCAAAAAATTGAAAGATATAAAGAAGGTTCTAAGAGATAAAAAAATTTCCAAAAATATAAAAAAAGACATTCGAAATATAATTTCAGATGACTAATATAATAAAGATAATCAGATATCGTATAACCTGACCAAAAAATAGCACTAAGAAATTTAGCTCGAAATGAAGGATAAGCTGAGTAGTATTAAGGATTCACCGTGTAACATTAGAAGAAACGGATATTCCCGAAAAATCCGTGACACAGTCTCGTTCAGGCTCCACTTTAAGACGATTTTGTCCCATTCAGTTCTCCCATTCAACACGATATTGTCTAGGAAAAGTATAGTGAAATCAGCCAAGACATTATAAAGGAGTACCTCGAGAATTTCAGAAAGCTGATCTTCGAATTACTGGCTACTTTTGGAAGAATTCGCCAATAACAGGATGACCAAGTGTCATTATACTCCTTTTTAGAATTTAAAGAATTTCGATACCTGCTAGAATTTTATGTGATTCGAGCATTGCGATAAATCATATGTTATCGCCGATTATCTTTTCCTTTTAAGATTAAAATTTTTTTTAATTTATTTGCAATAGAGTTCTTTATCGGGTTCCGCGTGGCCATTAAGCTACATTCGCATGGAGCTCCTTTTCCTTCATCGCCATATGCAGAACACGACTCGATCACGGATAAATTTAGAACACCGTGGCGACATCGAACACTTTATATTTTCAGGTTATATACGACAGGAAAGATTCGACGAAACAAATGACGAATACGATTTGTGGACGACGTGGGAAGTTTTAACCGTCCATATCAAGTCTCATAGAAAGGCTACGCGTCTGCTACATCCAATTACCATATTTATTGCAATCCTATAAAAAATAATAACAAGATTTACAAATTTTCTCTTCATTCCAACTCCGATAAAAATGAGAAAATTTATAGAAAATAGAACGTAGATTTTTCATTATCTAACACTGATGGATGACGACATGCATCGTTGAATATCAGTCAAACTTCTTTTCATAAAAAGTTTAGAAATAAACTTTTGTATATAAAAACACTAATATGAAATGAGAAATTTATAGAAAGTTGATCAATATGGTTTCCGAGAAGCTAAAATATAAAACTGGCCAACTGTGACCGGATTTTTCCTGATTCTGCGTTCACGCACGATTATATCCGAGTTCGTTTGCTATTATCTAACCAATGGTTGTGAAATTGAATTATAGAGAATTCCTGCGTCACGAGATTCTTGCGAACCGCTTGGATTTCTTTTCTTACGCGTACTTTCTCCGTCGACGAGAAAAGAATCTTGCGCTCTCCGTCCACGTCTCTCTCTCTCTCTCTCTCAATTTCAATGCTTGTTAATATTCTGACATCTTCAAAGGAGAGAGTGTTCAATAACCGATCGGCCATCGTTTTTTGCCAAACAGCAAAAGATTCGAAGCGATCGGGCCATCGTTCGAGAAATATCGAGCTCGTGTCCGCTAGTTTCCTGTTTTTTCGTTCGTTGTTTCATTCGTAACTTTCTTTGACCGTCTTGTGCAAACGTATCGCGTTCGGTTGTTAAACGTTATTCGATCAGCTTCCGTATAAGAAAGAACTCGACTGACTCGAAATATGATGTTGTTTCGTTACTTTCTGCAGTGTTTCGTATGGGTATTATTGCACAGAGTATGGTACAATGGAAAAAGAGATTTTCTACATACAAATATGCATTGAACATTTGCAATAAGGTATTTTTGAAGCTTCACTTTCCAGCAAATCGGAATCAAACCATCGGAAGCAAAGTTCTTGACTAAACATGTTCATGATTGATTCGCAATTGTTAGAAATTTAAATAATTTCTTATGTGGAACAATACTCGAAAATATACAGACGATGGGAATTACAGTCCGTCGATTTTTTTTAACTTAAAAATCCATCCAACTTTTTAATGGATCTGATTGATACAAATATTGCGAAAAGTTATTGAAAAAAATATAACAATTATATACAATTACGTTCACAACTTCGTTTCATACAATACATATTTCTTTCCAACGGTGAAATTTGTCCAAAGATAGGTTGAGATTTCTGAAATGACCTAATAGTCTGAAAATCCTCGTTAAAAATCAACGTAACATACCTAAGTTTCGAATTCTATGCAAACAGAATAGGCTTTTCGAGGTCGTGGCCATTTAGGAGCTGTTGTAAAATCAAAATTCACTTCGAGTCGTGGATCTTCGAGGCCGTGCGGCACACGCGAAACACGTAAATAGGTTTCTAGCTTATGGGGGATTTTTTACGCAAACTGGTTTAGTGACAGGGGTTCGTAAGGCTGAATCAGATCGATCATTGACGTTGCGACACACTGTTAAGGTAAATTACGAAATTCGTACTGTGTGATAGTCATGCTCTGTGTCATAACACTGTCTGTCGTCGTAAATTAATCGTCTGAGAACAAACAGACGTTCGACATTAAACAGAAACCTTTATCTGATTGGGCGAGGATCGACAGATCGATCTACATCTCTTGTCAAGTAGAAATAGCAATTCGATTGCTCGAACGAGTGTTCGAAAAGAAAGTTTATCGAACGAGTCAAATATACTTTAAATTGGATATAAATTTAAATTGGAGAAAAAGCAATTGAATTTTATCACAGCAAAGTTTTTTGCTCTATAGTAAAAATCAAATACTGTTATAGCTCTTTATAGCAATACGAAAAAAAGAAGATGGTATCAATGAATTTCGATCGAACTGGGATACGAAATATTATTCTCGGAAGAAAATCTTTCCACCAAAAAGAATATTTTTAAAAAATCACTTCGCTTCTGAAATAGAAAAATATTTATATATAATATTTCTCAAGACACAATGTCATTTCTCTTCCGTTCTAAATTCAACTTAAACATTACTGTTTATCGTTAATTTATCGTTCCAACTGTCTAAATAAAAGAATATCATTCAGTTTATATTCGTTAGCCATAAATAGGATTAAATTGAAATCAGATAAATAATAACACAATAAACAAATGGGGACAAAAACGAAATAGAATGAAATTTTGCTTAAAAAGGACACCGACTTTGTTTACACACCTAATATAAAATACGCATATAAAAAAGTAAAAAAAAAAGGGAACACGGATCTAATCATCGCAAAAAGATACATTTTTCCAGTCCCCTGTCCTTAATTTCCATCGGACACCGTGAACTTGAATTCCTGTCCCAGACAAGAAGCGTTCCACTCTCGTGTCGCCATTCAAAGACGAGGAAGCAGAGCTTTGCCAGTGATGTCACGTAACGACCCGTTAGGAGGAGGGCCTTTTGTTTAACACGGTTGCATAAGATTATGCAAAAATCTGGGTCACTGATCGAGCGAAACCAATCTGGATCGAGCATGCGGCTGGCAGCCCTGTTATTACGACGCATCCGTCATCACGGCGATACCTTTGTTTAGCCTGCAAATATGCACGACACGTATCGATAGTCCGTTAACATTGATCGCCTCTCGATCCGTTCTCCAGCAAATTTCATCGTAAATTTGTTTCGGCCTGTCGTACTACTGCTTTGATCGCTAATAGAAAAAAGAACAATGGATCGATGAAAGTACGAAAAATTCGCACGCGAAACGGTGAACGCGGAAGTGGAACGATGCGAATGACCGCGTGGAAAATTAGCTTCGATCGAAGATATTTGGATCGTTTGGATTTGGTAACATTGTGAGGAGCTGATTGAAATGTTCGTGATTTTTTTGGAAGGAAAGCAATGCATTTAAATGGAGAAAATGCTGTATAATTTTGATTTCTGTAGACTTTTTAAAAAATTTCCAAAGATTGGCAGTTCTTCGTTGAAATATCGACTCTTTTACTGAGAATTTATTTGTACAACAATTTTAGCGTTCTTTTGCAATAAAACTTTATGAAATCAAAAATTATGTGACCTTTCTTTCCCTACTTTTATCGTTGGTAGTATTGCAACGGCAGCTTACTTTTATAACTAAAGAAATTCACAAGAAACAAGTAAGATCTCGATTGAGTCAGCAAAACAGTTTCTTGAAAGTTTGTAGCTCATCAAACCGAATCATACAGGGGCAAGTAATAGAGAAAAGGAGAAAGAGGAAGCACCCAGAAACGCGTTTTTCTTGGCCGAGCCCACGGATGAGTTCACGTTCGTGAAATTAGGACCTGGTCCGAGCACTCGATACCAGGGAATGCAAACTTTCATCGCCCGCAGCATTCGGACGATGGGAGAGTGATATTCACGTGTCCACTTTCATGAATCGAGTCCCCGCGTGGCACATTTTTTCATGCACGCGAGACTGTCTTTCTTCCAAATAAAATACGTTCTTTGACTAAGAGAATCTTATCCTTTATGAAGCATAACGTACTTCATGATATGTTAATTTGCACTGCACGTAGTAAAAACTACATTCAACAAAATAAGATTATCACACGAATCATCTGTGTTGCAAATTTCTCCTTACTGAAGATATAAATACATATTTCGAATTCATTCGAAAACCAGTCTATTCTAAATCGATGAGATAAATCCAAGATTCTCAAAAATAACAAAAACGGCGTAATTATAAACGATGTTTAAATATGAAGAACTTAAAGTTTAATAGAAAAATAATAATGGCAATTAATAATTACAATTTTTAGAAAAGACGTATTCTTTCTCCGTTAATAAAATAACATTATAAGTTATAACAATCTTAGGATAAAAAGGGGATTTTAAGGAGAAGAGCATCGTTAAATTATAAATAAATATATCTAAATTTCTTACAACATGGATGAACTTCTCAGTGTCTAAATTGGCATAAAGTATTCTACAAAGAAAAAGGAAATTTGGATGTACTTCCACTTTCCCTGCGACACTCTCAATGGAATCGACCCGTAACGAGAGCAAAAAGCATCATCGAGGTTATCGTGGCTGGGAAACCAGCGGGAAATGTCGATTAACGTCATCGAGGTAAGGACGTCGATTCACGATGACCGTGACATGAAGCGTCCCTTTCGAATTCTCGTCCTTGATCAAGTCTGAAATCTGTCTTACTGTTACTCCACTAGTTATATTCAACTTGCTCGCATTTTAAATACAATTCTCGCCGTGTTCTGTTCGATGGCCTTCCAATGCACTCGCTGTCCTTTCATTCCTCATTTCTAACAGGAGGTTGTTGCTCGAACCAACCGATCCTGATCTTTCTTTTTTTTTTTTTTTTTTTTTTTTATGGCCAAGATATTTAACTCCTTTAAAATTAAAGTGCTCACAAAAAATGGACTTTCCGGAAAATGTTAATTTTTGACATTTTTAATCATAGATCAATTGTATTTAAATTCTTATTTAAGGAAAATTCAATTTCTTCGAGAGGAGAATATTCGTTAATTCCGAATATTTTGTAGAATTCTAGATGTCGAAATCCTTATACGAAAATTGACAAAATTTAATTTTAATTTAAACAAAAATCTTATCGCTCACCGAAGAATTGGAAAATCAACTTCAAATCATTCTTCGAAAATTTCTCTGAGATGTATGAGATTACTGACTTATAGGTAACGTGTTCTCGTAACATTGACAATGCAACAAGATGAAATACAGCTGACGTTTTCGCGGCCAACATTTCGCCAAGAAGAATGCGATTGGTACAAATGGCAGAAACTGCCTTAACGCTTCTAATTGGCTTCGTGTCGAGAACTCATGCAGCGCGTCGTCGTGATCCTTTGGAGAAAACGGGGCTACCTGATATTTCGTCGTGGTTTCACTTCGATCGGTTCCGCAGTATTTACAACGTGGCTCTTAACTTTCAATTAATCGAAATATCTCATCCTTTCCATGTCAAAATTTCCATACATCCAATTTTTATATCGAATAACATCGATAATAAAATATACTGCTCTGTTAATAACGAACTGGTTAATAAGGAGCTAAGTAAAACAAACGTTTAATTATATTACCATTACCGTAATATATTATTGTTATGCACCGTCATAATTGCACCTTGCTGCTCCATAATATGTGTATTTCTGTAGATCGTATCCTCTTACATAGGCAATTCAAAGCTATAACGCAAATGCCACGAAAATGTCGCTGCACTGTCTCTTGGCCAATCGAACTTTGCGTGCAACACCGTTAAATGAGCTGGGTGGGTTACCAGAGTGACACTTAGACAGTTAGAAAGACAAAGAATTTGACATTTAATTCCCAGGAAGTAAAGCAAAAATAGTAAGACGCAAGAAAAACATGCGTGCTAATAATTATGACTTTGTCAAAAAAAACTTAAAATTTTATGATTCTTTTTGCTCTAAATTTATATCTAGTTCTCTGAAATTTATACAGGATGACCGGTTTTAATCTGTAAATGCAAATCACTCGTACATTATGTGTTGTCTAAAAAAAAATAGTGTTAGGTAAGAAGTGGACGCATTTTGTAGACGCGTTTGTCTACAAAAAAAGCTACTTCACACCTTATCTGAACTATTTTCTTATGCGACACGTACTTTAGAGGTAATTTACGTTTACAGGTTAAAACTGGCCAACCTCTAGAATAAACGTGTTTCGTTTCATAGCCACAAAAACGCTGGCACACGTCACGAAATCCTGCAAGAAGAAAGCTAAATAGAAGAATTTTTCAAAGAAATAGGTCCAAGTAATTTTCAACAACCTCGACAAACATCACGAAGATTCTGAAGAAAGAGAATTCATCCACTGTACAAAAGTACCTAAAAAGATGTTATTAATTATCTAAAGAACAAAGGCATCCCACTATTCAAAATGTTCTAGAAGCTTAAGGAGTTGAAAAAAGACTATGTCTAAGTCTATAAAATTATACATTGCTTTAAAACAATTACTTATTTTCCAGAAGATTCGAGGGTTACCACGAGTATTCTGAAGAAAGCTCCAGTACCAAATTTCCATTATATTAAAGGGGAATTTTTCTACATTGCCTAAAAAAGAAAGTCGAGCTAGTTTCCAAAGAGGATCATGTTTACCGGATTACTGAAAGGGACAAAAATCTAGTCGTAGCGTAACGTTCGAGTTCCTGGCGGTGTGCGTAAGCGGCACATTCTTGCAGAGACTTAAACGCGTCTCCGCTCCGTTTCGCGGCACGGCAGCTCGGCAAATTAAACGGCACTGAAAAAAGGAGTGTCTCCCATAGATGGTTGGCCGGACAATTGCGCAAAACGGACAGAAGCGGCATTTCTCGCGAGTACCGAGCCATCGTTCGGTTTTTTCCCCTTCGGGTGGAGAAAGTTCTCGCGCCAAACCGAGCATATAAAGGGGAGAGAAAAGCGTTTAAATACTGTTGCAACGGTAAGCTTACCATTTCCAATCTTCTCTCCAAACAAAGGAGTCTTTTCTTTCAGATTTGTTCGTCTTTCTTTTCGTCGTCTCGTTCTTTTTGCCAGAGAATACTCAATTCGGTGAAATTAATGACACGTTTTGTGTATTTGAAGATCTGTTTTCTATTTCTTTAGTATCGAAGAAGATTTAAGTGGATTGTTGAATAATTTTACGGGTTTTTTAATGTTTTAAAAGATATATATGTATATTATTGGACGAGGTGAAAGGAATTGATAATGTCTCAAGTTGCGAAATGAATTTTTAATGAAACTTAATCTTTAATTTGTAATCTAGACGAGATATGACAGACTTAATAGTTTCTTTCAAATATATATATAGTTGAACTAATTCAGATACAAACTTTTCTTGTATGCTACTTCAATTTACTAATAGAACTGTGTTGAGTAGAATTGAAACTAGTCAAAGCTCAATGTCTCTACACTTAGAAAAAAAATCGTATTTATTACATCTTAAGTTGTAATTCTCTGCGTTAATTCTGATATCATGTTACCTTAATTAGCTTGAATAAACGGAATTCGTAAACCAATCAACGGATTAAATTTATTAATAAATATGTTTTCTCGGTCTCTCCAAGAGATATCTGAGACATTTTCTAGTTAACTGTAACTTTCAAACAAGGATATTTATCATTTTCTGTGTCCATCACCAATATAATATTCTTCAATTGGTTTACTTTCCAGAGAATTTCCCAATGATCGAAACTGATCGAATGATCAGGAAAGGTAGACTAAACTCACTTTTCTTGTAGTCTGCGACCGAGATTTCCACTTACATTAATATGCAATCGGAGCTTTCCCCGTGGTTTATTCCAATAGAAGAACGCTAGGCTTTCCCATGATCGGTAAAAAGGAGGCGCCCAGCGATTTTCATTAACCCTAAATAATATTCGTTTGCGACGAGAATCGAGCTTCTCATAGTTTCTCACATCGATTCTATCATCTTTTTTTAAATAAAAATCGTATTCACGATATAAGTACGATATTTTGTATATAACTAACATCATGATAGATCTTTTCCAACAAAAATTGATTTTATTAGGAACATTTTTAATTGTTTATAATTTGTATCATTACGAAATTATCATAAAAATAAACGCTCAAAAAGTATCGTCTAAAACGTTCGCGTTCTAGAAATCAAATTCTTCACAGATTTGTACATTTCTTTAAAACTCATTATAGAATTTAATAATTTTTAACTCTTCGTAGGCAAACTTGATCGTTTATACCCACGCCTGATTTCTTTACTCCCTACATTTTCACAAAACCTGAGAAAGTTCTACGATATCTGTCTCATACAACCTTCCGTCAAGTCAAATGTTTTAACCTTTTTTCAATAAAAATGAAAATCCAGTGGGATGAAATTCCCAGGTGAAATTACGCTAATTCCCTTACAGACGATTAGAAGTGTGCAACTTATCATTCACCACCATTTACTACGTTTTCCATCTGTTATCACAGAAAGTAGAAGCGAAACAGGAAATGTCCTCGACTTGACGATGCGAACCAAAATCCAAGAATCCGTCGTCAGTTACTTCATAAAATCTAACTCTTAGGAACGGTTGCACCATAAGCAACAAAATCAGGATGGAAAACGAGGTTCGCGCGCGGAACAGAGGCGGCTAGTTGCATTATTCGTGGCATTTTTATCGACGCCGGTTGGCCTTGCGGACATTACCTCCGTGTTCCATTCACTACTGCAAAACAGGAGAGATCGTCGCTCGAGTCGAAGATCTCTGCTAACGAGCCACGATTCCTGCTGGCTCGTTCGTCTTCGCGGTGAAAGAGTCGTCCGCGACTCGCGATTCTCTGATATACGATGATCCTCTTGTCTAGGTTTGCGTGTGTAAAAGGATTCCGCGTCAAGCCTGCTAAAGCCCGTACTAACGGCGATCTTATCGCCAACACAGTTTGTTTTCCACCACGCATTAGATCTTTCTCAGTTGATTATATTCTGGGAAACTTATGGATGGCGTTAAACCTTTGAACTTGGAGACTGAAGTAGGTTGATCATTGTAAAGCAACAAGTTGGCTATTAATATCCCTTTCTGTTGTTGAGAAAGATTCTCCAATTACAGAAACGAAAAGTTGAATTTAATACAATGCTTAATGGATAATAATATGTCTAAAATGTTAGAAATCGTTGACCTAACGAAAGATTTTTGATTGAAGAATCGAAGAAGTTAAGTTAATCCGCCGATGAGAGTAAACGATCTCGCAATGTTTGAGTTTGCACTTGTACTGACTTCGCAATCGATGTATCTTGATGTTTGAAACCTGAGTAACACGAATTTTTCACAGTTTTTAAGTAAATTTCATAGTCGGATCTCGAAACCACGAGCTATGTATTTCATAAAATTCCTACTTTCAAAAACACCTTTCAAATAATAACAATATTCATATTAATCATACGATTATATCTAGTTTTCAAGGGGATTAGCATACATCAACCATTAACCAACCGCAATTTCCAACTGTAACCACCCTATCAAACATCTCTTCAAATCATATACGTAAAATCCGTGAAAGGAAAAAGCATTACTCTCGATTGAAACTCGTTGCACACAAACACAGAATTTCCTGGATCGTTTCATTCTTTAGTTGCCTGGTTTCACCGCCAACAAGATACAACGGAAGATAGAGCCACGACGGAAGGACTAATTCGCACCACGTCGCTTCCGAGACGTTCAATTAGAGATGGCGGTGAGCAACGCATCTCGTAGTTTGTTTTTCTGATACTACAGGTAGTTCGTTTCGCCGGTGAACGTCGAGTCATCGTTCGTTATTCCGTTCTTGAATTAATTGAGGAATTACGTGAGCTGACTCGTGCTGGCAAATGATTACATGCATATTTAATCAAGATCCGAGCAAAGTAGTCTGTTCTCATCAGTGGGCACCAACCGCGAAATCATTCGCGAGTCTTTCAAAGAAAGCATTTTCAAGAAAGGAAATTTTTTTACTAGAGCTGTAGCAACGTTCATAAAATCTGTGAATGCCCCGTTAAGTGAAGAAACCAGTTGAATTTTTTGAAACCAGTTGAATTTTTGGAAACCAGTTGGATTTTTGGAAACCTGTCTCATCGGAACTGTTTATGGCATTTCATTAAGTTGTTGGTATTTCTATAGTGGATAGTTTTCATAAGAGAATGTGTCAGTAACATATGGTGGACAGGTAGTTAATATTGCTACCTCTGATAAGTCAAGGACATATGACTGGTAAGTGAGGAATTTGGAATTTCTAATCACTGCTCTATGTAAAAATTCGATTCGGTTTAATAACTTAGCAGATGATACGATTGATAACAATGCTACAAAACAATATAAAATAATAAATTTAGAATCTCTGATCACTATTCCTCCCCTATTAAGAAAATTCCATAGAATTCGATCACTCGCTATATATTATACCCTCTCTTCTTATTATCATTCTCTTCGAAAATCTGTTAAAATTTTCAACTAAAACACTATTCTAACCATCTGTAATATCCTCGTTTAACTTCCAAAAATAACGAAAACGCTTCCTTCTAGCGCGAATATTCCGTACTAAACTCACGACCGTAAACGAAGAGTGCGTCATAACATTAAACATCCCGCGCATTTCTGCAGGTTCGTTTCGATTAACGATAAGAATCTTAAAGACGTTATCGAACGATCTACACCGGCTCTAGACGTCTGATCGATGATGGACGGTAGCGTGCGCGCATGGCATCGTCGATCTTGTATTCGATCGAGGAATCGAATAAGCGGATACCAGAGTAGAACGCGCGCGACTGAGCGCCATAAGCCGCTTGAACCGTTATACCGTTCGTAACACACAAAGTATCGGCATTATTTTCTAATGTAGTAGTTCGCAGGTCCTAATTTCTCTCGAGTTTTAATGCATCGGCCTCGCAAAGATCGGTTTCGTTCGCCGCTGTTTCCGTTCTGTTTTCATGTGGAACGATCATTCATCGGCTACGTCGATAGAGATTGTTCGTCTTTGATACGGGTTAATTAATGTAACTGGGACGCTTGTCTGTCTTTAATCAAGTGGGAATATTTTGGAAGGTTCTTGTGTTGAGACTGTTTTGTTGTTGACACGTGTGCCGGCCATGGGAAATTGATATAGTATTTTTTATACGTAACAATAAGTAACAAGATCTTTTACAGGTAACAATTTATAGTCTTCGAAATGAATATTTTAAGAAATTCTTGCACGCCGTAGTCTAAAAATGTTCTAGTATAAATTTGATACTTAATGAGAGGATTTCTAGGTCGTTAAAAAAATACTTTATTCATTCGCATTTAATTCATTGGTGAAGTAATCTTTTGACTTATTCTAACGCGTTTCTTACGTTTTATTTCGCGTTGAAACGAAGAAACGTTTGTCTGTACGGAACGTTTTCGACGAGGTATTGCTTCATCGTCTTTCTACTTGTTTTCTGGATCATTTGGGTCACAAGAATTTACGCGACGTATTGTTACGTCGCGCACACCGTTACGCGGTTTGCAACACCTCCGACCGCAGTATTATCTCTTTAATGTATTCCTTAGCTCTTAACGTTAATTCCATTGAACTTATGCAATGTGTTCCTCAAAATTACCTTCATTCACTAATTCCTACAGATGAGACCGCCCGCTGTCCCCTTATCAATCTCGATCTAACACTTGTTCTTGTCTTCTTTCCCACGAATATATTCAATTATTCCTCGATTCTTGCACAGAATTTTTAATATTTTTGAATATCTTATTCTATCTTCTCGCTACGCTCTTACTCTAACTCTGTTCGCTTCTTCGTTCGTATAAGCAGTTGATCAACGTTGTAATAAACATAATGTAAACATAACATAATAAACATAATAGGATAAAATATAACGCAATTATATAACACTGATAACAAATATAGTACCGTTTTCATTGCAAAATGACTAACTGTAAATTCATCAAGGAAAACAGTGTGAATTTCGTATACATTCGTTATATCTTATTATATCTATGTGAATATCTCGGAGAAGATATAGAACCAAAGAAGCACAAATCGACATCCAAATTTCCATAAACCTTACTCTGAATACACGACGCACTTCCTAGTATCTACACAAAAAATCTGTAGTGTTCTAACGAATATGTCATATGACAACCTAATAATTGAATCGATGCAACTTATGGATCAATACTAAGAAACGTGTTAAATTATTTCCCTCTACTTGTTGCTCTATTTTTCTTAACAGCGAATATCTTAACAATAAAGACACGCAAGGCGGCTGATAA
Organism: Bombus affinis; assembly: GCF_024516045.1. Classification (NCBI taxonomy): domain Eukaryota; kingdom Metazoa; phylum Arthropoda; class Insecta; order Hymenoptera; family Apidae; genus Bombus; species Bombus affinis. The sequence continues at coordinate 10,508,113 of NC_066346.1, forward strand.
TTCTTGGCCTCGTCTTAAACATAGGAAAACATTTGCACGTACACATGGTACGCGAACAATTCCTCGTTGGTGAGAGCTACAGCTACGATAGTGTCGTGTAAAAGTGGATGTCCTATTAATGGGAAGACAACCGCGTTATATCGACTTGCACGCGGAAGAACAGCTGTCACAACGAAGGAATTGTTGTTCGACCAGCTAGCTTCCTATTCGTCATGTTTCTTCAACGTGGAACACGACCAAAATCGTGGTACCCGTGCGACGAAATTCTTCCTACATCGCGGAATTGCACAACGCGTTCCGCGACAAGTATTTTCTCCCTTCTCGAGGCGACGAATTAGAAAGTGTTTAACGCGTTTCCAACCACGACTGGCTTGCACGATGCAAATGTCGTCGTTTGCATAAGCGCAATGAGGCTCGGGAAAACTCTGCCAAACAAGCTTGCGCTACCAAACGTTTTTCGTTTCATGAAACTTCGATTCGACGATTCGATAGTCACGCAACTTCGTGTATTCTCTCTGTTTTCAGTGGTATGAAAATTTTGTAAGATAATTTAAATATGACTGTTCAAATATTACAGAAGTGATAAATTTCGTAAAATACTAAACTTGCCTTTACTGTTCCTCGAAATGGAATAGCAATCTTGAACTGAAAACGGCGTACGATATTGGTATTTAAAATTAGTAATATAAAAAATAGAAATTTAAGTTAAAAGTTTCATGAATTTGAAAGAATTCTATTGTAAATTTCCAAGGCTTCGTAGCTACGCATACTAAAATATTCTAATGTTTGGAGAAACAGATTCGCAGATTCAAAGACTCTACCCACAGTTTCTTCAAATTGAAGATTTTGTCACTGGTAGCACAATGTATCACTTCATCGTCTGAGTCCCTCATTTTCGAAGACGCACTACAACGCATAGAAGATTCTCAAAGTGTAAAACAGCGAATACGACACCAAAACAAGAGAACTCACCCTCAGATCGCGTTTCCACGGCGGCGAAGAGTAACACAGCCGCCAGCAGCAGCAGCAGTTTCGTGAACCAGAGCCTCCACATGTCTTTGCCCATCTGTTTCCCCGCTGGCAGGGAGCTGCGCTGCACGAAATTACCAACAGAAGATGTACACTCTCATGTAAATCGGTCCGATACGAACAACGTTAGCCCGTTACATCAGCACCAAAATCGTCGACGTTCTTATCTTACACACTTCGAATTATTCTCACCTTCGACGTGACCGAATAAAAAAGATCTTTCGAAAAATGTAACCAAAATCTACACGGACGGAAAGACGAAACGTTAAACAAACGAAGGATAAACCGATTGGACGATGAACTAAATTTCTTTTCTGTTATTTGAACAACGAAAAAATATTGTTTAAAATCGTCGACGAGTCTCTTTTTCCTTTAATCACAGTCTATCCACGGAGATACGAAGAGGAAAAATTTGTCCACCTAGTCACCAGACAGAGCAGTTAACGAGAGCTCTGGTACTCGACGAGCGGAGCAGCCGACCGATTGACCTTTCTCCGGGTGCGTAACTTTGTCTGTGTCCCGGTGAGGACTGAAGGGGAAGCAAGGCCCACCGCCGGCTGTTGGGAACCGGAGAAAGGTGTATCGAGAGAGAGGCCAGAGGCGAGCCGGTAAGGCCCCTTCTTCTATCGCTTCTCTTCCCCTTCTCTCAATCACAGATTGTACACGTTTCTCTCTTCTATCACTGGATCGTGAAGATTATACATATATATGAATACCATTTAAATAAAAACCTTACTAAGTTATTAACTTTTGTTGAGTAATATAACTTCCGAATGAATTGAATCAGTGAGAATTGAGTAAGAATGAATAAAATTCGTCGCTATAGGAGCTCTATGAAAGAAGGGTGGATTATACACACGATTATGTATGTTTCTTTCTTCCATTAATAAGATCTTAGGCATTTTATAGGAAACATTTAGATAAAATATTTAGAAAATAATTATTTGGATAATATTACTCTTGGCGCGTAATTTAGTTTTTCTTCGAATTGAGTTTATAGCAATGAAATTTGTCGATCTACGATTTAACAATACGATTTGAAGGCGTCGTCAACCAAACCAATAAAGTATTTCTCGAAAGTACTTCCTAGCTACTTTTATTTCGACTAAAATTTTCTCGGATGTGCTGTGGGTCAAGTTCTTTTTTAATCTCATTATCGTCATCTTCTTCATGGCGTGAAGAACCGTTTGTCGCATTATTCTTTCCTCTTTGCTAGATTGTTATTGTCATTGTAATTGCGCGTGAGCATGTATATTTGCGCCAACTTACAGTCGACTACGACGCGGCCTTGCATACTATCTCTTTGAAGTATCCTTGTCTTGGAAGGATGACAGTAGAAGTAGGTAGGAGTTTGGGGACGGAGAAAGAGTGGGAGGAATGAGGATTTGAGGGAGAATCAAGAGGATTTGTATCGTGTGGGGGTGTAATTATTGGACGACGAAAATGGGTATAATGGGATTGAAGATATATAATTAAAGAAATGTGCGTTCGCTATGAAAATTGAAATGTTGAAAAATGTGTAAATGATAGAAATTATTAGGTTGTAACATACATTCGTCCTATTTTTATATTTACCATATAAACGAAGAAGGCAAGAGGAATTTATATTACAATCCAGCCTTCGTGGATTGAAGAAATGATAAGAAGAATAAGGGCAATGAAAAAATTGGGAACTGGGAAAATACAGAGACAGCGTAATTAAAAGGATATACAAATGTTGGAATCGAAACTTAATAGCCGTGGAATTGGAAACTATAAAAGCGTGAAAATGGTATAATGTTGAAAAGTGAACAATTTGAAGTACACAAAAATCAGAAATATTTCGTACAAAATTTTGCTGAGAGTTTCTTAACGAAAGACCAGAATCAAAAAGAATTCCAAAAAAGATCTGTGTATGATTAAAGACTAAAACATCATGTAGCTAAGTACTATGAAAAATATTCCTGAAGAAAGGTGCTCGATTAATTCGTGCAGCGAGATTCGTTCTTTTTCGTCTCTTTCGCGACTCACCCGTCGTTCCAGTCAATCATCCAGTTAGCCATTTTCGAGCTGTATTACAGGACCACCCGTTATGTGGTAATTCAAGCCGGTGCACTAGTGTGACTCAATACGTCGGCACAGCTGTTACATTCGCTTTAATTTGCTTGTCAAACCTCTGTTTTGCTAATTGAAAAACCCATTCCTGATCATTTTCCATGACGATAAACCGCAAGCTCGCCATTGTCTGCTGCTGAATTGTTGAGAAGATAATACAACGAGCATGAATGGTAGTCGTTTTGGTTCCTTCGACGATAGTACTCTCAGAGATCCAATTTAAAGATTGAACCATGTGTTGATTATGTTTGAGCATTTTATCTATTTGATTTATACAATACCTAACTTATTGATCTTTTAATTTTAAAATGTATATATACTTGTAAGTCTGGTGATTATAGAATATGAGTGTTTGATAGATGAATATTTCTTTACGAAATAAATATAAAAGAATATTATAGTCCTTAACATACTTTACTATTTAGACAGCCATATAGGATTCAACAAAAATTACTTTCAAAAATAACGGATCTTCGATTTACTTTTTCTAAAAGAGAAAAGTAATTTATGCAGAAACGAAGACCCACCTGTGAGGTATCCCTTTCAAGCGTCGAAGTTTCATGTAAAATGTTTGGTCGAAGTTTCATGTAAAATGTTCGGTCGAAGATTTCACTATAAACTGTTCGAGTGAATAAAGATTCATCGAAAAAACGAATTTAAATTTGAAGTAAGAAACGATACTGAAGAAGGCATTTGTTATATTTTATCGAAGAAATGGAAAAGATATTTAATAGCTTTTTTAATTTTTTAATTTTTCTCACCTTAGGAATGCTATTTATTACAAAAGGAATGCTATTGGCTTGGATATTAAAGTAGATGATACATTAATTGATTAATTGTTACTCCACTTTCTAAAGATTACTCGATAATACCAACAAACCACAATAAAAGCCAGATTATAAAAGGCTATATTTACCAAGAAATTCCATTTAACTCATCGTTCGAATCTTTTGAGTACAATTTCAGTACAGTAATCTTTTGAGTACACATTTAAAAAAGAAATTTGTGCTTACAAGAACAATTCTAATTAAGCATTTTACAATTATACAAATTACTGATTCAAAAGTGGCTGATTTAAAGCGTTTAGATTTCCGAAAATCGAAACATCTTTTTCACCTCAACAGAATCACTAAATTTACCTGCTACGCTTTTTAAATATCAAAATATCCTTCTGAATCACCAAAATCCCAATGCACGACCGACTAAAAACCTCAGTTTCCTTCTGAACCAACGAAATGACTACAAAAATCCGAACAAAAACGTCGAAATCAATAAAACAAAACCTAAGTTTCGATACACCCTACTTCCTACGACCTTGCCGCCCACGAAGCAGAGAAATATCCCATCTCCTACGAATCGCTCGACGCGGTTTTAGGAACATCCTGTACGCGTTCAAGATTCTATCTCTTGGAACGCTCCTGTTAAAATCAACCTTGCTTCGAGTCTCCCGATAAGGTGGTCCACCTGTTGACCGGGCTGAACTGAATGAACTCGACGGTGAAACGGGCACGTTCTTCTTGAAGGAAGCTGTAAGATAGTGGCACGACTCCCTCGAGGTGGGAGGTTCGTATTATAGGTGGCGACCCGGGGGACCTACATTCACGAGCTAAGTCTTCTTCTCCTTCCAGCTGTCTGGCTCGTCTCCGCTGAGATATTCGTGTCGATGTCGGTTGACTCGCTTACCAACCGATTCTCGAATTCCGTCGCCGAGATTCCACTGGAGAAATTACTCCCTTCCTTCGCCTCTTTCTCTTTTCCGCGTTCCTTTTTTTTCTCTCCTCTTCCCATTTGCTTCTTTCTTTGCATCTTGCGGAGGAGCCGCCGGTCACGCTTACAGACCGCGAAATTGAACGACGATGGCGGAGAAAATGAGCCCCGAGAGAGATCTACAAGAGTCGATTAACGCCTTATCGACGGGGCGCTTTTATCATGAACGATGGTTTTGTTCGAATTATCGTTCTACTTGTACATTATACTCTAATGTTTAAACTGCTTTCAAACTTTTTTAACGACCATATAAACTGTTAAGGCATAGGATTATTGCGACACATGGGCGATTATGTATTTCCTGTTCTAACCAATAGCGAAATGAGTATACATCAAATCGATATAAAATAATTTTTCTTAAGTTCTACAACACAGTTATTGCAGCGCATAGTCATCTTAATCCACAGTGAAAGGATTAATCCTCGGACGACGAAGGTTCTGACAATTGTGATAGCTACATATATACAACAGACGTTTCACGTTCACTTTCTAAGCTACATTTAGGTGTCAGTATTTTATCACACTGGACTAAATGAAGTGGGATCTTTGATAAGCACCTTAACGACGAATAACGTGGAAGTAAAGCTTGAATCAGGATATGTGGTATCCTCTAAATTTTATAACTTTTATTATTTGGTTATATAATTTTCTCTACTTAATTATTTACTTATATAATTTATTATTTATGTTACATAATTTACTTTTAACATTCTTTGTTTTCCTGCATTTGTGTTCGTATTTGCCATGAACATCCTCATTCTAGCCATCAAATTCGTAGCCTAGTCACGTGTTCACCCTTGCGGTGGCTAGAAAGAGGTTCATAACGATGCAGAGGATTTATTTATTGAATTACCTTCATTGTTAAAGCATGTTGCCAGGAAACAAAATTTAAGATTCGTTAATTGATTCACTAAATAATTCCTTAATTCGTGGTTCAAATATTTGTCTTATTCCATAGATTGCGGAGACGTGAATTGTAAACCAACTAAAAATACACATTACGATATAAATCAAGATTAGCAATGTATTAGTAAGAACGTGTACATGTTAATAACTGAAAATTGTCAATGTTAAATTTCCAACAATACATAATTCATCAGAGCTATTTCATTTTTATTATTTCGAACAAATTGCAAAATTTATGAGGCATAATTTTACTACTCAATAAAGCCATTCGTTCACAATTTGACCCCAATCAACGAACCACTGCATCGCGAATACTCTCAGTAAATCTTAACCGCATCAACATCTGCATAAACAAACTCATCTTTTCTCTCATCAATAGTTTGAATTTCACGCCCTATGTACGCGTGTTCCATCGCCTCGTCATTTTTCCGCATAGATGGACGAAGGAAGACAAAAGTCAAAAAGTCACAGCTAGACAACGAACTTTCTAATTCGACAGCAGCGGCCCGTCAAACAAGTGGGAGGATTAGCGTCGAGTATAATTGAGAATGCAAGGACGTCGGGAGATCGTAAAGCTCAAGCGAGCGTAAAAATGGCCGATGTGGTAAATTCGATGCTATCTGAGTACTACTTGCCGAATAGGAATCGAAACGCGATTACGATGGAATCGTAGATAGTAAGAAACGTCTGAATGATAAACAATTCGAAACAATTGAGAAATCAACGATACTTTAGAGATTCAAGTCACTTCGAATATGGTTCAATAAAGGACCAAGATTCAGTATAGAACCTTGGAGACCTGGATAATTTATGAATTTCCAGCTTCGGTAGGTCATCAGTGAAACGTTATTTAACAAGCACTCCACCCATTTACTTTGATACCAAAGGCCAATCATCCTCAGATATTGTAGTTCCATTTGTAACTAATGGCAACGCAAATGAATTTCTAGTTACAGTTCATGTAATCGGTAAACTGAAGATTCTATCTGACATCTCGCGAATTTTTAACTTTCTGTTAACAAACCGAACGAAAGTTTGGGAAGTTGATGGTAATTGGAAATTCCGATCGATAGGTTGAAGATTTTTATGAATATAATTAAAGAAATAATATCTAAGTAAAGATTTGTTTTACCCTCTCAATTTTTTAACGAATACTTCACTTTGAATATTTTGGGCATTTTTTAATATATTGATCAATATTGAATATCCAAATACGTGAAAATGATAATAGGTATATTCTCATCCTTATTGTAATTATTCCATGACCTATATACTATGTTTTCAGAATTATGAATTTGAAGAACTGCACTATCCGGATATCGTCAATTTGCAGAAATATTTAAAAGCTTGTCACATACTCCTGTAATCAATGACCTACTATGTCGCCTTAATCTCTTCCTGAAATTCTACCGGTTCGGTCGATCGAATTAATGTTAACTCAGCTAAAAGACCTCGTTAGATTTGTCGTATTTTCGCTTAATTTGCAACGAGCCATGGATTGGACGTTGCACTCGTGAGACGAATTCGATTAGACGCGTGGTAATTGAGAACAGTGGGCAGAGTGAAAGTTAATTAACTTACGAACGAATTTGGAATGTAAATCGTAGCAATTACTAACTATCCTTTAAAAGGTAATAATAAATAAATTTTGACTACATAATTATGTAAAACTAATCGCGATCGCAGCCAATCAGCTCATATTATCATTTACTACACAATTCATAATTGTATTATGGTACATTAAATATTAATATGATTATCCGCATCTCACCGTGTGGAGGTTGCTGCAAATGGAGACCCACCTAAAACTAAAAATTGAATTAGATCTTAAGATAATCATGAGAATAAAAATTACATTAAATCATAAACTAATCATATAATTCTATGTGAGACTCTTTTTCCTATTTTCATCAGTAATTTTACACTTCTATTACCATTTTTAATTTCAAAATGACCTATCTATCACACACATACAGGGATACAGTGCTTCCTACATTATTAGGTTTTCTATTTAGTATCTACCTAAGTCTGAGTTGGGGCTTTAATTTGAGAATGATCAAGCTAACCACAGATCTCATTCATAAAATTAATTCACAAATGCCTTACCTAACAGTAAAAATTAAATTTCAACTTCCTACCTGACTACAAATCTAATTTAACCAGTCTCTCAAACATTCAAAGATTTTCATGAATCCTATCTACATAAATATCTGAATATAATAAATAAAATTGAAGAGGAAATATTGCGTTGAAGTACAGAATGAATATATCTTTCACAACTGAACACGTTGACTTAAATATGTTAAATATGTTGATTATACCATGAGAGAGTATTTTCTTTCCATTGGTCCCGTAGAGGTTCCTGAAATAAACTTAAATTGAAATTAGTTTCATCAAAATTATAAATTTTTTGTCGTCTCTACTTACATAAAAATTATACAATTTCTGTACAAGTTCTACCTATTAGAAGTCTAAAGATTTCATTTCATAGACTTTCACCTACAACCAATTTAAAGAATTTCTTTGTAAACTCTGAGCATCAGACATCTAAATGTTTATTCATAGAATACTACCTAGATACAAATTTGAAGATTTATTTATGGATTCTATCTGCCTCACAAGCTAAAGGTTTATTGATGGATCCTACTTGTCTAACAATCTAAAATTTTGTTTGTGGGCCCTACCTACCTAAAAATCTGAAAATTTATTTATGACTCCTACCTGTCTAAAAATCTAAAAATTTTTAAAACATTTTGTATATCTAAACATTTAAATATCTGCCATTACAACTTCAAATATTTTATGCATTACGTGACTTCGTTCTAATGCAACATGGCGCTCTTTTTCTAAGCGTTAAGGGGGTATTCTAGTCTACAAATTTGAAAAAATCGAAAAATTTTTTTTCATATTTCCAAAGTTTAGACATTCAAGAATATGCCCTTAAAGGATTTTTCAAAATTTCAATTATTTTTATGAGTTACAGCAATTTTTGTGACGCGGCATCTGCTCAGGTCCGACAATGTTATATTACAGACAATTTACGAATAATGAAACAAAATGAAAAAGTTATTTGAATTTCTTATTCAAATGAAATAGAATCGAGAGAATCTATGTTAAATTTATGTTAAACAGTCTATTCAATTTCTTCGGAAACATAATTTAATATATTCGAAAGAAAAAAGTAATTTCCTTAATCTTGCATTTTTCATCTTGGTATCCTTAATAAACTGTGAATTTAGAATTTGTTATATTAGATATTAATTACATTAATATAATGAAATACTTATAAGAAATGGAGTTAATTTAATAATGAATAAATATTACCACCTTTTGACGAAAAGTTATCAAATTTATCATTAATCACCATGGCGTCCTTTTGACTTTCATCCCGTCCTTTCGAATTTCGCAGCATCCCTCTAATACATCAAAGCTTCCCTCGGAATCAAATAATAGTAATCTGCACAAAAGAACAGCAAGATATTAAAACAAATGTATAAAAAGAATAAATTATTTGAAAATAAAACAATGATCATGGTCAAATTGTGTTTTGAAAACTCACTGTACGAGCTACCGGCAAATGGAACAACCAAAAAGACAGTTGAAGAAACAAAGGTGATTAAATAATAGATTACGACGAAGTATTGATGAAAAACGAACAAAAAGTAACAATAGTGTGAGTTTGAACGGTAGAAAAATGTTTACCAAAGTGCCAAAGCCACCTGTCGCGAAATGACATGGATGGATATACGTCTAGTCCCTCTGATTGCCCACGCTAAACTGACACCCCGCACCGCGATTTACACAACGAGTTTGGGTTGGGGAGGAGTAGGAGGGTAGAGTTGTCGGCTATTCGTACATACACAAATAGGACTCGTCAAATTCCTGGAACACCTACACTAAAGGATGTGTTTTCAGTAATAGACATATTATGTTTCAAAACAAGAAACAATACGTTAAGCTGAGCAGTGAGATAAAAGTAAAAGGTATAGAGAGTGAGTAAACACAAATGATCAAATATCATTTTTATGAATAAAAATGAATTTGAAACGAAAATATCTGCGCTTATACGTTGTCACTTGATTAAACAAAATTGATTAATAGATAAAAAGTTGGAAAGATATAATTTTTTCAAACATAACGTGTAATAGAATACTATAAAATATTAATAGCAATGCCCTTAGGCGATTCCATTATCAAAGCATGCCTTTGAAAACGTAAAAGTGAATCTAATTATAAAATATTAAATTATAAAAAAGTTACGTAGCAAACACTGACTCTAAGATCGTATTGCGCCCGGTCACAAAAAATTTCCGAAAGTAAAACTACATTAACAGAAAAGGATGGGGGAAGTGAGCGATTTTTTGGAAAATACTGCTGTTTCTAATTAATTTATTTATCAATAAAGAATATATTACGGAAATAAAATATATTTGAAATATTATTTGTGCTTTGTAAGATATTTCCTAATATTGACAAGTATTTATAAAGATTCTAAATGTAATACAATCTATCTGAAAGAATTGTACTGCGTATGTTCGTTTCTTACACATAAACTACATTTATTTCATAATTATTCGAAAATGCTTGTGACAGACCAAAACTCTATTCGTAAACATATCCAAGGATAAGGCGATAACAGTGTGAAAGAGCCGCGATTGTTAATGAATCGAAACGTGTTTGCACGTGTCTGGGACTGTGAAGCTCTCGTGGAAACAAGAAGTTGTTGACAAAGATTTAGTGACGCTGCGATGTTCTCGTCAAGAATTTACAATTCATATAATATATGAAATATTTCAATTTTTATTTTAATTTCAATTGAAAATGTGTTAATTATTTTATCGAATTGTTCAAAACTCCATTTTGTAATACAGATCGAGGAAAAAAATTATTTAAAATAAAAAAAACGTTGAAAATATTTGAACTCTTTCTAAAAAGTAATGATTTTTTGTTTAATCACGTCTAGTTCCACGTTAGTATTCTTAAAAGAAATCATAGAATTACGTATAATTTAGTCGTATTACGTTAAATATTGCATGCCTATGTGTGTGTATATATATATATATATATATATATATATATATATATATATATATATATATATATATGAGTGTCATATCATAAATGTGCATATCATAAAACAAACGTTACTAAACGTTACTGTATGAAAAACGTTAAAGTGAAATAATAGTCGAACCTATATTCTATTTCAAAAGTTTATGATACAAGCTATCGGTAATGAAAACGATCAAATAGACTACCAATGGAGGAAAACAGAAAAAAGTTCAAAAGATTGTATAAACTTTTGTTAATAATATCTAATAAATAACTAAATAGGTAGGCATTAATTCAACAAACCTAATAATAATGTATGTAATGTAATAACAGCAATTGAAGTACTAAGAAATTCAGATTATACGCTTCGAACGGCGATACATCTTAACGATTCGCTCTTCGACAGTAGAATGGCGGTATTCCGTCAAAAGTGAACCTAGCCGATTTTGGATTGGCTGAGACGGCGAGCTTCGTTTCTATACAATGCGCGCGAGAAATTGAAATACCAAACACCGTAAAAATTTTCTTATATTTTGCAAACTGATGAACTGGACATTTTCATGATTTTAAAATGCGAATTTTAAGTATTATGTGAGAACAGATAATTACCGAATTACAAATTGCTGTTACAGGTGAAATATAAAAAATTTTATGCTTATTTGTACTATGTAACAATGCATATACGTAATCTTTCTACTTACTATTCTATTACTACTAATATAAAATAAAATTAAAATATAGTCCATCAAATCTAATATATCCACCATGAAATAAGGTTATGGTCATATAGATAATTTCTAAAATTTTCTAACAAAGAAAAGTTACTGTATGATGCGTTAAATCCATATACTAAGATTAATCTTTGGAAAGCGAAAGTAATCTAACCTAAAAACTACTAAATTTGAAACGTATACGATACGTTAAAATTTTTAAGTTTCAGGCTTCAGATATTTAATCTAAATTAGAGATATATTAGTAAAACATAAAATGAGATATATATATATATACTTACGTTATAATTTTTAAACACATTCGTATTTTTAAACATCATTAAATAAATTTCTAAATAACTAAGAATATACTGCTTCTTATTAAATAGTTACGAATTGTTTTTATTAACGAGAAGCTATTAAGTGATGGTTGACAAGTTGTATCGATATACCACAAGTTGACGAAGTATACCAATAATAATTTAACAAAACAAATTCTTCACCGCGAGCTTCGAGAGAAATTCCTTGGAATTGCAGTTGCAACAAACGCAGCTGCAATTATAACATGCGACATAAGTTCACTCTTTTATATACTAAGCTATTTGATTAATTCTAAGCATGTAAAGAATTTAAAAAAATTTGTTAAATAGTATATTTATCATTAGTACTATTGATTTTCTTACCATTTTGAAATATAAAACTTTTAGAATAATTACTATATCTTCGTTCTTAAATAATGAAGTAACTAGCGGAAAAAATGAAAAAAAGGCAAAGAAACGATGCAAAATATTCATGACGTGCATGTGATTCATTTACATGTTTCAGTTTTATTGAGTATTTCACAATCAAACAGCTTCTTTCCTCTTCTATCGTACTCTTGTACCTTGTGACATGACTGATTTTTTGTGGGAGATAAGAGCAAGACGAAATGCAGTCTCTAGCATTTTGCAAACAAAAAAGGACGAAACTGTTCGCTTTTCTTCTTTTTAAATAGAGGTGAAGGTAAAAAAGACGTGTATCTACAGAATTTATTCTATTTTCATTACACATTCTGTCGATTGATTATTTTCATTTGATTCAATTGACTTACTTAATAAATTCTTCTCGTTTACAGGCATAGCTAATATTGGATAGTCTGGCATTCTTTCTTTTAGCACTAATGCTTTGTTTAAATCATTCTTACCAAACCTTATAAATTTAAAATTATTGATACACTGTAATTCATTATTCCAATTCATTAACATTTTACACTGAGTTGCATTTAAAATATCAGGAATTTCTGAAAAATAAAGGAGGGTTTGTATATCAGCATATATTAAAAATAAATTTGACAGTAATTCTTTACCTATCCCACACGTATCATATTCTTCTTGTTCTCTCTCCTTGGTTATTCTAATTATATTTTCCCTGCTGGCATGTTGTCTACTCCTATTGTTACCTATAGATCTTTTAATAGCAATTTGTTCCATTTCTTCATCATTTCTTGCTATGTACCTTTGGATCAAACATAGGACTATAACTAATCAAATCTTTAATGCACAATCTCTGTATCATCATGTACATACATCTTTGTTTTACCTACGTTTCTAACAAACTTGCAGTTAACTCTGGAGTATAGGGACACACACCTGGAATCATATTGTTTCTGATCCACAACATTTTTTCTCCTATTAAATTCTGTTTTATCAAGCGGGACATTTTCCCTTTCTGTCTATTTGATATTCTGAAACAAAACACATTGACCATTTCCTTCATTAGTACACAAGAGTATTATATAATCATATAAAATAAATAAAATGTACATAATAAAATCATATAATTTAATAGTAATTCTATTTACTTTTTGACTTTTTTCGTAATAGCGATAGACTTTCTACTATTTGGATGTATCATTTTCTTTGACTTCAGAAACTCTTTTCTCATTGCTGTGGCCTATAAAAAAAAACAACACACTCAAATAGTCTTTCTAAGATAATTTATTTTGTATACGTATAAATTGGTAAAAATATTACCATGGTTGTGAATTGTTTCGATTATCCTAACCTTCAAAACTCCAACTTAAGCTATGCGTTTACTCAATGTATAATCTTGCGCAGGCGAATCGTCGATAGCAACTATGGCGACGCCTATCGAGAGTAGAAGTAATATCGAAGTATACCTTACCATGACATTTCCGGGCCAACAAACTTCAAAATTTGTTTCTTCTGTTTCAAGATATTCTTAGCTATTTTTTTTAAATCTTATAATGGTAACCTATTTTAAAATGTGTAATCTTTGATAAATGCATATTAGTAAAATTTCATATGAAGAAAGTTTTTTGGGAATCTGTATCATATCCAGTGAGCAGAAAACGGAGACGTGACGGAAGTCGACGACAATGGAGATAAAAGTTTTTATCGTAATATTGCTTTTATTGATTTTAACCTCAGATGGAACGGGCTTCGGCAGAAAGCGATCCGCCAAATGTCAAAAAGGCAACGAGCAGACTTTAAGTAGAAACGAGCAGAATTCAACATCCGATTATTATTATTACTGTGACCCAACAGAGTTTGGAGTAGTACAAAAGATTCCGTATTTGCGTTCTTGTTCACCATGCGACATGATAGAAATCGATTTCTCTTCTGCTTGTATCAGATGCGGGATGTGCCTTGCCATTGCTGAAAAGGTTGATCCTTTTTCACCGGTTTCGATTATCCTAGTTCTCTCTATTCGCGTATTTTTTAAATACAAATATAGATGTTTTACAATTATTTATTTTGTTGATGACATCATTTAACGAATTCTTTGAGAAGTTCGCAAGGGAATCCACACATAAATGATATTTAAAATGTTTATAGCAGTTCTGAAGTAAAGAAAAGCGATATGAATTTGAAATGATGAATCATTTCAATGATTTTATTATTCCCATTTTAGACATAACACAGGGGAACTTTATAATTTTTAAATCTCTTTGATTTTATATATCTTTCTACATTTATTTTTCTTTTTGCATATTTGCATGTTACCTTAATTGCTATCTACATGTTATTTTAGTTGCATTTATTTTGCATCAGAAATGGCTGTCCCGTGTTTCGTCAATAATTTGTCTTGTTTCTCTTGCATTTCTAAAAGTAATATTGGCATAAATGAACTTTTGACTCCAAGAGCCAACATCGCTTTTTTCCGACTTTTTTTTTTAGTTTACAAGAGTTCAAAGTTACATATAGGCCTTTTAACATTTTCTTACTTTTTTGCTACTTAATATCTTCAAAAACACGTAAATATCCGCAGGCTATTTCTCACTTTATTCGATTATATACATACTTTCACTACACATACAAAAGTACATTTACACAAACATCCTTTCATAAGTTTGCTATTTAATCAATTTAATTCAAACAGAATCGATATTTATCCAAACCCAGCGTTTTATTATTTAAGAGGCATTCACGATAAATAATTATTTTCCAATTTAGTCAAATACACAATAGAAATTAATATTGATTATCAAAAACACTAGAAACTCTCGTTCACGAATAAAAGCAGAAATACATAACAAAACCTTGAAATAAATGGGTATCAATTGCATAATGAATTACATTATATTTGCAACAGATTGATAGAAAAAACTCCTGAAATATCGTATCTATACCTTTTAGATAAATCAAACATTGCTGGATGTTCACGAAGCGTTACCTAACGCGTGTTTAAATGACACTGAAATCGAAGTTCTGTTGAGGACCATATGCGATTATTCTTTTCAATTGTAAATATCCGATGAGTAAAGTAATCTTTATGTATATATATATACAAGAATGTACAAAATATCAAAACTAAAGTACTCGTTAATACTATAACATATATGAATTCCCATTTTTCATAAAAACACATAGCTTACAAATAAGAAAAGAAAGGAACATATATTTATGATTTTTTGATAGCTATGGTCTTCGCGAACTAGACGGAAAAAGGTACATTTCTGATAAATTACCTGGTTCTATCATGGTATCCACATCAGCCGATGGACTTTGGGGAGAGAAGTCTGTATACAGATATTTTGTGCGTGTATTCTATTTTCTTACGACGGCTTCCTTTGATACCGGATTTTATTTAGATTCAGAGATCTTTGCCATTATTATCTCGATGAAATCGGAGAAGTCTCATTGTACGAACAATGGCAGCGATGTAACAACGATGAAAAACTTCACGACTTGTCGAACATTATGTGCCGGTAATAAGAAAAATGAAATATCTGGCCTTAATAACAAAATATTATTGAAAAACTTTTTTACCTGTTTACGTCATTTCAGAAACGTGCACGGTATATTACGAGATTGTAAGAGCATGCAGAATACGGAAAAATACGAATCCCCGTTTAAGACTTATTACGCAAAAGTAAAAATCACCGCAACTTACGATAAATACGGCAAACGTGATTGAGAGTAATATTTCTAAAACTTTTTATTCTGCACAGCAAATAAATACAATATATTTGTAATTATGCCACTAAGAGATCGTTATATCGTAACTCATTATAGCTGTATTTGTAATATTTATTTATTCAAATAAATAAGAGTTATATTTTTTACAAGGTATACATAAATATAAAAAACATAAACAAATATCTAAACGCTTAATCAATGCATAATTCATTTTTTTGATCTTGAACATAAACTTCAAAAACGTACGATATGTTACAACAAAAATACATTCTATAAATTCATGCAAATGATAAAATCCTTCAACTGGAAATTCCAGCGTATTATAACATAAACATTTTCTTCTAACGTCATTCAGTGTTTTTTACCAAACGGACAAATTATAATATTAGAAGTAAATGATAATTTACGACTCAATTAGATTGTAATAAGAAATTATATTGCACACACATACAGAGTATACTGAATAATCAATATTTCTTTTACCCAGCTTAAAGGACACAGCAGAAAAAACACTTGTGCGAAATTAACATTAGATATTTAGTTTCTAGATTAACCTATATTTTGAAACGTTGTACAAATACTACCTGAAGAATGTCTACAAAGAAGCTATAGTATATCGACTATCCAGATAATTCTACGTTCTTGCCAAAACAATTCGCCTCTTCGTCGACAATTTTAGCCGCACAGAAACCATTTAAAGATTGATCAAGCGCATTAAAGTTACACGATTGATTTCGAACAGAAACGAGGCTCTAATATATTGATACTAAAATTATGACACTTTCAAGAAAGGGGTTAAGTTCTCGTGAATTCCTTGATACACAACATCCTTTCTTGTCATTGATGAAAAGGAAAGACCGTGTTATCCTTAGATCTACTCTTCTGACTTCTGCCAAACCTGGTTCTTGGCAATCCCGAAAACGGGCTCCAATTCGTTCGCTTGAAATTGCTACGTCTCCTCCAGTTGAAAAATTTCGGCTCGAAACGAGGTCGATTGATGTCTTCATCCGAATGCGCATAGCGTTCCTGGTTATAATTCCTTTGTGTAATTTGTTCTCGCGATTCTTGCGTGGAATCGGAAGGATTCGCTGCTACGCATTCGTTGTTTATCGTTAAATTCGATCGCGAATCACGATCGAGAGAAAAATCATTTCGACGATCGTCCCGGAAATGCAAATGCGATAAATGAGGAAAATGAGAGAAACGAGGTAAATGTGGCAGATGTGGCAAGTGAGAGGGCATTAGGCGATGTTGACGCATTCCACGAACGATCGTTTCCTTCATTTGTCGCCTCTTGTGCCAAATTCTCTCGACGATCCCGATAGAAACGGCCGATACGCCTCCAGCGATCAAGATGAAGAAAGCGGAATAAACATCGGCCAACCTGGCACTGTGAAATGTAGTCGGCGATTTGCATCGAGGCATCTCTGGCAGCATTTGTTCTGTTATCCTGTTCAGAACGCCTCGTTCTCGTATTTTCAAAATGCTAGAAAACATATGTCTGATTAATGTTTCCATTGACTGAGAAGCTCTATGTAAAATTCATTTGGCAATTCTTTCGTTTTTTTTTCTTTTTTCTTTCTGAACGCCGTTGGACGTGAGAATATTGACAATAAATAAAATACATTTATGAGACTTGACGGAAAAGTGGCGTATAATTTGTAAGATATTTTAAAATCACACTTGCATTTACTTCCTCGTGACATGCCCTTGATCAAAGCAGACGAGATTTCTCAATTTAGGTTTTTTTAGCTTCACCGACGGTTTATCCAACATAAATACTTCTTATTCATACCACTTTTCCACCGAGCCCTTCGACTTTAAGAAAGAATAGAAAATAAATAAAATATAAGTCTAAGGTCGTATTACTATATCGAATATGATTCTCATTCTCCCTCTAAAATTGAAATACGATATTTTTTTAACATTTCACGTACTTTAAATTAATAATTTTTTTATAAGGACAAGAATTAGCCATTGGTAGAGCCACCATTGTGAATGTTTGTGGAAGAGGTAATTCTTTTAGAGTACATCGTTCTTGAATCAGTGTGGACCTGAGGGCGCGTCGTGCGAGAGTTGCACTTACGAAGAAGCCATAATGGCCTTTCACGGCCTTTGTAAGACCAGAAGTAGTATCCAATTTAGATTCCCGATTGTTATACGCTCTTATATACAACTGTCGAAGATTACTATCATTCACGTTCTGTGAAACAAACAGGAGAATATTTCGATGGTGAAAAATTTGATATATTACATTTTTATTTGTTTTTTAAATAAACTTACTCTAATGTATTCATCATCGGTGATGCTGTATCCCAATTTGAAATTGTGCGACAAAATATCGGTAATAGATTTGATACCACTAGCCTGCACCGATAAGATCGAAGTGATGAAACCAGCATAAGCATTGTACGTTACTAAGGCGAACATTAGACTGAATAATAATATTGTCTTCCCTGATGGATTTCGCGGTGTCCATGGAGTACCTGCAATTGGAATTCGTTAAATTCATGAAAAATTAATTAAAACGAATCGATTCTTAAGAATGAAACAATCATTGAGAAGACAAACGTTACGACATCTTATTTCATTCCTTCTTTCTTCCTACAAACTTGTAACTTGCGTGATTATATGAATATTCAAAAACGTGTCACTGTAGAAGTCAGAGAACTGTCTGTACGAATTAACTTTTGACTAGTGTGTTCTGAGTCAAATGACTTACAAGCATAACATTATTCATGACATTTTTTATTCTTTCCGCTAGATTATTGCGCTGTTTTTGATAACCTTACAAGATATACTTTAATAATTAATTCTCTGTTTATTGCTTATTAGCGGATTTATCCATGCAAAACAATTTCTAGGAAAATAAACGCAATTCTCCATAATATATGTATTATACTTATACAATAACTTACAGATATGCAAAAAGAAATTTGAACGCTCGATAAACAAGTATGAATATTTAGTAGGATCATCTCTCGTCACTATGTATGCGTGTAAACGTGTTACTAAAAATTTTTAACTAAAAATTGATAAAATACTCTTTTAAGAAATTCCTAATTGCCCTTTTGAAAAGATTTAAGGGATATAACCTTGCATGCACATTATGCTGATGCACCAAAGCGCAGCCTCCCCTATTCCAACGCGTTTAGCTTCTTCATTGTGTAAAATAGTTTTCGCTGTGTAAATGATCAACCCCATCGCTACTAGTATGGCGAAATAAGTAGATGCGACACAACTCAGTAAACAGTTATTAAACGGTTGGCGAAATATGTCCCTCATGGTACCAGTTTCCAGTGGATGATAGTAAACATTCCTCCTATGTAAAAATATTCATCGTGTAGAACATAGATCATTCGTTTAATCAAAAATACATTTCATTATACAGTTTAAATAGGTTTCTATATAAAATCTTGTTTATGTGTTTTATGAACAAAAATAAGATAAATCTCACAAACATCTTACTTAAAATTCGTTTAAAAAATATGAAGTGTGACCTAAGAAGATCTATTTTTTCTTTTTTACATTAATTAGTTTCTGTGAGTATTTGCTAAAGACGAAGAAACCAACATTTTTATTAATTAGGCGGGTAGTTCAACATAAGATAAAGAACAAAATAAAAGTGACGAACAGATAATAACTTTTAACTTGAAGAAAATGAAACAAGCTAATGTACAGATTAAACTACGTGTGATGTTATACATTGCTAAACGTAAATTTATCAGCCAATCACAGTGCACTAGTTTTTTACATTATATAATCGCGCGATCCATTCTCATCTTTCTTGAAATTATGTACATAATATGAATAAATGGTGCGGCTTCGTTTATTTTTCATTTAAAGAAATATATTTAATAAATTACATTTTTACTAAAATTCGTGGTATCTAATAGTAGACGACTAAAGGTGAAGTGTTTACAAATTTTTTTGCTTGATACATCAACTAGAGCAACTTTAAATTTATCAAGTAGAATTCACCAAGTTATTTATGTAGATGCTCGCATATATTGTTACACTTCGAAGTGTTATCCCACCTTTCTTCGTATAATATCGACATACCATAGTATCAATTTATTCGACAAATCAAACATTAATTCAACAGACGTAACTTATATTGACACATAATTTATATTATAATAAAACCTTCCTTTTAACATTTCCTTCGAATTATATATTTTTGTTGCTGCTTCATAACAAAACATTCAAGAACCTTTGTCCATATCAAGCTTTCGTATTTTTAATAATAAAAGGCTACAGCAAAATTTATAAACCTAGGAGACACCCTGTACGTTCTCGAAAAATCTGTTAGTCACTATTATCGGATAATTTAGATATTATAAAATATTTTCTCACATATAACGAATTAGGGGATGACTAAAGGACATTTCAGCTTGTCGTTCTTTGTTGACGGTAATATATCCTAGACCAATGTCCACGTCACCAGTGACGACATCTCCGAGCAGATTATTCCACATTTTATTATTCAAGGTACCTAACTTCTCGTGTGGCACCAGCTCTATGCTGAAAATATGGCATTTTATTAGTTATTTATCTATTCCTTTTTAATTGCAAAGTAATAAAAAAAGAGATAAATATACGCTATGTTCAAAAATATGTTTACTCATCTGAATTTCTTGCTCACATTGAGGAAACACAACAAAAAAACTGCAAAAGAGTTATTTTCCTGATACGATTTCATACATATTTATATAGCTACTTGTCAATATTCCACGTGTTTGCTTCTACGTCAGAATTATACTTATTTTGGCATTAGAATATGAATTGAATGAGCAATTGTTGAATGTTTATACATCTTTCATAAATTAATGACCTATCCTTCCCCAATTTTTATAATCCAGTCATTCAGTAGTCACCAGTAGTATGGTTCGTATATTTAATATTTATCTGTATATTTAAAAAATTGTGCGTGTAGCATAAAATTAGAGGGACAAATTCTAGAAATGTTTACACTATTTCAATCTTTTTTATACGTACAAGGAAAATGTTAACTATCTCGCTATTACACATTACCGCATACACGGGTACACATTACTTATTGATTAATATATATCTATGTATTCTTCGTGTGATAGAATTTAAAACAATTATTATGTCCTAAGACTGTATACAGGCAATGCGTAGCAGACCCATGAGGCATCTACTGTAAAATAGACTGTTATATTGTTAACCTTGCCTTCTGTTTTTGTATATGGTTTGTTTTTACCGATAACTTAGACTCTTTCTTTCTTCGTTTCTACATTCTACAATCGCCACAAACTCTCCCAACGAAATAATATCTTCCTGACGACACCGTCGTAGCTCGCTTTTCGAGTAGCAGTTTACTCGGATAGAAAAGCTTGAGAGAATTTTGAGTCGCGTCTTACAACATAACACAAGAAATATATAATTCCTCATTTGTTCGTTACAAAAATTATATTGTACGTGGTCCACGTTGATCGTGAGCAATGATCTCGCCCTACTGTATCCTATTCCCATGAAAAACAAAGAAAACAAATACAAAAGCAGTATCTTACATACATTTTTCCTTGTCTTTAGTATGACAGATTTTACGAAACAAAAGTTCAGATATTTACTAAACTAATGGTTTTTCGACATAAATAGGTTAATAACTTTTTACAGGAGATATAAAGACGGATTGGTTAACATATTAAAAAATATATAAACATATTAAGAAAATTAAGGCCGATCTTTATATATTCTCTACGTTTCTATCTACGCGAAATCTATTGACATCAAATTATACCACTTTCAAAACCATTTAATTTTTAATCGAAATATTTTCTGGTGAATGAAGATTGTTTGTATTATATATCCATGATTTGTCAGTCAGCCTGCATATATAAACATAAAATATTTAATGTTAAGGAACAAATCCGATAAATTCTATCAACATTTATAAATGACATTGCTGTTCATAGTCCAATTAATAGCTGCTTTGCACTTTACAGAAAAAGAGTAATCGATATGAAGAACTGTGGGAACGTAGCGATAAATTACGAGTATAACTGATCGTCGTTAAAAATAACTGATGGGTCGTTAAAAATAATTAAAAATTGTCTAAAACTTAAAATAGAAAATTTCAACAAAAATGATCGATCAAGGCGTGTGTCACTATTTTCGTCAAATATAAAGCGTGCTGTTTTCGGAGACACATAAAAAACTATAGACCTCTGCTTTAAAACTATGAATCACTTAACTCGAAATGTGGCCAATCTTGTAAAGAAGGAAACTGCAGAATTCTGCCAAGTCGAAATATCAGAAATGTTCGTGGAAACCAATATTAAAAAAGCGTCATATCAATTTATAGAAACACTGAGATTTGCTATAAAAAAAAAAAAAAAAAAAAAAAAAAAAAAAAAAAAAAAAAAAAAAAAAAAAAAAAAAAAAAAAAAAAAAAAAAAAAAAAAAAAAAAAAAAAAAAAAAAAAAAAAAAAAAAAATACATTGAACGAGAAATTCAAAATCTTTATTTCGAACAACGAAATAACACTTTTCATATGATCAGTGGGAAAATCGATAACCAGAGCAGGTCGGAATAAAAAGGGCTGAAATCATACACGCTCATTAACAAAATAGCAATATCAAAGCTTCATTGCCATTTTCATCTGTCATATCGTGATAACGATTACACGAACGTTGAGAAACTGGACGTTGGATTTTGTACACTGTGTAACATACGACTTTATCGTCGTCATCGTACGACTATTTTCAATGCGGACGTCTTTACACTTTACGTATTGATGTATTTCTGCAGATCTAAATGTGTAAAAAATGATTTCAATAATCAGGTAAATTACTTATTATTTAAATTATAATTAATTATCATTTTCAGAGAAAATTTATGAACGTTTAATTCGCATTTGTCTTTTCAATTGATATTATAATGTATCATGTGTTATGATGTAACTGATATATATTTGACATATACATATATACATAGAATTGCATAATTTGTTAGATTTATGGACGACACTATCTAATACGCAATTAGAAATTTCAAGATTCTGTATCACCGTCAATGAACCTACTAATGGATTTCGATAAACTCATGATTTATTTGATGAATGTTATTCGTTAGATTTAATTACGGAAAAATATATTTAGTTAATATTGATTTATCCAGAAATTAGAATTCAATTACAATTATTTAAAAATATAAATAAAACTGTAATATAATATAATATATGTAAGACAGTTTCAAAAGGAAAAGCTCTATTAAAGAGGAAATGCGAAGTACGTAAGTAAATACAAAAGTAACAAAGTGCATGATTCACTTAGAAAATTAGTCATTCAAGATACGACTTAATATTCATCAGAGGATACTATTAACGATTTATCTGCCTAATAAATAATTCACAGTTAACGCACAAAACTGCGCAAATAAACGAAAAGTCATTTTATCGATATCAATTGAGTTCTATGATTTAATGATTCTCACCTCTTTTAAACTATTGTACGTTCCCACATTTGAAGTATAGTACTATGTTGCATGATTAATGCTAAAAAATTTTATATACACCTAAATACATTATATTGTATATAAATGATCATATTCGACCAATCGATTAATTACGGTAAAAACAAATAAGCAAATATAATAGTATTTTTATCTCGAGAAAAGTCAATATCAATTTTATCAAAAAAGTCTATACATGTATTTAATTAAAATCCACAATATATCGTTTCAACAGTACTCTAAACTATCTCCTAGGTACTCAAAATTTATCTATTGTATAACCACGAATACATATTTTCCATTGGATTCCCAGATACTGTTCTTTATCGGAACCATTGCCACGCTGTAACTTATCCCTCGCCTACGATTCATATACAAATTCAACGATCCAAAGAAAATTTGCACACTTGTAGCCATTGCGAATCGTTTCGTCAATGCATATATTATCTTATTCCAATACCTGGCGTTCACGCTGCTAGCAACGAATTTGGCGAAATCGAGAAAAGGTGCGATGTCATTCGTCTCCTCCTCGTTTACATCCATTTGTCCATCAATGGTTCCATTGAGAACGCCAAAGACGATCGGTTGCCCTTTAAACTCGTTCCTCAATTTCACGCTAATTGGACTATTCAACGACCACGAGTCCAAATACCAAGAACCAAGGAAATTTGTCACTAGACTGGTGTTATCCGAATATCGGATTTTATACACGTGAACGAAGTGGTAAAGCACTGTTTTATTCTCGAGTACCGCATAATTTAAATTGAGAGACGCGTTCTCGTCGAACCTTCTGACCGGTGGCTCCCCGAACTTGAAGCTCGTCCCGTAGTGTTGCAGAGATACGCACGTTCTAGAAGACACGATAGAAACACGGAGAAAATAATAACAAAGATTGGTTAGTTGTAATTACATGTAAATGAATGACGAGCAACGAATAACGAATATAACTTGAATTCTAAAAGTTTGTATCCTCGTTCTCGATGGTAATTAATTATCCATTACGTCAATAAATTACAAGGATAAAATTATCATTAAAAGTAGGGAAATTAGGTTTCGAATTAAATAGAACTATGAATATGGATTTTAAAATTTTGGTAAGCATGACGTGACAGTTTAGAATCAAAATTGACTCAAGAGAGTTAATATGTGAATTTTAACAAGTCCATATTTATGGTATATTTACAAAACATCGAGGAAACCATAATTGCCACGTACGTTACGAAAAATAGTACATTTCGTTTATCTTGCGAAAACTAGTGCTCTGTTCTTTCTGATAGCATGTTACGCTTTCATATGACAAAAATAGCATACTTCGTAACTTTTCTACGAAAAATAGGATGCTTTGCCTTTAATCGCGTATAACATAGATTATCTAGAATTCTACAGGATTGCCAACAAATCCTTTTTAGATAATTAAATTATGACAATTTGTCAGACGTGTATCAGTAATTTATTAGATAATAATTCAATTTTAGTATCGTATGTACTTTGCCGTGTATTTTAATTTGTTCTTACAATACGGCTATACATGGGATCACCAAAATTTTCAAAACTCAATGAATCAGTAATAAACAATAATGAAGACAACTGGTAGCCACAGAAGTTGAACGTGAGTTGTTTGGGAACCACAATGCAATATCCTACTGTTAACAAAATAAATGAAACGTGCTACTTTTCGCTGAAGCGTTTGAGACAAACTACTATTCGTGACGAAATGCGAATCATGTTTGTTATCATCATATGTCCGAGACGTGTTTATTATCAGCAGCAACATTAAACGGCGTTTCTTCTCGTGATAGATTGACTTACGTTACTCTTTGTAAGACAAGTAAGACGTAATACTTTTCGTAACGCACGTCGATTTAGCGTAACCATAATTTAACAATATCCACGATAATCTTCGCATTTGTGTTCTCTCGAATTCCATACAAGGTTAAGGATAGTGATAAAGAAAAATTTACCAGCGAACTTTGAGTTTTGCATAAATGGCACAATAAATCTTAAATAATTCGTTTCGAATATTAAATTCTCGATAAGAGCGCCACAATGTTGGAAAATCTTTCGATACTTAACGATGTATAGGTACAATCTATACGGTGGATTAGTCGTTTTCGATTATTTATATTTTTAGATTTATCTTAACAAGTCTTCCCCACTTTTTTCCCGATCTTTCTTCTCCGTCGTTTAAACTATCTCGAAACCATGAGAACGTGCCATGAACGTGACATTTATCACGTTCCTTATTCAGACGATCGATAATCAATGAACATACTAGATGCATTGTTCGACGAATATAAGCTACCTGTTCCAGTACGTTCGAGACATTTTCTGAATCACTTCGTACGTCGACGAAGGCGTTGCAACGATCACGTCACTATCGATACCGATATTCAAGTGTCGAAGTACGGTATCGATCGTCGCATCCGTGTTTCTCATGGTTATCATCAGCCAAGACACGTAATAATTAAACTGAAATTTCTGCGACGCCTGGAATTAAATTTTCATTAAGAATAGTTAATTACCGAGCTTGAAGCAAGACGGGTGACTTATGAAAGAGAAACAACAACTTGGAGTAATAATAATTACGAAATTAAACCAACGATATTTTCCATACTTTATCATGTGAGTTTACTCCAACTGCAACTAATTACAAATGATATTGCTATGCGATACCTTATCTTTTGTCTAATAATAAATGTAGCAATTATCGTGAAAGATACAAGATAATTTTACACGAAACGGTAATTAGTTATTCAAGAAACCATAACATAATCGATGTATTATACATCAGATATGTAGATTAACTAACACAATTAGTTATAGTATGTCGAACGAGTAAAAGGGAAGATCGTGGTACCGAATAAACGAATGAATAAAGTCGAAGACAAGTAGATATTATTAAGTTATTGATATGTCTTACTTCCTTTCAAACACTTTTTCTGTACAGTTCATAAATTTTTAATTATAAAATAACTAAATACATTTTTCTATTTATTTAACTAACGTATTTCTTAATTGATTGTTTATAACCGCCGTAGACCACTGCAATGAATTATTCACTATTCGTCCACAAAATCTATTGAGCATTACGACTTTGCTATAAATATTTATTGTCGCTTAAACATTTTATTACCGTATGCATGCAAAATATTTTCATGAATATCTCGGAAACTGGTGCCGGGCGGCCATTACATGCATAAACGAAATTTCTCGAAATTCTGACCTTGACAACGTATTTGAAGATCATTAAAATCGGTGAAACGTGCCCCTTTCGATATACAAAACATTTCTAACAATAAAAATGCGCTGTTATAGGAGAGAACTAATCACATTTCGGTGAATGTTGAATAGTTAAATGGTTATTTAAGAAAAGAAAAGTGTTCCAACATCATCATATGAGTCTATGCAGTCTGTCACTGTGTAGATACTGTACAGAGGCATCTCCGATAAAGACAAATGAGAGTTTATCTATTTTTCTTGACGAAAATTGAAAGGCAATTTCCTTCACAGGAATATGAAGCTGGCTCTTAAAGTACGTGATGTTCCGCAGCGAACGTGTTAAAAAGTAAATTTTAAACATATAACGTGTTACTGCATAGCCTCTCCTCACCACATGAAGAATATTATCAGGGGAAGTGAGATTAAGCCCATCCAGTAGAACGATCGATCCGATTCGATGCTTCTGGATCACAAGGACGTCAGGTATGTTCGGGTTGGCAGCCGATTGAATCGACACGGCGATTCCCTCGTCGGAGAGACACGCGATCAAAGGTCTTGTGTAAGTAAAGACGCAATCTAAGGTAAAAGAAAAATGAAAAGAAAACGTGTAAAATAGGAAATACTACGTCGAAGTAAGGAAATAGAGAAATTGAATAATATTACGAAGGTCACGCTGTTGCGACCTCCGTTTAATCGCCAGTAACGTTATATTATAAATTCTTGAAAACATTTGAAAAAGAGTCGCTATACGTGATTAATCAGACAGATCTATAAGATCTAATTAATCTAAGTAATACATTGCGAGAGAAACATACGATAAGTGTCTTTTTATTTGAAGCAGGAAAAAAGTACATAAAGATTTGATCGTACTCACCAAAAGAAGTTAAATCCTGGAATAGTACTACTTGGTCCCAATCTTTCCATTTAGCAAATTCCAAGATCAATTGCAATATCAATGGCGAGGGTAAGATGCAGGTGCTCGTGACCATGTAAAATGTCGCCGCCATGAAAAATTCTACTTTCATTTTTGTATAAATTTTGAAGGGAAATAGAACTATGGATAAGTTTTGAAGAATCTTCTTTATTTCTATCGAGCTATGGATCTCGTACGAGACTCTTTAATTGTGAATAATTATAAGAATCGATGATGCTGTTTCCATTGACGTTGATTATTCTACTGAAGAAACTCGTGGAAATAGTTGGTCAGCATTTCCATCTTGAAATATGTAGATACGTAATTACGACTATTTGTCTAATAAGAAAATTTAATTTAACGAACGAATCTTTTTATTAGGGATATATACTCGTTTGATAGAAAAATCTTTAAAACATTTCACATAAGGTATCTTTCAGAAGAGTTAAAATCACTAGAAACGACCTCGGTCGTTGCAATCAAACGTCAGCAAGTAGCACTTTTACACATCAGATAAGACTTCGAATTATCATTGATAAATAAATTCTTATTCTAATAACATTTTCATTCATTTATTCACTTCATTCGATACATTAATTTTTTTTAGAAAGATGTTACGTAAGACGAAAAAGCGGCTACTTGCATTAAGTCCATCGATATCTGTACGAAACACGAAACGCTCCAGACAGCGATCGAATGTAGACTGAGAATCATCTTAACGTAGTCCTCTCGTCCTTACTTTCAACGCATGCGGTAAAAGTTACCTTCCATACAGAGATCGAGAAAATGTTCTGTTTTTTACATCATTTCTAGCGTATTAATTAAATGGATGGTGTCCCGTATCGTTGTTAGACATCGCCCCCCGGGGAAATGAAAGACGATCGAAGATTACAATCGAAGTAAAAAATTATGTTGGAAACTAATGCTCTACTTTCTTCGATATAACACGAATTTTAAAGAATTCTAGACAATATTGAAGTATTGCTCGAAGGAAGGATGCCCTCAGACAACCACTTTTGAATACGAGGCACTATGTTTGGAGGAAGAATTTTCCATAATTTAACGAACCATGCACTTTTCTCTAAGAGCCACATCGAATATAAAGTCGTAAATGGCTTCCATTTCGATTTTCACCTCTGTAATCGTCTTCAACCGTATCAGAATTGAACTTTCCTTGACCTGTGAAAAGATCTTCGTTTTTTTCCTTGTATCGTTCTAAAAAGGGAACAGTCTGTTAAAATATTATTTTTATCCATCTTGTCAAGTTATATAACTTCATTTCGATAAGGGTTGTGTTAGATTTTCTGATTAAATTTGAGGGATTCTAAACAAAGTTTGTTGAAAACGAAAGTATGTATAGTTGTTTATAAAGATTACAAAATGATTCCCCGAGAAAGAAGATGGCAATAAAGGAATCGGGTTACCGTGTTTGAAAAAATGAGCACGGCAGGTGTATTATTGACGTTTGTACTCAAAACCCGTGAACGAAGACAATGATGCGTCGATAATAGTATTTACCCCGCGACGACAGCAAATCGATAGAATTGATGCTATCGATTCGACCGATGAAAAGAATCGGTGCGTCCCATGAACGCTTATTTATAAAGCTTGTTCGTGAACTGCATCGATAAGAAACATTGAAAGTTCATTTGTGAAATTTTAAAAAACTTTCCTAAACAAGCTAGTTCATAATATTCCTCCGATCGATATTCTATTAAACGTAGTTATTAAATCGCAGATATTTATACCTTTAAGGGGAAATGTAGAAAAATATTTTAAAAATAAAGTGTTTGTTATTATATTTAAAGGGCGAAACAAAATTTTATATTAAAGCTCCATTTTCTTTTTCATCGTGTTGTAGTAATTATTTTCGATGAAATTATATTACACAATTTCATAATCAGTCTGAATGATTTTCCT
Organism: Bombus affinis; assembly: GCF_024516045.1. Taxonomy (NCBI): domain Eukaryota; kingdom Metazoa; phylum Arthropoda; class Insecta; order Hymenoptera; family Apidae; genus Bombus; species Bombus affinis. Next base: position 10,537,623 of record NC_066346.1, read on the forward strand.
TATCTTCAGAAAACTTTAGCTTCAATTTGCGATTTAACGAGACAACAATTTATATTATAAATCTTTCCAATTATGTTCACTTTCTATCGTTTAATTAACGTTCCTTTATTCTAGATTGCTAATGATTGGTCGTTTTTATAATGCTCGTGTTTATTCAAGCTGGAAGCTGTTAGGCATATATCACACTTTACTATTAGGGTAATTCGCATATCCTCTATCTTATTATTTATGCGTCTTTAATGTGATGCAAAATTGTTTTCAATAAGGATTACGTGAATTGCAAATTTGCTGAACAACCGCTCGAGTGACGCAGTATAATTGGTGATGAAACCACAATAAAGATCTTTTATGAAAAAGTTTCATAAGTAACATTCAGTCTTCATAGATATTTTAACTAAAAGGTTAATCATAAAAATTAATCGAATATATTATGTCGCAGTATGTTTTACATTAATCTCGTGAAATTATTTTCAAAATTAAAGATTTCCTTTTTATATTTTTGTAAAGAATATGATTTAAATATATGGATATGAAGAACAACGAAATCATATCCGTTTGAAGATGTGAAAATTTTTTAATTTTGTGCATTTGAGGCTTCTATGACATTGTAAACATAACAACTAGTACACACAAAAGGAAATTATAATTATAATAAACAAATGATACATTGTCAATACCGAATTACCAATACAGAATTAATCAATACCAATTAACCGAAGGTTAAACATAAATTAAATAAAAATGAGAAACACTTTCCTCTAACAAGGTATTGCTTTCATTGTAACGCTTTATAATTAAAAAGACAAATTTGTCCTACTTATTCCATTAAATCTTTCCAACACATCTCCTACCACTTACGTATTGCTACTGTACTGTACAGATTGCGATACAGAGTGCGGCCGAATAACATGTACAAGCAAGGATGAGGCGATTCCTTACGAAAAAATGAAAAGATATAAAATAAAATTTTTTGCTCGAGGCTTAATTCTCGAAAGAATTGACTTTGGAAATTCGTTCGATATATATGACTTGTTCAGTTACTGACTAGGCAAAAGCCGACAATTGAAAGGAGGTTTATTCTGCGTATGGAAATATGTGAAAAATACGTGAAAAATGTACAATACAATTCTTTCGTGTAAGGCTTCATTTTCAAGGAAATACGGACATGACAAATTTTCAAATTTAGTTTTCTTGGAAACAAAATCTTTTATGCCACATTTTCGACTTAGTTTCATATGTAGAATAATATCTTACCAGTTATTTATTTCTATTTAGTCTGAAATCAACCATGTTCAAGTATACTTGACAAATTTTCTCAAATTTCTCGAATTTCTCAAAAACTAAACTTCGGACGAAAAGATTTTATTCCATATTTTCTTCTTGTTCTTGTAAAATTTGTATGTGTACATTTCTCGTATATTTTAGTATATAGTAACACAGTTAAGTGGAACAAATCTAGAGTTCAAGACAAAATACGTACCAACAAAAAGTACTATACAAGTTCTCTGTTAAAAATAATACCAATTCGAATTTAAATATCTATATCTGAAACTAAATATAATATACAAGGTTAGAACTAAAGATGAGATATATAGCTATACTATAAATTCTGTTGTTGTTTCGACAAAAGATTTTTATTTCATTCCGCGGCGAAATGAATCAATATATAATTATTATTAATTTTGTTTGACTATAACTATGTTTTTAGTATTACTGCAAAACCTATACGTCTCTATCTACATGCTTTTAATAATTACAAAAATGATAGATGCATTCTTTCGCTGTTGCACAAATACATTATAATATTACATAAAATTCGCCATCGTTATTATGTAAGACTTATTGTAATTTTTCTAAACTATTCCCAATAGCTCTTCCTATATTTCCTCTTCCCAGCTATTCAACCTTTCGATGATTCAAGTTCAATATAAAAGACGACTCGTGGCAAAACTTATTACAATTACTTGCTCAAAATGATTCAACAAATTTCTATTCGCGTTACGTTAAAGACATGCACAGTTCCACGAAGATATCTGAATAAGGATTTACGGCCCCAGTTTATGTGATTCGCGTGATCATGCATTGAACTTTGAATTTCAAATTAGATTTACTATGTAAATCTAAGAAAAATTAAGTAAGAAATAACGGCTTACTATGATTTTGTTTCCAGATTTAAGTATAAGAGATGAATTTATAAATATATTATAAATGACGCATCTTTTAAGATATTTTTCTCTGTTCATATGCAATTCCAATTATTCATAGTTTGTATAAGGGAAGAACATACATATGTGTATTTATAATCTAATTACATTTAGTTATATCCTAAATTCCTTCTGAATCATTATAAAACAATTGAAACTATTACATATTATTAAGTATATTTTTTAAAAAGCTTTCGATAATTTTGTATTTTTTTAGAATATGCGCAAAATATTTATTTATAGGTAAACAAAACATATTCATTTACTTCATAAGTATATATTCTGTTATACGTCATAAAAAGGGCAAGTTAACCGACTGAAGGTAACAATTCTTACAAATGAAATATTGCATATATTTGTAAATACTAGATTCATCTTATTACGAATAAGTATTCAGAGCGTTAAACAACAGAGATCGAAAGATTTAAATCAATACTATGAATATTAAAGCTATATTGATGATGATTAATATTCAAAATGTAAATAAATTACCACTACATAATGTTAATGATAACCGCTATTAAGTAACCTTACTATTACAGCGAGTAACATGACCTTAATAATAGTGTTAAAGAAATGTTTTATACTCTAATTTCTTAGAATATAAAAGAGGTTATAAAGGAAATAAAATAGCTAGAAGGTTACTATAATTGAGAACTAAATGTTATCGAAACGCATTTAACATATTATTCCATTTATTGGTTCCCAAATTTTTAAATGAGAAATAGTAGCAATGGTACAAAATAAGAAGATATCTTTTCTAGAGGAATTTTTCTAACAATACAAAGGGCTTACGTATATTCTAATTTTCTTTATTTACGCGTTCAGGATCATCAGCGTATCTATAAAAAAATCTATAAAAGAATTTTAAAAAAGAAATGAAACGTTTTGGATAATGCCTTTCTTATCTCCAATCTCATAACTTAACCGAAACCAAAAGACAAAAAAGGTTCATACAAAAATGTGTTTTATTTTCATTAACACAGAAGAATATGTACATATATTGAATACTGCGTAAAGAATTATGTGCATATGTATTTTCTTCGATGTAGGTACACACATATATATATATATATATATATAGAACCACGCATACTTACGCATTTGCCGGTAAGGTCACAGGATGAACGCGGGGAGGCGCCACTAGTTCTTTCGTCTAACGATGAGCGCGCTTGTGCTTGTGTTTGTCGGCTATTTAGCTCTTGCCTCGTGTTGCCGGCGTTTCAGTCTTGCTTTGCTGTCAGATCGTTCAATTTCGAGACTGGGAATCCATTCGCGAGCGATAATAGTGCATCTCAAAGAGTCAATTTGGACGATTAGAAGAGAAAGACCTTTGTGTAGCAGTAATTAATTTATAAAATCGTGTCACATCGACGACGTAAGGCGATAACATTCATTAAGTTGGTTAAACGAGAAAGGTTAACCGGCGAATAATTCAACAAGGGTAGTAATAGAGCTAACAGGTATGTTTTCTTTACTGTTCTATCTCCATTGTTCGTCTCTTACATACGATCGTATATATTCGTCGTTAAGAATCTTCGAATTATTCCATTTAGTAAAATTAAAAATTTCGAACTTAATGTAAGACGAGAGAAAAAAAAGAGAGATAGAAGATAAGAAGGAAGAGATAGATAAAAAAGAGAGAGAAGAAATCAAAGTTTATAGGATAATCTCCTTCTTTCACAGTCATTTCTTATACAACATTCTTTGTTTGCGAATTGATAAAAGACTGGAATAATTCCGTTTGTGTTTCTCAATTCGGCAGACGGCCGGTCATCACAACATCGCGTGATCAGATCTTTCGTACGTTTGAGAATTTATCAGTGTTCAAGATGATGTAATAGTGTTATAGTGTGTGCTGTATATGTTCGTTGTTCAAAAATAATTCGATTTTAAAACTATTTACAACTACGATACAGTATTTTTAGCAAATAAATCAAGATAGAAGAAACGTATATAGATATATATACATGTGTATATAAATATAAAATTTGTATTTGTATGTATAAAATCATCAAAACAATCGCAGTTTTAAGAATACCTTATTATAAACCAAGAACATTTTTTTTCAAGTTCAAAATTACAAATAAGTCATTTTACTTTTGATAATTATAGTGTTAACGGACGAACTAGAATAGCGTTAAATAATGTACCATTAATTTTAATGTTGCTGGCTCTATAATACCGGATTTGCGTATTACCTATTTCACGCATATACATGTATAATAAGGAAATTTCTCCCTTCGCGTGAACCGTACCATAGCAATAGCAATAAAAAAACCTTAATTTAACGTTTAAAGAGTGATGAACACTGAGTGACAAACATTCAATTTCTTTTTTCCCATGAAAGTTCGAATCGAAATTCGAAAAACTCACGAAACGAAAAAAAGAAAACTCACGATTGCTTGATTTGGATGAGACAAGCAAATCACGCGTTTTTTAATTAATATAACTTGAAAAAAATAAACGACCGCAGGTAACGTAAGGCCATCCATCCAAGATAAATTTCATTGACGCGTGCTAGATATGACAGCTTTAATTACGTTTCTGTGTATCTTGTCTACAATATAAAGTCTCAATATCACGTTTGCCGCAGTCTTTAATCGTTATGGCGTCTAAATAAATCATCATACACGTTGTTTCTAGCGTTGAGTACTTTGTTTGAGTACATGCTAGTCGTAAGATCTTTCGTATAATTAGTTGTAAACTATATTATCCTCTGTTGATTCTTTTGCGACTATAAACATCTTTTAAGCAATTTCTCTTTTATATATAACGAGTCAAATACTATAACGTTATGTTGACTTTAGTATTGAAATTACCAGATTTTTTATCGCTTGATATTGCTGTAAGTAATATAAGTCTGTTTTAGACTTTGTAGACAAAAATACAAATTTTTAACTTTTCCTTCCTTCGATACGGTATGAGAACACGCACATGAAATGACATTTCTTGAATTTCAAATTCGTATACGTTTCTAGTATGTTGCAATATATGCACATATATGTGATCCTAGTAACTTTAGGAACGGGGTACTACGGTCGCACGAACGTTCGCCTGAGAGTTATGAAGCGATAACAAGATTTACGATACCGCGCGACAAGTAGTAAAAATAGTTACGCTTTCCTTGTTCTCTTTTATGTTTTTATTTAGATGTAAACCTGGCTACGTGCCTTTCTTCTTTCTTTTTTTGTTACTGTCTTTTCGTGGCATTGCTTACTATTTGAAACCTAAATATTTATCTATTCTTATCTGTATTTCCCGCTATCCCGGAGATGGTTTGTTTCGCATAACTTAAGCCATTTAAAATAAACTAGTACTTTTAATTCCGAGCGTGGTATAATATTTGATCTTTTACTTTACGTTTACAATATCGATTTGTTGGAAATTTTCGAAGAGAAGATAATGCACTTTTTACAGTGCTTAGATAGTATAGATAGTGGTTACAAGATAGTGTAAGATATTGTGAAAGTAGTGATCGTAATCAGTAATATGAGTAATTATAAATAATTGGGTATTATAATTTCTTAAAAATTTCAGCTTCATTGTATATCTCGGTAGAATAACGTATATAATATTAATTCAAATATTTTAAGTCAGTATAGGAATTATGAGGTAGTAGACGAAATTTAATGTAATATATCTATATTCACGCTATAATTTCACCACTCAATGCAAAGGTTTTCTCATCGATCTTACAATATTCATAATTCTGCACATATTTTTCTATTATTTTGACATGTTCTATTTGTATAAGATATGGCACTGACTTATGATTTATTCGAAACATGTTCAAGGCCATTGAATTCGAAGTGCGAATTACCAATTCTTTAACGAGGTTGAAGGATACAGTGCGTGCCAATCCTCGGACCAGCGTCTCAGCAGTGTCAAACCTGTTGAGCTGTTTGGAAACATTTCTTCGATTCACTTGTTATTGGCAAAGGTTGACCGTTGATCTAAGTAGATCCAGTGTGTTTATTCCGCTTCTACTTCGGGTAGCCAAGTATTTCTCTCAACGCACACTGTTACTGGGCCTACAAATTTAGAAAAGTTGACCGATGCGTACCACAATATTCATATTATAATTTAATCTCTCAAAAATTCGTTCAATTTTAACGAAATAAAACACTCTCTTTTTTATTTCATAACTTTATTACACTAATACTTACAAAATTACATAAGAACCTATTTTTTTTTTTTTTTTTTTTTTTTTAATTTAATGAAATCAAAAGATGGATCTTAAGAACCTGAAACAAATATTACTTTATGTTCTCGGTAAATTCGCTCGTCAAAAATTTAACTCGGATATTTTTATTAGATGTTATCTCACGGTTTTGAACTTTTTTTTCTGCGTACAACAGTTTCTCATTTTCTGAGAGTGAAAGCTATATTTATAATCTAGTTGGAAGTAGTTGCAATTTTTAATTTAATGATACATTCGCGGCGCGTCGTTTACAATTTCATTCTTGATCGAATACGAGGATGTAATCGGCCACCGGAAACGTCGATTCGATTAAAGTCGATTAGTAGCAGCGGTTCGATCCAGCTCCCATATACTGCACTTCCGACCATAGAAAATATTTTTGTGCGTCAGTTATTTTACATGTCCTATCGTTGCAAAAATCGAATAAGCTTTTATCAATAATAGATTTTCATGTTTGAAATTCTCACACTATTTCATAATTGTTGTTTATTTCCTCAGTTACTTACATAACAAATATTAGCATTCTTTGACACATTATTTTAAAGTACATAAATCACTTATATTGTTAAATATTGTATTGAAAAGTTACTTCTATTTAGATTTCTTAATTACTACTGTATTGACAAATCTGCACACCATATTGGACTACAAGTGTAAAATTAATAATAATATATAATACATATTATAAAACATATATAAATAATATTAGATAATAATATTTTAATTATTACCTTCGAATTTCTATAACTAGAATGTTTCAGTTTTCAGGTGTTCCGTAATATATAGGTGTTAATTAGTTAGGCTATATATATATCTTTGTAAACTTCAACGACCGCAATAACTCTTTCAGTCATGTTCATTTTGAACCTGCTTTGCATTTAAAATAATTTCAATTTACTTACTATAAAATCTCGAAATTACTCCATTTTATCCTAAGTATTTTACGAATTCTTCAAATAGCGACAATTGTTCGGGAAAAGAAGAAATAAAAATAAGGAATAATTTTTTCATAGCATAGCAATACGTCATGGAACTTCGGAATCAAAATTAATTTTTGAATTATAATATGGTGAGGTAGTACCATCATGCATGCATATATTAAATAAAGAATTATCATAATCAGTTATGAGCATGTTTCGCAAAGGTAAACAGAAATATATTTATACGCCGTACGGTTAAAACATGTACTACTCACACCTATAATACATCTACAACACATATACTAAAAAAATGTTACTACAGATTATATGAAAATCGGATTATATGAAAAAACGGAATAATCTTTTTCCTAAGAATTTAATACATGCATTTCCATAAAATATAGAAATTCCGAATTAGAATTTCGTGCAATGTCACCTACGATTAATGTATTTAGTTGGGCAACTTTTTCCATGTAATTTTCTTGAACATCTGTAACATTTTTAGCATAGTCATTATGATCGATATTAGTATTACGTGGTTTCAATACCACTGTTATGCTTGATTTTATCGGATGTACGCAGGAAAGATTATGAGACCGTGGTTATACGTTATCAGAAGTGTGTCGTTCTAAATTGTAAACGATTACTTCCTGAATATAGTTGCGATAATATGCAAATATGTATGTGTGCGAGTGCCCCAACCTTGAACGTTAATTGCCCATTACGTTTTATTTAACATTGCTATAAAAAAGCGGCACCCTATGACATTTATTTGTCATTATCTTGTTTCAATGGACTAATGTTAAAGCTGCACGCTGAATTTACTGACCATATACATGATACAGTATTACACAAATATACAAAATGGCATGCAGCTATATATTATGCACAAGTCTTTTTTTACGCTTCTTAAAGCTATTCATTTATTTATAATGTCGAAGTAAATAATAGGATTACTGGAAGCTGTTGTTTTTAAACAACTATTAGATTAATTACTTTTAATGATCCAGTATTACGTGGATGTAGCTGTTTGTCCCAATAGTGCAGTTCAAATTGTCAGAAATTCACATCTCACAGAGACTATCTCAAAATTACTAAATTATCAAAAATTCCTAAATTTCCAAGTTGCCGAATTTTTTAAAATTCGATAATTATGCGTATACTTTGCTCGATAAGTTTATTCGCGCGAATTCTCTCGTCTCACAACACCTTTCTCTTGTTATTTTACATCGGAAGTATCACAGCTCGGTATTTTCTTCTATTACGGCTCGCAATCAGCTCATTATACGACACAAAGAAACTGAAATCAGTTGAAAGTACGAGTCTACAATACCTCATAATGCTCGAACAACTTCTATTCACTTGACTGCCTCTTTAAACTCCTCTCGAACGTATTTCAAGTTGATTCAATCAACTATGCCCTCGGTTTGATCTCGGAAGTTCAATGACAAAATCGCAATGATGTAGCGAATAATAAAGGATGTATGTTTGCTTCATACACTCAATGACTCAATATTCATAACCCTGTAAATGATAATAGTTTGCAACGTGTTATTCGCATTATTACATCGCATTAAGACACGATTTAAATATAGTGCGCAAATTACGCGTGAAATTTTGCAGCTATTCCACATAAGACAATTTAATCTTAAGTACGTGAGATCATCACCGGTGTTATTGCATTTGCGCCTTTCCTTGCCTCAACCGATGACGATTGACAATCTCATACGTGGACTTTAACTCTGAAATTCTGTGAAGAAAATCTTTGTACATCGACATGATGGACTTCGAACATTTTGTAAGTAGACTCTCCGTAATTCCTGGATGAAAATGCAAATTGTTCGAAACAAGAATCCGTATATACATAAAGTCTTCAAATATCAAAAACGATGAGTGTTCATTTTTGCCATGTATGTAACTTAAATCGTGATCTACTATACGTCGATCATATAACGATATATAAACTTGAACTTGCCGGGGGACAAGTTGATTCATATAACTAAGTCGTTGATATGATAGGAGTGCCACGTATTTCTCCCTACCATCTGTGATTTTTCGTTCTGTTAATAGGAGTTCGTGTTCGTATAAGAGAATTCCACCGAATATTTGTTCTTAAATATATAACAATGTTGTAATAAAAATTTGTAAAAATTATCAATTGTAAAACATGAAAGTATTTCACGTAACACCTGTTCCTACTGTTTACATTTCAATGTTAGACGCTCATATAAGTGGATTGACGCTTGGCAATAATTTGTTCATGTAAATGGAGTGCCACTTTAATTATAAACATCCGATATTTTACATAAAGTTATAATAAATCTTACTTAATTACTTTATGTCTGAATACGAGATTTGTACGATATGCTATATGCGTACGCATATGCTACATGCTATGTGTACACCATTCTTCGCTTACAATCCCCGGTGTTATCTTACTTTGGCTCACTCTACTGCGAATACGTGATCGTGAATGAGACATAACAACGTCCTACCTTCATAACATCGAGCTTTACGTTCTGCCATATGGAATTCATATTCAGAGAGTCGACAATGTTTAAGAATTAGAAATTAATTACCGCGCAATTAACATTGATTGTTGCTTACGGTATTGTTTCGATGGTACGCATCTCAACAATTTAATTGTAAGGTTGCATCATCAACGTACTTATACAGTTCCAAGATTGCTTGGAACGTGCAGTTCTAAAAAGTAGTGGGGACGTCGTTAATCAAAACTCGGGGTCATTTAAGCGTGTAATATTTATATGCACAGTTGAACTATTTAATAGATTTGATAACGTGTCTGTGCAAATATTTTTCTTTAAAGAACGCATAATTAGATCGACAACGTAATAACGCTTTTCACTTTTCAAATTAATGTCTAGTCAACAACTGAGTCACGTAATACGCGGACGAGGAAGCGAACGAAGCCTCGTGATTCTCTCGCACGCAGCATCTCGTGCTTCTCGTCATTCGTGTGTGACGTTCGTTGCCTACACATTTATTACACCATATAGTATACTCCGTTGTGCATTTGTTCAACGTTCACGCATGCACGTTCATTGTTACTGGACATGGTGTGATAAGCTTATTTAATACATGTACGTATATATATTTTGAGCGTTGATTGGAGATGTAGTTGAAGTTTCATTGCTTTAATTTTTCCATTTTCTGATTTATGCGAATCAATTGTATCTCCAGATTAACCTTTACCTTCCGACATACGACTTTAGCTCCAAGTTCAAAGTTTAGTTTAGCTATACCTTTCTTCCGCTTGTAATTCTAATGTAATTTACGTGTCGTTAAAATTCATTCCCCTTCTCTATAGGACTGCTGATGTTATGTGCGTTATCTATTAACATAAAATTTTCGTTTGAAATTGAAGACTCTTAAGAGCGTTTAGAGAAATTAATTACGCACCGTGAAGTTCAAACATGTCGACCGCCATGACAGTCGCCAATATTCGACGATACAAAAAGTTAATTTACGTGAAATGAACAGTTATGTTCCTAAAGAATTTGCAATACGCTCAATGTTAGACGCGTAATAAAGCGATTAAACAATTTATTTTTTGGTGAGATATAGACAAATTTCTGTAAAGGAGAATTTTTCTTCTTTTTTAAATTCTTGGATCTAAAACGTTAGAATATGCGAATTTCTTTGTCAAAAGGATACAAAATCGATATAGATAGAAAAGTTAACATTTTTAATAGCTTCTCGCGGTGTAACGAAGCTCTCAAAAACGCGGAAAGAATGAATTGATAGAATGTTTTAGTACGTGTATTTATTTTATATCAACGATATAAATATGCAACTCTAACAATAATTGTACATTTTACGAATTTGGATAAACACTTTATGGTACGGTTTAAAATATGAAATATACGAACAAGTAAACATAGTGAGTATATGTATACCTACTTGATGTGTAATTGCGCAAATACCAATATTGTTAATTCGTAGGAATTCGGTAAGAGTTTGCCATTTTAGTTATTAATACAATAAGATCCATTCAATATTTGAAGCGACATGTAAGTATACATATTTGTCGAACGTTTAAAATATCAAGTTTGCATAGGCTAATTTAGTTTAAGATGAACTCCTATATTTTTCGTATATTTCCTAAACTGTAAAATATGTAATGTATGTATAAATGACTACAGTACATAATAATAGTTTGATTAGCATTTGAAATTAATTAGAAAGAGATCGTGTAGAAATTTCATAAATGTACTTAATCACGCTTGGGGGTTTTCCTTTTATTTGCATTTTATAGTTACGTTTTCCACGTTTTTTGACGCTTTATGCATGCCTCTATGTCGTATAAGGTAACCCATATACCTGCGTAAATCTTACGTGTCATGCGCATTTCAACATTTCTGAAAGTTTCCTCCTCACTTATTTCGCATCTGCCTTTTGTCTAAATCAACTCAATTTTTTAATTATAGAAAATTCCATTATTCGACGATCTCGTTAAGAGCTATCAGATTCTCGTAAATTATTTAAATCAAGATAATTATCAATTATTTTTCAAGTTGTACTAAAGTTGCACTTTCTGATGTAACGAAGTTCCGCCATGTGTGTTTTTGTTAGATTTGAAGTAAATCCAAAAAATAAAATACAATGATTCTTATGCCCACATAAATTGCATACTAGTGCAAATATGCGGACACAATGCGAGCTATTGCTTTTAAGTCTCGGATATCGGATGAAGCGACATGAAAGCGGGTCAAAACCACCTGCTATATATCGTCAGTTTGCTGGAAGAGGAACAATTTCGAGAATTAAACATTTATTATTTTATGCAATGAAATTATATTATTTAAGAAAATATCATAGGTTTAAAAATTATTTTAATTCTGTAGCTCTTTTCTTATTAGTGAGTTACATGCATGGATAATATTTTATTAAAGACTTAAAACTTAAAAGTTAACTAGATTATAAGAAAAAAACTTTTTCATCGGTAAATAATCGAATAATTAATAATTTTTTATTTCAATTTTTTTTATTTTGAATTGATTTGCAGAATAATTTATTTTTCTTATTTATGTCACTTTTCTATCAAACCAAAGATATATATATATATAGATTTTGTTATATCCATTTGTATGTATTATACAAATTTTATATTGAAATCTTCTTTCATTAATTTTTGTTTTCAAAAAATATATTTCTGATAATAGAAGTGAAAATATAGTAAGGTAAAATTGATCTGGGAAAACTCAATCACCAGTGAACGTATTAAGTCAATAGGTGAATAGCAGAACGCGTTCGAGATCTATTGGCACAAAATTCTTTATAAGCTTGGCTATAAGACCTCATACAGTTATCATTGAGTTGAATCTTCGCCAGAGTGTGAATTAAGGAACATAACGAAACCTGTACTGTATATGAAGTTACGACAATTGTATCAACGTCACCAATTACGTTTTATAATTGCGCTAGTTGTTATGACAAATTGCACGCAATACTAAAGAGATTTATTTATCGATTATTTAAATATTTCGTATAAACGAAGTTTCCTAATTGTTGCTATTGAAATACATTGAATTCGTGGAAAAAGCACAGGTTTGAGAGAAATATATCTACAAAGTAATGTTTTATAAAGTTCTAGACTTTTTTATTTTTGTAATGTAGAATTATAGAAATATAAGTAATATTTGGTAATGGAAGTATAAAGAAAGATAAAGAAACAAATAATATATTTTATCCTGTTCACATATAACTGAAAAAGCAATAGTCAAAGCAAAATCATTCTCCGAGCCAAAGGCACAAACTCAGATACCTGTGGGAACCTCGAATAAAACTACGGTTACGTGTTAACGATTTCTACACCTGCCAACCCAAACGCAAAACATAATACGTATAATTGATGAGTGCCACATGTTGATATCGTAGATTAAATTACTTCCACTTAGAGAAATATTGTTGAATGAGTATGCTAAGTCCATAATATAATTCTTTGTCATTAATTCTTTTTTAATCTTTCTGGAGATCAATATCTCTGATATCTTTTACGAACATCGTGAGTTTTATTCACATAGTTTTAAAGTGTTAGTAGATAAAACTGATTCATTATATGGTAAAAACAATTTTCTGAATTAACATCCAACTGCGAAATAACTCTACTAAGATTTAACATCTTACAGTTTCTGTCGACTATACGTGCGGCGTGTATTTATATCATCTTATGCGGTAACGAAATTGCTTTATTCCAATCTCCCACTCTTTTAGCCATAATTTTCTTACAACTCTTTCGTGTATACCCGAAATACTAGAAATCCTTCTTCTGAACCTAAATCTTCTTAGTTTCATGCTCAAGGTTGCTCTATGGAGGTTCATCGATTGAGCGTGTTTTCCGTACGATTCAGAGCGTGGTGTTACGTTTGCATTCACCGTTCGAAAATCAGTCTTCCGATATAATTCGACTCGCTTCGAACGGAGAATCAGTCTATTCTCCCTTCTCCAGCTCTCGATTCATTTTTCTCGATTGTTCGGCCCGGTAAATTCACGTTTCCCCGTTCTCAAAGCCTATGGCGCTCACCTCACACGTATTCTGCCAACACACAGACACGTGGCCGTTGCGGATTGCGAGTTCCACGAGGTATATGTATTCTAGTATACGGTGCAGAAACACGTCGATACTATTCTAGTGTGGTGCGCGACCAGCCGCACGTATTTCAACGAACACCATTCGCTGGTTTGAAGTGGCGAGAGCAGCAATGCGCAGCGTGATTGGCTCAGACCATCTCAGCTGAGCCGTAGTTCGAGGGGCGTCGCAACGTGTCTGATTTTAGGTGTCCCTCTATCAAGCAGAAACTCACTATTATCGAAGCGTTTCTGCGCTTGTTGGCGTTTACTCTGCCTATACTACTTTATACTCTGCTAATACTACTTGAATTTCCCGCGTAATTCAGAAAATCTTGGTAAACATTAATTCCTTTTTTACCTCCTTTCATGATTTTTATTGCTCATTACAGTTCGAACGATTTACGATTATTATTCATTCATTCAGAAATTTGTTTCCTAGAACAGATACAGATATCATGGATGATTGAACGAAATATGATACTTATGTGTGTATAATGTGTATTTTTTATACTATATATCTATTGGACGTTATTACGAAATGTAAGGTATTTAATCCTTTCTATAGACTCGATTTATATTTTACTCAATTTTTCATAGGATTAACATTGTCCCACTGCATTTTGTTACCAAGTCCTGCACGTATTTGTAGCAATAGCTAATTTTAATGTTTTCAATGACAACAGAAAATTGTAACAAAAAGAACTATACATATGCATATATCTACAAATGTTTTTCTAATATTGCACGCGCATTTACGTAATTTATAATTAAAATTCAATTACATGTAAATCCGTTTTTTCTTTCCTGGTTTTTATTTGTAACTTCAAATCAGATGAAATTATTTCTAGTCTTTTATCATTTATATTTAATATAAGTAAATATTATCTGAAGTTTTATTATTGTCAGACATCGAATATTAATGAGGAGCAGCTTTGCGTCAGATTTTGCAATAAATCTAAGGGACAAAAGTCATTGATAACTCCACAATATATCTAGGTTTTAACTTTGCACATTTAGTGTTAAGACATATTCAGAGTCACTTTAGATTAGATTACCAGTTCACGTGCTTGTGGTTTGATTCAAATATTTCTATAATTCGAATTTTTGCAAATTAAATGTAACAGTGTATAATGTTACAAGGAGTGCGGTCATAGCTCTTACGCATCTTAATCTTTTTAATGAGTTTTTGCACAATAATAACGTTTGAAAAACTGAAACTAATGGTAACAATAGATAGATCATGAATGAATCAAGAGTAGAGTCTGACAAATTGAAGTTAATGATATTAATCAATAATTTATAAGATTTCTAAACTTCCAAGCCTCTCAGTTATAAGTGTTATAAAATAACGAAAGATTTACGATAGGTGATATGAAAAATAACTATCTTATTTTCGTAAAGCTTTTTTTTGCATTTCTGCTTTCACAATATTTTGTGGAGGGATAAATATTAGTATAAACAACTACGTTACGTAATTGGTGGTATTTATTAGCAACCTATACGCATAAATATCGTAGAATTTTATACGTTATGAAAGAGTTAATATTAAAATTTTATTTTCTAAAGTGAAACTATGATTGTAACTGAAATGACAGTGGCGTGATCTGTAAGATGCCAGCCGTACTGGTATGCAGTCTATTGCAAATTCAAATCCTATTCGAAGAATTTTCAAGACAATATCCTTTTTTTCATACATTTACCATCTATAAATTATTTTTAATATGAGAACTGTCCAAAATAACCAGCTGGTGGAATATTTGACAGATTTGTTATCTTTACGATACACATAGACTATTGTTGTCACTGTAAAAAAAAAATTAATGTTAATTTTTATCGAGATAAGACCATGCCTGTTTATTTTTAACATATCATTTCAATTACAATCATCTATGCAATGTTATAATATACTTACAGGTACGTACATTACATGTGTGTAGCTTGCTTTCTAATATCGAATATTTTCTTTATTGATATGTAAAGAAACTTAGATGATTGTAAATATATATTTTATTAATTTTTTACAGTTTTTCATATATAGCATTATATATTGAATTCTTGTCATATCTTCATTTATTCTTATTCTGTTTTTCATTTATTCATTTATAACCGATATGAATTCATGAAGCTGGATATTATTAGCTTTAACTCTTCGAGCAGCAGGTACCGGTGGCTAATCAAATAATTAAAGTTACACACGAGAACCTTTTCTTGGTAGGTCGAGGATAGACACTATAAATGTAAAAGATAAAGAGTCGACATTGACCGATCACGTACAATGGAAAATTGATAAAAAGTCAAACGTTGTTGTATCTATCATTTGTTTCACTGATACCACAATGATAATGTTTGAAAGATATATGTGACAAAATATTGAAAAATTATAAACAAATGGTATTGATTAAACGTGGATTAGAATAGAACACGAGTTTCTAAATATTTAGCCGCGCGTGTTCGTGCATTCATAAATAGTCTAAGAAGTATTCGTTCACGTTTCTATTCAATTCGACATAATTCCTACTTTCATCTGTTTATGAATTTCTTTGACCGCTAAATTGGTTGTCCATTTAATCATCATATCATCATGACATAATTCGGTTATTTCAAGATCTTATATTGGTATAGTTGGTATCTACCTGTGAATAAGTTGAGAATAAATTATATCCACTCGACGAAATGATCGATTGAAATTTTAGAACTATGGCTATATATATTTCGATGTAGTCAAGGTGTATCGCATGTAAGCATAGAAAAGTATTTTATTAGGCGAATTACGTAAATACGATTAGCTTTATGTAATCACGCGATACGTTTGTTTGGTACGTAATCTCTCCTTATCTTCATACCATTAGAAAATCTCTATGATCCTTGATCACTATCGAATTAACGCACGAATAGTCTAATATCGATCGGTATAGTTGTCCTGCTTCCGATTACTTTATTATTCTAAATAAAATAATGCTTATAAATAATAAAATAAAAAGTTAATTTATTTTATATAATAAATTTTTATATAGTAGATTGTATATAGTAAAAAGTTAAACAAGAAGTGAAAAGATACAATAACTAAAATATTGTAATTATAGTGCCCATAGCAAATTGTACGTTATCTGAGAAGAGTGCTAGATTCTAAAGAAGTCAAAGAATTAAATTTCCAATTTAATTGCGTTTCGACTGATGATTCCTTTAATTTATGGCATATGTATCATTTCTTATTAACAAATTGTTGACGAATATGGATCAATAATTTGTGTTATAACGCTATCGCTATAAATGCAAACACGTTAACAGTTAATTATGTAATTGTCACAGAAACAATATCGTAAGACGTTATTTATGTTACATGGATATGATACTGTTTTTTATGGCTTGGACAAAACGTTATATTCTGAATGTATCAACCTTTTTCTTGTGAGGAATATACTTCCATAAATTGTACATTATAAATAAATTTATATAAATAATGATGTTATAATTCCGTCGCTAGTTATATATCACACATTGTGTAATATATAAATTGTTGTGATATCTTTTATCTGCGGAAAAAGTGAATTGCAATTTTACACATATTTTTATTTTCCACTGTGTAATTTTACACAAGGTCATTCAAAAATTCATTGTGATGAATGTACGAGGTTATCAACGTCGACAAATCAGTCATTTTCCGACCTTTTAATTTCAGCCAATATAACGAACAGAATATGTATAATTGATAATTGGTTAATGTAACGTAAATGATTGATAATTGCCTATGACTTACGGATGTGACCTGCGATTCAAATTCAATAAAGAAATTCGATTACAAAATATGGAGATTTTTCCTTTAGTATGGATCATACATTTGATGTTTAATAATTGCATATGTATGTGTATTTAGGAATAATCAGTACAAGTAGTATAACAGTAATACGAAGTTAGTTTCGCTTTCATGTACTGAACATGTTAAATTATGAACAAACTTCTCTTAATAAAAATGATAAAAAACCGGAAAAAACTGTAATTGTTATGTTGAAATTCTGATTTTGTTGATAAAAATTGTAATATTCATCTATTCTTTATCTTTCGTTCTAGCATATCTCACTATATTTTATACCCAAAATTTTGCGTTTACTGCTATAAAATTTCTAATGAATTGTCCTTCGCTCTTTGTCCTAGTGATTCGACTTTCTGTACATAAGATACGAAGCGACATTCCATTCCGTAATCTCTATCATTTTCAACCCCATTTCATGGCAC
Organism: Bombus affinis; assembly: GCF_024516045.1. Taxonomy (NCBI): domain Eukaryota; kingdom Metazoa; phylum Arthropoda; class Insecta; order Hymenoptera; family Apidae; genus Bombus; species Bombus affinis. The sequence continues at coordinate 10,555,775 of NC_066346.1, forward strand.
CCCATTCTCCGCTATATCTCTGCCTCCTATTCAGCAATTTCTTTTCAAAGCAAACAGTCTCCGTTACTTTCTAAAAATTCTGCAGCCACATCTCCGCCATTTCATTCCCGATGCTAACCCTATCCTTACACTCGCTCTCTTTTATATTCCCCCCCATAACGTTATCATTCAACATTTTCTGTCTCCTATAGCAACACTTTTACCCTCTCGTACCTTCATAACCTCCATTGTCTGTCTTTCTCTCTCCGAACTTTTTTTCTCAACTCCCCTAAACCTTCGTCTCTACCCCAACTTGTTCAACTGAACTTGTGTCAAGGTTCTGGACGATGTACGTTCTAGTCGGTTTTATGGTCTTTGATATGAATCAACGGACCCTAGGAAAGAATTTCAACCAACGAAACTCCGTTGCGAAGAAGAAGATGTACATATTTCGGTGGTGTCGCGTCGGTACGCGGTACGGACGAGCCTGCGTGCCAAGGAGGGCGCGCGTCTCGCGATCTAGCCTTCAGTCGATAGACGACCACGTTCGGGCATCGACGAAATATTTCATTCTCCTTTTCTACCCCAGTAGCATATTTTTCATTGACTCGGTTTACTGCCACCACCTCTTCCACCCCTTTGCTGTCTCTGGACCCGTAGTGGAGGTTACAGGTGTTGCCAAACGGGCGTCTGGCAGCTGTTGTCCCTGAATATATGTATAGACGTTACGGGTCGACGACTGTGATAAACCCGTGATAATAGTGAAAGTGGCGACTTTTGAGGACGATTTAAATACGATCTAAGGTTCATTAAACATATCTAGGTAAAAGAGAGTGAATTTTCGAACTGTAAAATATTAACGGTGGACACTTTTGTTTAAATTTCAAATGAGAGACGTTATTAGCAAAAGGAGATGGTAAAAGAATCAGTCAATCGTAGGATTAAATCGTTGAATCATGGACGAGTAGAGTCGCAGGTGATGGATTGAATTTGTAAGGTTGGTCGGGGAAGCTGTTTTCACTGCTGGTGTTATCGATTTCGTCGGGATGTCCTGTTTTGACGGGACGAAGGGATGGTTGTTCGGTTTCATGTCGGGAAATATTTCGCAACGTTTGCACGAGATTCCATGTATGAGGATGTAGAATGTACTTAGGCGACACGTCTGTAAACCGATGAACAGGTATGGTTTTTTGTTATTACGGAGAAAGGAGGTTTGGTGAGTGCTAGAATTTTTTTTCCTTCGGTTCTCTTATTCTTTGCTCTCTTGTGTTTTCTTCGATGTTCTCTGCGTTTCCTGCGGCATACTTTTGTGTTTCCAAGGATAAGAATTCTAGTAAATTTCTTAGTTAGTTATTTTATTTTTCAAGTGAATGGAGAGTTATTATTATTTGATATTTCTTTCGTTCGTGTCATTTTGTCATTAATTGAGCGACCATATTGTAATGAGTTTGTTGTATTTCATGTCATTTCGTATTATGACTTCTTAATAAATGTATATTGGTTCAACGAAACAAGTAGAAGTGTGATTTTTCTATTACAGCATTCAATTGCCATTTTAAATAAAGAATGAAATGTTTTAATGTTCAGTTGAATACAATTGAAGTTAATGCATGTCAGTTTATTAGAAAAAAAATTCGATTTATAATCGTTTTATGGAACAATTTTCTGCTTTATGAAGAGATATAAATTTCGGTGAATAAAGATTTTTCATTATATCATCGTGTCAATTACTGGAATAAAAAGATTTACAGAGTAATTTAATTGATACTCTTATATCGAAGAAATACCTAAGGGGTCACATATGTTAATAAATTGATTTGAAAATTGCCCTGTTGTGTAATAATTGCACGATAATCATCAACTTTACCAACACGTTCAAAGAACTGTGCCGATGAATTAATAACTGACTAATATTCGAGTTTTTCAGTAAAGTATCATTTTATTATCACGCATTATTAATTAGTATTGGTCGAACTTACCATATATATTCCATGCTATCGTATCGGAATTTTTCAGTTTTTGGTGATTCTGATTAGCCGAGAGTAACCTTGATACACCTATATCATTGTAAGATAGCAGAAAAGGAAACAGAAAATCATTATAGTTGGACTTTCCTTAGAATTTAATATGCGTTATTTATATCTTTTAAGATGTTTCAACAGTTTAACGTTACAACATTATGTAATAGCTTATACATACGTAATTGAATTTAAATATGTGTCAAGAAAGTTCTTCCAAACATTGTTTTTTATGTCACATTGTTAAGCTGCGAAAGGAAAAGAATCACCATTGTGAATAATAATTCCATTCTGCGTAAGAAATGTATACTTAATGTTGCACATTTTTCATTCTAATTCCAATGATTCATTTCTCATATACATATATCATGCGTCACATATTTGTGTATACCTACGTTGACGTCAATTCTTTCGATTGTGTCGAGTTAAAATGTATAAAAACATAACAGGATTTGATTAGTATTTCTGAATTCATTATAACGTAATACTATTACGAAGTTGAAATGTTAAATTATGTAGATAAATTTGCACTCTTTATTAATATCCATGTGAATTTCTTGTAGCTTTGTGAATTTCTTTGTAGAATTGTTTCAGTAATTCTAATACATTGTTTTCCCTTTTTAGGAAGAAAGGAGGTATGGCGCCGAATATAACGAGTAGCCCGACAGGTGTACTGTTTGAGGGTGAAACTTTGGATGAGTCCTCAAGGGTGATCGACGCGCCTAAAACGAAATACAAGAGACAAATCGTTTGGAGGAATGTGATTATTTTCGCGTATCTTCATATAGGCGCCGTCTATGGATTATACCTCGCTCTTACATCGGCAAAATGGACGACGCTGTTATTTGGTGAGTGAAAGCCTGAAAATATTTTTTGTGGATTACCTAATACTGATATTTATAATATTTTGTAACCAGGATTGACTTGTTATAAGTCAACAACCAATCCATTCAACTTATCTCTCGTAATATTCCTACTATCCTAATTCATTCCATAGTTCACCACTTTGCTTATGTATGAAATATAAGGGTAATAATCACGTAAAATTTATGTTTTGCTTAGCTTAGCTTTTGGCCTTGTTTAAAGGCCAAAGGGATTTGACTTCACTTTAAATTTCTAAAATTTTAGTGCCAAAGTATTTGATTTCATTAATGGTCATATTTTTTTTTCTTTTTTTGAATGATTGGGAAGATAAGCGCTTAAAGAGAACACATGTATATTAATTTGGATTGACTAACATAGTAAGTTGCTAGTTGCGATACAAGGATCGACATTAATTCAAAAATTATGAATTCCGCAATCAATATAATTCAGTTGAATGAACTTAATTCGCCTCTTCACTCTCTTTCACTTTATTGTACCGTTACCGTTTTGACAGAAATTCTCTTAATTACCTGTAAATTCGTGACAACTTCTGTGGAATTGTCTAGACCCAGTCATATTGTTTATGCGATAAAATAACCTCGTAAAATGGCATCGTACCAAATTCGAGTTCAGAAATCGTACGTTCGGTGGGTTGTATGCCAACGAAACCAAAGCTTGTACGAATAAGTTAGTCAGCGTTAATTAATTATTTGAAAGAGGAAGATGGGAAGTAATAATATGCGTCAGTGAGACGTTAAATTGCACACACATGTTGACATGTTGACGTACTCAGATTTCCTTGTTTGTTCTAGAAAGAATTCTTTCTGGATTGTTGTTCACTCTGATAATAATTATTATCGTGATAGAATTGAAATTACAAACGTAATTATCAACAGATTGTAAAGTAACAATTAATTTTTTACTTGATCCTCTTTTATTCTTGATTTTCTTTGATAAGATTTTTTCTTCATTTTGAAAAAGTTTTAATTATTGAACAATGGTATATGCAACGTAATAAACATGTCGATAAAAATTTTATCGTACTTAATGAAACTTACAAAACCCAGTTTATAAACGGTCGACTCTAGTTCGTTCTTTCAGAAGATTCAATAATTCCTACGTATCGATACGGTCAAGATCAGTATCCTTAACGTTTGTTTTTGTTTTGCAGCGCTCGGCTTGCATTTTTTCAGTGCTTTGGGGATTACAGCTGGCGCTCACAGATTATGGGCACACAGATCATACAAAGCGAAATGGCCCTTGCAGTTGTTTCTGATGATTGGCAACACAATAGCCTTCCAAGTAAGCAGTCGATCGAGTAATTACTGAACGGTGAACCGTATGATGACCTCGCTATATGATAAGACTGGGAAAGAAAAGAGAAAAAAAATTATTATCCTGACGGCTTTTGAATCATTTTAATACGAACTGTATTGTATCTAGTGGATGAAATTATGGAATCTTAGATTTCGTTTGCTTACATTAAGTAGATATGACAATATTGAGAGATAAAAAAATATTTGAATCATTGGATTGTCCGAAAAGTTCTTCTACTAGAAGTACAAGTTCTTAGAGTATTCGATTTCTCCAAATTGAAATCAAACGTAAACGAGATCTCTAATTCTCTAATTAGATCAAAGATCGTGTAGCGATACTTCCCGTAATGCCCGACTCTTGGTGCAACTAGAAATGGTTCAGAGTAAATAGATTTTTGTTTTTAAATTATTTTTTTTCTAATACGTTTATCCTCGATAGGATGCGGCAATCGATTGGGCCAGAGATCACAGACTTCACCATAAATACAGCGAGACGAACGCAGACCCTCATAACGCAAAGAGGGGATTCTTCTTCGCGCATGTTGGTTGGTTGCTGTGTAGGAAACATCCGGACATTCGCGCGAAAGGCAAAGGAATTGATCTTAGTGATCTGAAGAACAATCCTATACTGTCTTTCCAGAAAAAGTGAGTACCCTTTATCGATTCCTTTTGCGACCCACTGAAATGAAAAATTTGATCTTTCTACATTCAATATTAAATTACAAGATTTTTAAGAATCGATTCGAAACATTCAGGAAGGTTGATCACTATGGCAGAAGATTGTAGTGTTACAGTATTTTTAACTAGAATGAAGCGATCTTGAGTTCTCTTTTTTTTTTAGATAATTTAATTATATTTTATATACTGAATAAATATAAATAAAAATGAACAAATAAAGAAAGATAAGGTTTCTAATGCGTTGTACAATGTGTCTGCAGATATTACGTGATTCTGATGCCTCTACTGTGTTTTATTGCACCTACTCTAATTCCTGTCTACTGCTGGGACGAGTCTTGGGGGAACGCTTACTTCGTCGCTACTGTTTTGCGCTACGTCTATACGCTGAATATGACTTGGTTGGTTAACTCTGCGGCCCATATGTTTGGAAACAAACCATATGACAAGTTAGTATTATTTGTCATAGTTTTGGTTCTATTTATCGAGTTAGTCGGTTTCGAAAAAAAGGCGTCGTATATTTCGTGTTAAAAAAAATCAATGACAAAAATCTCTAATTTTCTAAAAAGCTATATTAAGAAAAAATGTAATGGAAGAGGAATTAAATGATATTTTTTAGGTATATCAACCCCGTGGAAAATAAAATGGTAGCCATAACGGCTTTAGGTGAGGGTTGGCACAACTATCATCACGTATTTCCATGGGACTACAAAACGGCAGAATTGGGCAATTACAAAGTTAACATAACAACATTATTCATTGACGCCTGCTCAAAACTTGGCCTCGCGTACGATATGAAGATAGTACCTCAAGATCTGGTGCGGAAACGAGTAGAGAGAACCGGCGACGGAAGCCATAACGTGTGGGGTTGGGGTGACAAAGATCAGACGCAACAAGATAGAGATGTGACAATGGTGGTGAATTTGAAGAAAGATCATTAACGGACACAAATATTGTGCTAGGCTTATCGTTTTCTCAATGGAAAATAGTAAACGATAGCCTACTTTTTTGTACAGTTCTTTACGGAAGGGGTGGTATATAAGTTATCCGGTAATCAATTGAAATATTTTGGGATAGCTCTTAATATTCGTAGTTAGCCGGTTATATTAGCATCAGTTATATCCAATTTTTTCCGATATTGGTTTACAATAAAGGATAAAACATTGTATATTGTTTCGTTGCGTGTTTCCGCCAAGATTGATATTCGCCCCAAGTGTACAAAAGTACGCGTTACTATCAAACAAAGATCTATTCTATTTTATTAGTCTTATGTTATTGTAATGTAATCTTAAAATAATAATTAACGTACTTTGAATATCAATTTCTACAAAATAAAAAATATTTATATCTTGATTGACGGCATAGGCTGTCTTGCGGATTACTGATCACGGTCGATATGATTACGTGAACTCTCAGTGATTATGGGTGAAAATCGATACTTCGATTAGACACTTTAACGACGTCCTAGATCGTAACGATAGACTCGCAGGCGATGATAGTTTAAAACTATATATATATATATATATATATATATATATATATATATGTATATGTATATATATATATATATATCAAACTCCGAAGAACATTGATGCTTGTAATAGCTGGTGAAACTGTTCCATAGGATTTATGGATACTGAATTAAATTTCTGTTCTTGAGCTCTCTATCCGATGGCAGTGTGAATTCTATCCTTAGAAAGCTTCTTTGCTGTCTTTGTCTTTTATTTATTTCATATTAATAGTCGATATCAGAGCTGCGAAGGATAAAAAGAGATAGATATGAATGCTTTTAGCATGTTTAATCAGAAAAAAATGTTATGTTAACGCTAGTTATTATAGCGACCGCACAATTAGGACGCGTTCGTTAAACGTTTTCTCATAAAGAACCGAGTGAATCGAGAGAAACTCTTCGAGGATTTTATGCTTTATGATAATATGCCTCTTTAGCCCTTTTAGTGCTATAAATCATTCGTTCTTTCAAAAATTGAAAATTTTTCGTAACTCTGATTCGTACGGTTTCACTATTGTTTTTCGCCTCACACATTTCCCTTTTTCCTTTTATGATCGTTCCTTAATCCTTCCAAGATGCTTGCTATCATCCTACTTATATAATAGCATGCTATTTTTGTAATAAAAATTCTATCTTTCGTTTCTACTTTCTCTTTCCTCTCTTTTTTTTATTTTTATTTGGAAATTTAATTACAATACAACGTAAATTATTTAGTAGTGATGTTTGAGTCAATTATGGGGACACTGGAATTTAATATATATTCCTTTTCCTCTCGTTCGACTCGTTATCGGATCGAATTTAACCTTAGAAAGCGGAAACTAGAAGGAGGATGTAAAAAAATATAGCTTTAGTTGATCTTTCTCCGAACATTTTCTTTTTTCTTCTTTTATATTTACTTTTTTTTTTTTTTACCGAATACAACATTAATTATCTTCATCTATTATTACTGATATGGTCCTAAATATTTTTCTATGCGTATGGTAGGAAGCAATGTTCTTTTCGTTTTTGGAAATTAACATTATAATTTGTGATATGTAGAATTGCAAAAGATAGTACAATACATTTCTTCAATTAAAGATGTTTAAAAAATAGAAGAAGCGTCACGCCTTCTCGGGTTAAAGACTAAGAAAGATAAAAGAAACAGAATATGATATCTTTCTAATTTGTTCTCTCTCCCTAATAAGAAGTGAGCGCGTAAAAAACACAATAATATTTGTACTCTACGACACTATTTGAAAAAACACATTAGAAAGCGTGATTGTAAAAAAGAAGAAAAAGCCGAACGAAACTAAAATGATGTCGATCAATATGAAGGCCTCTGGTACCTTTAAGAAAAGCATGTCGTGCTCAGCAACGATTTGCACGTGTATATTTGTAAAATTATTTGCAACGTAGTCGATTGCAAGAAAGATTGTAAAGGAAGTGAAAAAAACATTGTACGCTTAATGTAAATGTAAACGACTGTCAGTTTTCTACTTGAACCTCTTACTTCGAATATTTTTTGTTATCGTGCGGACGCTTGTGAAATTTGTTGATATTTAATATTTGTTTTTTTAAGAGACATTCCATCCTTGACAAAATATCCTTCTCTGTGTAAAGAATTAAAAAATTAGTTAAACAAATTCTCAGACAAGGGTCTCCTTCGTTATCTTCAGAACTTCATAAAAAAAAAGGAACAGTAGGCAGCAAAATTATTACTACGTTCAAACATATGGTGAATTTTTCTTTGCCAAAAGTGTCTTAGAACATTAATTTCGAAGTATCACTACAAGAAACAAAATCCTTTCTCTTCATTGATTTATTAAAAAAAAGGATGCTCAACATGTTTCTCACCGATCTGCACACTTTTAGAGAACATTCGCCGTATCCATCATATATGTTTTTCTGAAAATTGGTTGTCGCTATGACAACCAATTGTTTCTGATCAATTCTTCGTTTCCATATATAGCATCTACTTATTTTCCTTCATCCTACTGGCTTTTCGGATATTCACTTGTGAGTATAAGAAGTGTGATAATTGTATGAATTCGCGTTACGACGGCGGTACGACGGTGTACACAGAAGATTGATATCAAAGATTGCATAAAGATTAGCAATTAATGTGAAAAAAGACGAGGGGGGCAAATTTCGCTAACGTTGTGCGAAATTTTGAAGAAAGTATATATGACGGTATTTTTCACGAGATCGCCCTCGTTTTTTCTATGTGTTTTTTCCCATATGTATAAAGAAATAACTCGCATACAAGTATACTAAGATCTTTTCGCAGACATACAAATATGTCCGTTCGCAGACGTTTACTATGCAAGGAACTATCTGAGATTAGTTCTAAGATTTAATCTTAACTTTAAATAAAAGTGTGATGTGTTACCAGATTTTAAGAGACAAATATATATATGTTGTTTTGTTACCAGATCAGGACGAAATGATTGATTTTATTCCATTTCGTAGCATGCCGATAATTATATAAGAGCATTCAGGGTAATCATTTCTTTCGTTTGATTAATTTTTTTCTCGTTGCATGAGTAGTAACGTAACCGGACGTTTACCGAACGATTCATTTTGATAAATATGTTGCATTTAGAACGGACATACTTTCTCGTTTCTTCCTTAATCCTCTTTCTTTCTGTTCTTTTTTGTTTTGCTTTTTTTTTGTTTTTATTGAATTCAAAATTAAATTCGTTGTGTGAATTTAATTGTAATTTCGTTTAAACTATAATTTGATGGAATGGCGATTTAGTAATTTAAGCTTGTTTCACATGGTGGTTTCTCTTCCGTTATATTTCGTCGCCTTATTATTATTCTAACACCGATCAACCTAGAGCAATTGATAGTTTCCCAATTTTCAATTGAGACGAAATGCTCTAATTAACTAATATATTATTCTCTACACAAAATGATTAATAAACTAAAGGTAGTTGAATGAAATTTCAATTATAAATGTTTAATGATCTTTTCTTCTTTGTATGGTTTTGTCATCAAAAATTATATAATTGTTATTATAAAATTAATATATTATCATAATGTAACAAAGGTTTATATTCGTCAGTGAGTAATAATTTGTACGATTTGTCGATGCTCAGAATCATATGAAATAACGTTGGTAAAGAAAGACGATAAAAGAACAATTAAATCTATCGTTTTAAGCTGCGACAAATCGGTACACTTTTATTTTCAGCTCAGTTCCTAACCATCAGTTTCATTCTTTTTGCGTTGTACATAGATTTTTCTTTCAGTTTTCCAAGGCCCTCCGCAAGCGTCATTTTCTTCTTGCTCACCTCGTGAAGCATTTCTCTAACATCCTCGGAATCAGTTGTTTGCAGTAAAGTAACATAACCGAGCTCGTGCCATATTTTGATGAAAAACGTGGCCCAACCGTCCGCGTAGCTGCCGAATTCACCGCATTTCCAGTCCCATGGTACCATGTAGTGATACATCGGCCAAAATGACTTCGTTAGGAAGTATATACTGATGTTGTCTTGTGGCAATCTGCAACCGTGAGTAGTTTGCTTTGGATTTGGTACTTGATCATGCAAAAATTTTCGATACATAGATTTCTTTAATCTTTTGTTTGCGATATCAATGCAAGATCTTTTCTCTAATTTCCAATTTTTCTATAAATATTTATTTGTATGAAACTTCATGATTCTTTCGTGTTGCTTGAATATTAAGAAGAGAATTTCTTTCTCGTTAACTAATGCATAGTGTTTTATCGAATAATGGACATGGATATGAAGCGATATTGACAACTAAAGAAAATAAATTTCTAATTAAATTTACATTGTATTTTACGAATTCAAGGAATTTGTTAATTTTGTGGAACGATTACAGCGAAATGATTAATCAGATAAATGATTCATCAAGCTTCTTATATTTTCAACGAATTTAACATTTTATTGAACGGTGATTCCATCGTTGTCTATCCTGACAGTGCCGTGGCTACCAGGCATTTTAAAGAACAGTTTGTACAATATGCTAAAGGTATCTGAAATTTGCATTAACTTTTGCGTTTCCATACTCCAGATCAAGCGTGCACTGTTCACCAGCCAAGATACGTTCACCGTAATGGCGAATCGTAGCACTCCCGTGATCAGTATGCTTTCAGTCATCGATTCGTCCCAGTATTCCAGCGGCGCGTTCAATGGCAATATTAGTCCGAATATTATGAATAATGGCCAGTAGAATCTGTAAATACAAAGAAGAGAAATTGGGTTACGAAGATGCGTGAAAAATTATGCAAAAAGTTAAATATTGAACGAAAATATGTATGCTCGAAGAAATGGAATTGTGCGAAGAAGAGTCAGCGTCAGAAATTATTAGGGGAGTGTTATATTGCCAAAAAACGAGGGTCTCTTGTTTGGAAAGAGTAGAAAGAGCAATGCAAGTTATTAGAAATGAAATTTAAACAAGTGGAAGCAAAGAGTCAAAGATAATTTTTGATAGAATAATAAGAAATGTAAGGAAATTAGACATTTTTTGCGTTCGTTAAGAAAATCTTACTTCTTTTGAAACCAAACATAGCCATCTTGCTCGATGTCACGCATATCGATCTCACGTTTGATTTCTTCAAGGTCCATACTCGGTGACAATATATTACCTACATAGTGACTATAGAAAAATCCTTTTTTATGATTGTAAGGGTCTTTATCTGTCCCATAATACTTGTGATGAAGCCTGTGATATAATACCCAGTCGTATATCGAACCCTGTAAACAAAATATAATTTACTAGGATAAGAACATGACAGGTAAGTATATTGAACCCTGTAAACAAAATATAATTTACTAGGATAAGAACATGACAGGTAAGCTGTAATAATAACAATTAACTTATTAACCGGTTCATCCCTTAAGCAGAAATTTCAGGTACCTACCACTCCTGCTATGGTGTGAAACAACACGAGGAGAAGCCTAAGAGATCCCGTGGCTTCGTACGTACGGTGAGCCCATAATCTATGGGCACCTGCTGTCACTCCAAGGCAACCAAGGATCGTTATAAACAATGCTGGAAAATTTATTGACTGATCACAAAAGGTATACGCTAGAATTTGATTATTGTTTTAATAGAATGAAAGAATAAAGCAATATGGATCATAAACCGCAATAATTTTATTACCGTTTGTTCCTCGAACAAATAATAAATTAAACTCTTGAAAGGACTATATTTTAGTGAAGGGGCACAGAACGATTGAAGCGATAAATGTATCACAAGTTACAAAATTCGTCGTATCAAACAAAAGAATAATAAAATACGTATTTTCTTACTAAAAATCACAGTCATCCATTTAGCGGAAGTGAACAAAAACCAGATAGCGTATATTCCAAGGACGTGTATATAAATGTACCACAAAATGGCCGCCCATATTATTTCTTGTTTCCTTGCTGGTTGTTTCTCGTCCAACATCGCGCTGTTTTTAAACAAATTGAAGATTACGCATGTCGCTCGACGAAACACAATCGGCACACATTTTCATATATTCAGAATACTAATTTAGATCATTAAAAAATAAAGTTCGATAAAAGTCACATAAAGTTAAAAAGGAAAAGTCGAAAAATGCATTTTAGGAACACCAAATTGAAGTCTCCATGAAGGAATCTAAAAGATTTCGAAGAACGTTTACAGCTTAAAAATTTATATTTTCTTTATATATTCTCTTAGCTAAGAATGCTACGAAATCAAACAACACACTGGAAACGAGAGGCAATACAATTTGAAAAGTGAATTCACGTGTTCAGGCAATTGTGGATCGAAATTTACCTTTTTCTGTAGCACGAGACACGCTTCTGAATAGTTGGAAAAGAACTACTTAAACGAATGCGAACCATAAGCCTCGTCGTCCGACCTTTTGGCTTCTGTTTGAATCTCATTAATGACTAAGATTTCACTTCGTCATTTCCTTTGTTTCAGTGTTCTTTAATTTGAAAATGAGTTTAAAGAATCGTTTCTAACTTGATCTCGATTGACGATAACTATCGCCCCCTTGATACGATGTTTAGCATTAGTTACAGTTGAAACTGCCTTTGAGATTTTTGCTATTAGATGGAATTACTAGGAAACATCATAACGAATAGACGACAAATCAGTAATTTCAAAAACAGGAAAATAGAAATTAAAAGGGCTGCATTGCGTTATGCAAAATCTTTGTATCAAGAAACTTTTCAATTAGAAGATTAAACAATTTTTAAGATATGTGCAAATCTAAGAACACATAATTTCATTATTGCCACTTATTGCGCTATATTGTTTATAAACTGAATCACCAGATTAATTATTCGTCTTCATCAAAATATCTAAGGACGTGTGAAAATATCAATATTAATTTAGAATACAACTGTAAAGGTAACTTTTGAACAATTCTTGAAAAATTTCTAAATAATACACAAAGCATCATAAATTATTAAAATTTTCTTTGTAATCAAATAAATAAGCGCATGGGAAAAATGTTAATCAGATCGAAATTAAAATGGAAATTTAGTAAGAAATATATAACGAGGAGGAGATTTTCATGACTTATCGATTTATGATCAGTAAAAATTGTTTATAGGTATGAATATTTTATTCCTTTACTTACAGGTTGATAATAATTTTTGTGATTTTCATTACTTTCTTTCTCTTAATTCGATTCTAACAGTAGTTTAATTAGATTTTATACAGTACAGACTTTTTTTACATTCAAATTAACATAGAATGCATTTCAATCCCATAATATCGTGGGGCATTCGTATCCTGACCTGTTGTGCGATTCATGGATTCTTTAGAGTATGTAAAAACGAACAGAAAGTAATTCTCAAGGTAATAAAAAGAAATTGAATATTTATACCTCATGTGCATATGGCCTTTGTTCAATTTCACACAATCGATTTTTTAATACAATAATTAAGAAGTTACATGCAATTGCACCATTTACAGTTATATGCGGACATTTAATGTCGCACATCTGTGTTTTGCAATTTTCTATATTTATTTTCTAGATTTATTTTCTAGATTCGTTAGAATTTTTTACAAATAGTTGTTGAAAGCTTAGATATTAAAACTTGCTTTAATTAATCCCTAGAATATTTTAATTATGGTAACTGGAACTCTGGTAACAAGCATCGCAATATAAACAAAACTAAATATACGTTCTGTAAAGAAGTCCAAGTGCATTCATTGATATTGTATATATATTTTATTTCTTATTTAAAAATAGAAACTATTTTGTACATTATGCCCACAAAGACAGCTTGTCTTAATCGACTCAAAATCGATTAACGATAGGTTCATTAACTTATGAGACCAACTTACAAGTTTCTCAAGTACCAAAAGTTGCAAATTATTTCAAAGAACACATAGTGAATTCTTCTATCAACAGTCTCGTGAAGATTATACATCCAAAAAGAAAGTATCATAAAAGACGAAATTCACCTAACGTCTTCCAAGTTTCTTAATACGTTCAATGCGGGAGGATTCTTAAAATCCCAACCCCAGTGATGAAAATTTTCTCAGTTTTCTTTTTGTCGTTTAATTGTATTTGAAAATAATTGGAAATGTATTATTCAATATTGAAATTATTAATTTGGTTAGAAATATTTAAAAATACCGATATTGATATATATATCAAATTCTGGAATTTGTCACTGGAAAAGAATAAATTAAAAGGAGACACAAATTAGGTCTATATCATAAGAATAATGCGCGATCAAGAATCGTAGAAACAAAGCAGGAACTGCTGGAAGACAAAGCGATAGATGATCGAGCATGAAGATCTAAGGGAGTTTACAGATTTTCGATATACATTGTACTTCAAGGTTCCCAACTAAAAGGGTCAATATATAGTGTCAATATTTATTGACAAACCACATTTTCGTTAAGAACCTTGAAATACTGACAATATTATTGTTCGTCTAATGGCATAAAGTGGCTATCACCCGGCCGTAGAAACATTAATACATTGATACGCTTGATACATTTATCGATTTCGTCACACTAAAGCAGCTTCTGCTCGATACATATAATACTTACAACAATAACATACACATACACATATATATGTATGTATATATATATACATATAAAACAATAACATATAAAATTCACCGAACGACACAAGAAAAAATAACAACATGGTGATTCATAATTCGTGTCACACACTCCTGTACGTTCAATTGTTCGCAACACTCGCGGAAATAGAAGGAACATAACGTCGACGTGTAATCACTAAAAATACATTATCACTCTTTCTTCCTGTCCATCTGTTTTAATTCTTGGAGATCCTCAATTGGAATGTCGGCATCACCGTAGCCCCAAACATGACTGCCATCGCCAGATCTGATCGCTCTGCGCCGAACCATCGCTGGTGACACGTATTTGCGATTGTAAGCCCAACCGATGTGTGCAAAAGCGTCGATGAAGCCCGTAGTCAAGTTGAACGTGTAGTTTCCAAGTTCTCCAGTCTTGTAATCCCACGGAAATACGTGATGAAAGTTGTGCCAACCTTCGCCTAGAGCCGCGATCGAAACCACCACGTTCTCCACCGGAGAGATGTATCTGAAAAATTTGCAAAATTTTTATTTGATCTTGAAGAAAAGATTCTACTAGAATCAACAATATAAACTATTATAAACCATGTCATTGTATCACGCCAAATAGAGTTACTGAAAATTCTCAGCGAGAATTGATTGTAAATATTCTAACAAAAAAAAAAAAAAAAAAAAAAAAAAACAATCTTGAAAAAGAAAACTCTATCGGTAGAAGTAATATCATTTGAAGTATTTTATGACGAAGGAGAATATACATAGAATGCAAGTTTCATGAAACGAGAAATCTGATCGCAAGAGTGTGGGTACTTAGTTCTGAAACTAAAAGTCATATGAATATATAATGCTACTTTCAGATTTAAAATAATGACGCAGAATTAAATTAATAAATCCCCTCTGAAATGTATGGAGAATTTTTGTGACCTCGTGAGAAAGTTTCTTTGATAGAGGTAATTTTGTGCAAAGTATTGATTTTGTGATATTGGAGAAGCTTGGATCTTTGTACAAATTTATATTCTGATAAACACTTAAATAAATGGATTCTAATCAGAGATTTATCTCGCTGATTGAAATGAACGGAGAACTGAAATTTCACACGTGCAAGCGTCTGATGTCTTCAAGTAACTCAAAACATCGTAATTTCGATATTTGTGATTTGGAATTTATTAAAATTGATTGCTTACTTATCGTAAGGTCGTTGACCCCACATGTGAGCCACGCTATTCACGAAGAAGGCTATGTTGAGCGTAACGCAGAAACGAAAGTTGAAGTTCACCCAGAAGGATGTCCAGACAGATTCTGACCAGAAGTAGCAAGGCACGCCGACCGGAAATCCAATGGTTAGAAGTGCAAACAGAGGTATGTAGTATCTGTAAACGAATATATCACTCAACGAAACTTATCAAATTATTGAAATTAATTCTTAGAATTCAGAATCATAAATTCTCGAAAAATATTTTTTTTCTCAATGGATTTACCTTTTTTGCCACATGACAAGTGGATCAGCTTCCAAGTCGCTCATGTCCACTGCTTTTCGTTTTGCGACAACATCAGGATGAGGTGTTGTAAAAAGCCAGCCCACGTGGGCGAAGAAGAAACCCCTTTTCGCGTTGTGGGGATCCGCATCGGTTTCGCTGTATTTATGATGTACCCTGTGGTCCAACGCCCACGCGTATACGTGTTTCTGTAGGTGAAAAGTGTTTGTAATTCATTTAGAAATTGTTGAATATTTAGGGAAATTAAAAAAGAATAATTATATTTCGACGTTCGAATTTTTTTTAGAAATTTGTTGGAATAATTTAGCTGCCGGAAATTAATTTCTTAGATATTTTGGTAGCAGAAAATTAATCTTTCAGTAATTGGTTATTGAACATTCATTTTTAAAGAATTAATTAAGTTAATTATCGGAAGATAATTTTATAAAAATTCATAAAAATTGGGATGAAGAGAAAATTACGAACTTGTCCAGTTATGGTGAATAGTAATATTAGTAAGAATCGAAGAGGCCATTTCGCTTTGTACGCCCTGTGGGACCACAACCTGTGCGCTCCCGCGGTTATACCGAATCCGGAAGTGTATATAACCACGAACGCTGTAACAAAACGCATCATAATATTCATAGCCCTGGCTTTTGAGTCGAACGTAACAAGTGTATTTCTAGTTCTACTCTCGCATCAGATATATTTATAATCTGAACTTGATCACATACAATGTATTCACAGTACAGACATATTTATATTATGCAATATATCTAATTTAATCATCTAAGCAGTAATCTGAAATTCTCCGAATGATAAAACAAAAATTTATCTCTGCCTTCTGTGTTTAAAATTTTTATTATTGTACCGATTATCAAATTTGATACCATTAATTACACCTTTAGTTTTCTCAATCTCTTTTATCCTCTCAAATTCTAAGAAAAATTCTAAAATTTAATTTAATGCCGACTAATTCTCGTTCATACAAATCATTCGAGCCATCAAACTTACTTACGATGTACTGTGCCAATTCGAAAAAATATTCCACGATAATCAACAGTTGTTCGTTACAACAGCCTTACATAATGTTTCGGAAGCATAAGAAACGGATTAAATTTGCGTATTTCTAACTCCACGCAATCGGATTGTTTCCAGTTCGTTCATATTCTCGCTTTCATTCATCTTCCTGCCTGTTTTGATTATCGCGTGAATCATCACCAAATATTCGAGGGTTTGGGCATTCCACACGCGCGGTTAACCAAAATCAAGAGGAATGTTCTGATTCTAATATTAGAAGGTGATTAAACTCGAGAACGATTTGCTTCTGTACTCTCATTCATGCTTTTTCTTTCGGATTTTCCACATTTTTAAATATTACGCTCTACATCCAAGATCTTAATGTTTTAAAGATATAACAGTTTAAACGGACGAAAGAATTTTTTAATTTCTATTTCTCGAAACGAAACGAAACGAAAATTTTGTAAATTTCTATTTCTTAATGAAAATAATTATTTAGAGATTGTGTCGTGGATTTCAACAAAAATTTCTTTATTTTATCGTATTTTGCGCTGTACGTCAGAGTTATTCGTGTTATGGTCGAGAATTAGTTCGGCTTGTCGAGCATCGATGACGAAGTCCACGTAATTTGCGAGGCCAAGAACAGTGTCATAGATTAATAATAATCAGAAAATGGCCTCGGTTTATTTCTGTCGTCGGTTCGAATTTTTGCAGCAGAACCGTTCCGAAGTAAGCACGCAACGCACTTCCGTCGTGGCTCTCGTTTCTGAAATGCATTATGTAATGATCGAGACACAAAAGTTTCATCTAATGAATTACATGTCACTTTCTATCGTTCCTAATCATAATGAAAGTATGTTAAAATGTTAGTAAAATTTATAAACGTGCGTAAAGAACAAAGATATTATTTAGAAGCAAGATATTATTGGAGAAATTTTTACAAAACCGTTGTTTAGAAGACCCACCTCCAGCGACCTTAACTTCGGCTTAAAAACTTATTAACAAAATAACTTATTAACCTATAAACTTATTAACAAATAACATTTAAGGAGTCAGCACGTGGTACATACGTGTTGTATACAATTGTTCTCACATTTATCGATTTGTTTCGATTTGTATTAGATTTGAGTCAGTTTGACCTTACTCAGGAGTGTGATCCTGATAACGTATGTGATGGTCAAGGTCACTGGAGGAGAGTTCTTTAAATAGCAGTTTTATCGAATTTTTTCCTATACCTCGAATTTTCCCATTTTATTCCTTCGATTTTTTATTTTTCTAATTGCTAATACAACTTTGGCAAGAATATTGTAGGATCGGAATTGGAATCATCGATGACCAATAATATATATTTACATATCCCCTTGCGTGAACCTGCGCGATCGATGCTTAATCTGATTGTTGAGTACTTCGTAGAATTTTCGCAGCCCAGTTAACTATTTTTCAGTACGATACGTAACGTATGATAGCACAATACAATATTGATTTCAGATTCTGACCTATAAACACAATACGTATGCATATGTATATTAATTATTGAGAATGTTGAATAATAATAAATAATAACCGATGAATCAGACAGACATTAAAATTTCAATGTTTTATCGACTTGATAAACGAATTATCTGAATATCTGAATATCTGAAGAAATATGGTCTTCTATCCTGAATGAGAGTCATGAAAAAGTAATATTGAAGTATTGAAAAGAGTAGGGGTGATTACATCGCTACTACTGCTTTATTCTTTAATTTAATCTTCTGTTATGTCATACAATCTACCGTGCTGATACTGTATCATCTTCGATGTAGAGTATTGTGAAACGATTCTTACACTGTGGATTATTCACTCCTTTTGCATTGAATTTTAGTTCGATTAAACTTAATTTTTATTTTCCGCTATATATTTATTTCTATTATCTATTTTTTATACGATATACTTATTTTTTGCTATTATACAATCCGTCCTCCGATCCAGCAATTTCATGCTCAAGGATATTTTTTTTACCCTTGGTTGACGAAAAATAAATATTATCCTTCCAGCAGCTTTCTAGGTTATAAAAAAATCAATTTCTTTCCTGGATTCATACGGTGCATCATCGATCGTATACAATATACAGTCACCCACAAAAGTCTTCGTACATTCTATAAAAAGTTTCTTCGAAAATCAATTTCATCTAAACGAAGCACATTGGAACGTCGTACAACGACCACATATTGTTACACAGCTACATCGTTAATTATTTTTACACGCAAAGCAATGATATAACAGTCCTTAGTCATATTAATTAATACAGAGTGCAATAACTTGGCAGTCAAATTTTCTAGCATGTCATTTGAACAGCAATGACTTTTCGTACATGGTAAACGAAGATGTTCGTAAGTAATTGTATGTACACGGTATATCGTTGAATACGACACCGTGAAAGATACGAAATATTTCCTCATCGATAATAATAACCACGAACAAACACTTACTTACTTACTTTCGACTACACTTACCCCATAACGTGGTAAGAAGTTTAGCTTCGGTGAAGATAAGGTATAATCCGTAAATGCAGCCTACGTGAACGAAAATTAACGCGATCAAATCCGGCCACGTGATACGAGGAACATATTCCACTTTACTGCTACGATAAGTTTCGTCAACTGCCAAATAGTCGTCTGTTTCAGCCAACTTACGATTCTTCGAATCGTTTTCCTTATATTCATCTTTCAACTGCGACACTTCGCACGCAGTGGCTGGAACTCGATCCTTGCTCGAAGACATTTTTATTTCACTTTTCACGAATTCGTCAGAAAATTCTAATCCAATGGAGGAGGAAGATATTCAGATGTTATTCAAATTTATTTCTTGCATCGTAGTTCCTTTCGAAGGTGGTGATATCAGTTGGGTGGACGAAAAATATTTCCTGTAACAACAATAGGTGAAGCGATTATTTTCAACTTTTTATCCTATAGTTATTATGCAATCGAAGCTTAATGGAAATATAATTTGAATTCAAAGTATATGTCCTTCAGGAAGAGCAATTCTCTCGTGACTTTTCATTTGACTTAGTCATTCGTTAAGAATTAATGTCGCGTTACACCGAAAAGTTAGACGAGATTGATAGCTGTTATGAACGATTCGGCTTTCAACCATCATTCTGCAAGTTTCATTCGATTTTGAAATATACTTCACACGTCTTTTAAGAAAATTTCATAATTTACATTCCGTCTTTTCATATATTATATATTAGTTCAGTATTAGATTATTCGGAAGTTTATTAAACCAAACGGGTTGTGTATTTTCCAATGATAGATTTTCCTTTTGGCAACTTAATTCGAATTATAATCACGTGTCTTTGAATAATATTCCGGAATTTGTATTACTTCCTTTACAATAAGTTATATATTATTTAGGAAATGTGTTAAACAACTGCCATAGTTTATCAATAATAAATTTCTTCCCTTTTCTATCTAATAAATTATTGAAACAATGTTACACACGAAACAACGTACAATGTTTCTTCCGGCTATACGATCTGTGTAGGTCGGTTCTACAATAAGTGAATATCTATGAATCGTTCAATCACTGTAGGATATCACTATACGCAACCAATGGTTGAGAAAGACTGAGTGATACAGCCCGACTGAATGTTAAACGATAAACTCTATCGATCGTAGATATTGCCATGTGTGGTATCACTACATGCGTTGATAAAATAATTTATTTTCAGATACTCATTACCATCGCACGTGATTGTATCCTTGTATTTTGTGAGTATTTTTTTAGTTTAGTTTACGTATCAGTTCCGACGATCTGCAGAAAGTTCATTGACGACCTTTATAGATATTTTGCAAAACGAAAAATTACATTGAGAAATAACAAAAAAATGAAGTTGGAAAATTACAACACTGAATTTTTCTATTGCAATTTGCGAGAAAGTTTCTAGATATTCAAGAAGATGAATTTTCAAATAAGTTCCTGGTTCAAATTAAATCGTCACTTGTCGTTTTAATAGATAATAATTGTTGCAGTAGAAACACTGTAACATGTTATGTATATACTGACAATGTTTTAAGTGGTGTACGTTTATCGCAATTTGTGCTTTCCGATGATATTTACACCTGGTTCGAAGAAATGCCCTATGTTATGTTAGATTATTGGTAATATTCTCCGAAACGTGGCACCGAGGTTCAAGTTTCTGTCCTTTATAAGAAATATATTGGCTAAAATCTATTATTTACTAGATAAAATATAGATAGATAATCGGGTCACGCATTAGTCTTGAAAATGAAGGACAAGCAAACGAAATATTTCAACACTTCTACAATGACACATTGAACTAGAAATAACTTAGAATCATAAATAATAATGCCGAAAATCAATTTAAACTAAATTAAATAAAATGCTTCTTGTTCGAATCGTCGATATCGTAACGAAAAATTATGAAAAATATTCAACTTTTAATTTGTTTCATTTCTAAATATTTAAGTCTTAACTATAGAAATTTTGTTGCTATTATCGCAAATAATTTTTCTTCTTAATACGTGCGTAATCATCTCTTTTACAAATCCTAAAATTCTTCACCGTGTTGTATTATACCAATAAACTGAAAACTCAAAGTCATTTCAGAGACAATTGGTTCATGCCTAAAATATAAATTTTTCACCAAATGATTTGGTTTTGCTTCAACTTTCTTTTATATTGTGTACCACGTAGAGTATTAAAGGGACGGGAATGTTATCGAAAAACGTTCTATTAGAAAAACGAAAAGTAGCGGAGGGTAATGTGTCTGGCGCCAGTCTTTCCGAGTGTACGGATTTCATATTCGTGTTCTTACTTAAACGTATCGTGATTCTCGTAAAAGTTGACGTAGTTACGAACGTTGATGAACACTCAATAAAGGAAACGGATACAGGAACGATACGACTGGCGCCACGTATCTTGAACACTAGGGGGTGGAGGTAATATTCCTTTGCCATAGGTGATGTTGCTCGTTTTTATGTTGATGCGTTAGAAAAAGATGCACATTAAAACGAAGAGAAAGTATTCCGTTGGAATAATTAATTAAGAATATTTTAATTAAGAAGATAGTAAAATTTTCTAAAGCACAATTGATATTCAGGGAAGATATTATTCTCTGTTCGGTTTCCGATTATGTGGATGATGGATATTATTCCCATAACATTCAACAATATGAATATACTTTCTTTTTCACAATTTTCGACTTTTCCACTCTTCTAATACAAGATAGTTATATAATCTGGTAAATAGTTATTTTTATCACGGTCCTTACGAAATGTGTTATAGCCCTTGTATTTCACGACGTCGCGAATGCTTCGTTATTTTTCAATCAGCGCGTCCAGTTCGTTCTCGGAACTCGATCAGATGTTCACGGAAAATTACGTTACGAATCGAAACGGTATTTACGAATCTCGTTAACGACCCCTTGATTGGACAATACGTGCCGCCTATATGTAGACGACTCGTAAATAAGTGTAAAACTACTGTGTCAGACTTCGACCAAAAACGTTTGGCCACATTTCCATGACGAAGAAGATACTCCTTGAAGCTTTTATACGTAGGAAATGCAAAACTTGCTTTGCTAATACGCTCGGTTAACGTCCGACTGCGAATCGATACGGTACATTTGCCGTTTCGGAAAGGATCGACCCTGTTGCAAAATGCAAGAACTCCCGTCTACTAGTAGATGGTGCGAACTCTTTTGCCACCCTCTGCCTATTGCTCGACACCTTTTTGTATATAGAATACCCGCGCGTATTGTATACCTCTGAGATGTTGAAAGAAGCATAAAAGGAGCATAAATACTAGGACAAATACGGGTCAAATACAGTCCTCGATTCTGAGAAATATTTTCTTGCGTGACGTGATGATACAATGGCCGTAATATTTAACGATCTAAATATTATCCGTATTATTATATCGATTTCAATGAAGATATTCAGAGAAATGTGTAACAGGCATTCAGAGTATTAAGAGCGACATGTAAAATTTATCTTTAATTTATAGAAGCCTCAATATGAATTTCATGCAATGAATTATACAAAATCGTACGAATGAATTATTTAGAACAGAATACTTCCGGAAACTATTTTCGAACAAAGATTGACACAGCCCTGCATCGTTTGCTTCAAAGACACCGAGCAGAGGTTTACAAAGTTCCATCAGGATTTTAGCGTAGAAAGTTACGACGGAAATTTGCTTCAGTAATAGACTGTTTATACCGCGTGACTTGGAAAATTTTCGCCAAGTTTTATACGTCGTATTGTTTTATACGAAGTATTGTTCTTCACAGGTACGATCTAAATAGTTAAAATAATGGCATTGACGAATCATGGACAATACATGGTGGAAGTTGGAAAATTCACAGTCTTGCACGTTGATTTCGTAAAAAAGTGCAGACTTCTCAATCTAACTGTAGCCAAATCTGTCGGAGTGATAAACATGCCAAAGCGATGAACTTTATGTAATGTTTCTTATGGAATTTGATGTTGATTTTGATTGAACTATGTAATAGAATTGAAATGTTGAATCTCAGTTTTCTATTGACAAATTTGTCTTATTTATTTAGTTAAAAAATGTATTCGAAATTAACGTGTACAATTAGCGCCGAGTTATTCCTGGCCAATGTTATATCAATTTGTAATAAACGTTTCTTTTTACACTTATCAAACAAACTATAATATACTATTAACGTGCAAATACTATTTTTTCCAATAATTAGCATTGAAATTTTACACCCCAAGAATATTTCATAAAGAACTATGCATTAATTTCCTGATCAAATACATACACGTTTTACATATCAATTGCGTTTTAGAATTTTCACCATAGTGTCAATCTTCTCCGCAAACATTTCATGCTGTCTTCGTTATTAATTTCTTTTTTTAGATCTATTTTAGATTTATCAGCTCTCAAAGAAACACGAATAAATATCCAGTAAGATCTAATACAATCTAAAATTGAATTTAATCATCGTAAAACGATCGTGCGCGTAATAAGAAACTTGATTAAGAATAATTACATCGAGTACACGGTTGGAGCTTCGTTCATTATTTTTCTTTTATTAAACATCCGATATAGCTATGTCCTTTGGTAAATGATGATTAATTAAAACGCAACACGGCAAATGTTGGTAATTAGCTAATGTAAAGAGTCACAGCATGTAACGAATGGGGGAAAAAGGAGAATCTAAGGCAAATGTTGCAGTCGATGTAGATAAATAAATACAATAGCGATTGTATTTGATCGAGAAAAAACCGGAATAAGGACAACAGGAACGATTTTCCTTCTTCGTCGTCGCGGGAGGGTGGGCGTCTTAATGGAAAAAGACACCGTTCAGAAGAGACAATTTAGAAACTCGTAAGAAGGCGTGAACCACTTGACATCACGAAACTGCAAAAAGATTATTTTCAGAGTTTTGTCGCGCAATAGTTTATCAACTAATATCACTAATATTAAGGAATCAACAAGTTATATATAATAAGAGGTAGATATCTTCTTTACAACTTTTGTTATTTTACTTGTAACACTTGTCACTTATGAAATGCTTAATAACTTCTAATTTCTAATTTGTAATATTCTCTCGAATAATTTTCCATATTTTCGATACTGGACGTAGCTTTATGGTTGTTAGTAGCAAAGAATTCTGTGATTCATAAATTTGCAACGATCTAAAAAATTTCATTTTGCAATTTTTCTACTTTTTATCGTAACAAAGCGAAAAACAATCGATCAGCTTTCGATATTACAAACGCATTATCCGCTTACAATCCTATTTTAAACGACATTTAAGGACAAATAAGAAGCATAAAGAAGGAAAATAGATTATCGACAATGTGTTTATACAAGGCAGTACGTGAATGAATATATCAAGATCGATTAGTGACGCACGAGACTAATAACTATGTGTTTTTACAAATGTGGGACACAATTTCTGTGTCGTGTTCGCCTTCCATTTACGACGATATAATCTTTAATCAGAATTCATTGTTGAGAATTCATAGTTCACGGCCGAATCGTTCTTCCTTTTGGTAGGTCGTGATTCTCTATTGAAGTTGATGTGAAACAATCAACCGATGACAATCGAAATAATATCGTTCGTAAACTTAAATAATTGCATTGAACACTTTTTATTTTTCATTGATCTTCGTTGTTTTTAAATTTACGTTCTATCACAGAAAAAACAGAAAATGAAATAAAAAAGACTGAGGTAAAAATTTGCAGTGATCTTTAACTAATCGCAGGTCTCATAATCGAAAATGAATAGGTGCCCGCGCCTGATATTACGCCACTTACGAGTAATAACGTATACTCTTTGTATCTATAAAGACTTGTTACGAGTCTCTTAAGGCTATCTGATACAGTGATGAATCATTTGAACATACAAATAAAAGATGGATACACGCGCTGTATTTAAGACGCGACCAAATAAGACCAATCATCGATCTGAATTCCTATGTAACGTTTTGTAAACGAATGACGAGCTGGTCGTTTTGCCTTCGATCTCGCTTCTTACGTGTACGTTAGCATTTACGATTACATAATTGAAAAAAATGGCAGCTTTGTACTTTAATAAAATATTGATCAATCATGTGATCGAACTTGAGCAAATTCAGTTCAGCCAAAGGAGCATACTGTTTTTGCGAATCTTCAAATAGGATAAGATAAAATTTATAATAAAAAATCTCGTAATATCGATCCATTGAAAGTTTATCAAACTACTTATTAGAACTAAATAGAAGCATCGCGTAATTCGCGATCGAAATACGTGTTTTATGTTACTATGAAATCATACCTCGATTATGCTAGAATTTCATTCATAATCGAGGAACGGTTTAACCATCAATCACTACTGATTTATGTTTCCTGTTTATGGTAATTTCCATTGGAATGCCTGACTTAAAGGAGCACATAACTTCTAACCTTGATTATCTTAAATCATTGAAGTTGTAACAAATTTATTTCCGTTCATAGAACTCATATTTTCCATTAGGGTAGATTAGTACGAGACGAATATTTCACTTTAAAATTGTTAACAATTTTCTGTCATATGTACGCAATCGTTATATGAAACATTTGTTACATTTTGAAACTTTAAAACTTACAATTATCGAAACCATGAAAGTATCTACATATGTAGATACTGGCAATTTTGGCAAAATTGTTATTGATTTTTATTAAGATAAAAAGATATATTCTACATATTTGTCCATTCTCATTTGTTCATGTTTATTTAAAACACACTAAACATAGGTAGTTCTAATGTTGATAAAATGAAACGAAACACATGATGCTTCTAAACAGACGTTTACGTAGTATTATATAGCACAGTAACACATTACACCAATTTCCTGCGAAGTGTACGTAGCTAAAAAATTATTTGATTAAATAAGAATTCCACAACGCATACGGAGCCAGCGCCTATAAATAATTATTCTCATCATCGCGCTCCAAGGCTGAATCTAACATGAACCACGTACGAGTACAAGCATATTATATATACGTGGTACAGGTGCACGTACTATGCAGCTGATGATGATCCAGCGGATCACGTCGATATTTTCACGTATCTCTTCAAGCCAAATCTAACCAGACGTCGATCTAAAAATATACTCGAAAAATAGAAACATCGCTGTCCATGGTATCGGCATAGTCGTCTATCATATTAGCGTGCATCGAATGCGTACCTCGCGTAGGTATTGTTATTCGACTGGCGCAGATAGGCGTTGCGATATCGTTCGTGTAATTAGGATGTAAAGGGGCGTTTAGATTAATATTATTACCAAAATATTTAAGGTTTTCGACATTGTATCGTTAATATATTGACGGATATATATATCGATGGTCTAGAAAGACTCTTACGTAGGATACTATTGAGAACCATAAATATCGACAATAACATTGATCGTCTTTAATTCTCCTCTACAATAAGATTGCGTCGAACGCAATTAGGGTATCCCATATTGCAGGCTGGTTGGAATACGGTTAGTAGTTTAGCCAAGTAGCAAGTAAAGCTGAATTTACATTGCTGGCTTTGGAGGATCACTGTGAATGAAACGTGAATGAAAACGACGTTTTTTTATTAATCGTTCATAGTGATCATCCGCAATGATACAGTGTAAATATGGCTTTATTTGCTATGTACCTACATATACTTTAAACTACTTGCCGTGCCTGAACCAGTCTGAGGAGGCCAATCCTTGTCAACAATTTCCGAGGTCACTCAAGCCAGATAAGAAAAAGATTCCGCTTTGACTCTTACAAATTGTCAAGGCAAGGCGTGGATCAATTAAACTGACGTGTGTGTAAACTCTCATACATACTTACATAAATTGACGGTAGAATTAGATATTCAAGAAGTACGTAGAAGTTGATAAGAGATATTGGTTCGTTGTCTCGCCTATGTCTCTATATGCTTCTTTATTGGTTATCAATTTAACGAAGAAAAAAGTACAAATTTATCATAGTGGTTATGAGTTGCACCTGTTTACCTTCCACTTGTATGACGACGTCGTTTTATGAATCATTTCTTCCTCTAATATTCGATTCTGTTTATTAAGAGTGATCGAACAGTCACAATTTAACACGTGCATATCGTTGACAGCTATCAGTTATATGTATTTTATCACCGGTATGATGATTATCTAATCGATCATCCTTTGCAGTACACTTACCTTTCCAATATAATTCTCTGTCGAATACCCATATGCAAAATCCATCAAAATTCGCATAATACATCCGTAGTAGGCTTCTTTATTTAACTGATTTTCAGATCAAATAATTCATCGTCATATTTATCATATCGTATTATATCACTATTTCAATGATTATCTGATCTATCACTCACTATAACATGCTTGAATCTTAAACATGGTTTTCCAAATCTCCATTAAACACGTCTTATTTGAAAATTCGGAGGAACTTCGCGTCAGAGAAGCATTTCATAGGATTTATCAGTTCACATTTAATCACCATTTAATAAGAGTATCTGATCGCTTATGATTCATAATATCCGCTTCTTCGACACGATTTTGTACTTTTTCACCTCGCAAACTCTAAGAAACTTTCAGAAAGCAGATTTCTCTAAGCATCTGATTAGAACCGAATTGAAACACCTGCGATGACGCGGCTACTATCACGACGAATACGTAGAATTTAACACAGGTGTTCTCTTCAGGTGTTTCGCGGCTCTTTCAAGTCAGTCAATTAGATCATGATAACTCGCAACTGGAAATTCTGGAAATTGGGGTTTTACGATCGCGACATCGCATCAGTTGGAACGATCTCTGATAGCGACGAAGATTCTTCGAAATAAGGAGGAGAACTTTTTCGAAGAATTTCGGATGCCGATTGGATGAAAGTATTTAGATATGTGGTAGAAATGGATTACAGTGTGACACCTGTTCCTTCGTGTGATCTCTAGCCGGTTCCATGCTTCGTTCCGCGATCCGCGTGGAATAAACACTGTCCTGATCGCAAACTCGCGCGCCTCGAGTAACAAACTCGTTCGTTCCGTGCGCGTGTACTCACGCCGCCACGAAACACGCCGACTAGACACGGATTGGCACGAAGCATGGGAATCTTTGGTTAAATCTAATTCCTTGTGTTACACAATACGTTATTTGCTAATAAATAATAATTAGCTATATTTTTATAAATGGGTACGCATCACGCGAAAGACTTCTAGTAAAAACTTTATAAATATATCTTAGAATTCAATAGATACGTGAAAACTGATATTTAAATTTCTGTATAATATATACATATGCTCGTTTTGTGAATAGAAAATTATGTGTGTTTTTCAATGTGCGAATATTATTGTATAAAAAATTTCCTTGAATCCATCGCGGATGATGACAGATGTAAGAGGTATACGCAATACCTCTTTAGAAATAATTATAGAGCTTGACGATGAAGAGTTTCTACGGTATGTGTTTTTATTTTTATATAACACAGTCGACATAACATAGGGTCCTTCAGTGAAATTGAAATTTCTTTCCTCGACGAAATAGTCGCTGGTGGACGTAACTCTTCGTTGAATTTCACAGGATATTTTGCAGGCAGGGAAGGTATAATTCTGCCACGAATTTTACTTAAACTTAACTTAAATACAGGATGCAAATTAATACTTTGCGTTCGTGAAAATTTGTGCGATACGATCGATCCGCAACTCGAGAGAAGATTTTATACGGCAGACGAATTGATCACTTTCATCGACGTTAACCGTTTCTGAAAAATGAAATATTAATCGTATATTCTGATCCTAAAATTAAGGAACTTTTAGAAAGTGGGTCGTAATCGATAGAAATTCAATTAATTTGAATTTACAAAATTCTATTTATTTCTTTGCGAATTCAAATCGCCAACTAGTGGTACTTCGGGCAGCAAAGTTCTCGTGTAATTTCTTCTTTTTCATCGTACAATATTCATACTCTGAGCCATCATAAAACGAAAAATCTCAGGAAGATCTGGAGATCAGTGATGTGATAAAATTTAAAGATAACTAGAGATAGAGACGTATAAAATGCTACATTTTGCTACAGTGCTACGCGACTAGTAACGTTTCTCAGTATGTTCTTTGATAATTGACTATTATAAATACACTAAGAATAGATGACACACACGCTACAAGTTACGCGAAATTCTAGCGGTTTTGAAAAACATCAACGATTATCAATATAATGAGGAAACAAAAAGTAACGTCGATTTCATAATTGTTGATGCATTTACGTGTGAACATCCTCTTTGTTAGTGCAAGGACGAAAAAAACAAAGCATTTATCTTTATTATTATTCACGGAAGATTTATCGGAAAGATATCGTTGTGTTTTATTAGAAAAATATTGAAAAATATTTATTTCTATATAACTGTAATAATATCACTTGATTTTTATCACTTTTAAATATTTTGTTTACACAAAAACTGATCTATAAGTCTGATTCATGTATAAAATAGCGTTTTTAATTCCGTGATGTCAGATGTTTATTTTTTAAGATTATACGTCAGTCTGTAGCAGCAGTTACACAAGAATCAACCTTGCAAGCCTATTATACCAGTTTGAATTCAAAAGACGCGTTTAAGCAAATGTAAGAATGTTTCGAATGTCTTATATCAATTTTATCCTTCGTTATTATTAATAAACATTTCGAAGATTATTTCAAATTCGTATTTTCATTAATAATCCTATGCCTGATCATCGATATTATACAATTTTGAGAACATTGGACAAATGTGTCAATTCCATCGTAGATTCTCTTATTTCAAAGATTATTTCGAACTCTTTATCCCTCGTTAATAATACCTTAAATCTGATTACTCGGAATATCGTTAAATATTGGTTTGAAACATCTGATAATATTGGGAATACATCATTTTTCTGTCGTGTCAAATAATTAAGAGATTAAAATTTCTAATAACAGGTGGCTAATTCGTAATCGGTATCGAGTTTAGATCTGTCTTAGCTTCAAGAATCTAAATATAACGCGCTGAAGGCAAATTATATTCTTTGCAGAGTTAATCTTATCGAGAATTTATGCTTTGCGGTTTATGCAAATTCATATTTTAATGAACGTAAGTAAAGAAATGACACATAACTCGAAATTGGTTTTATTCTTCAAATGTTATGGCCACTACTCTACTTTGCGTATCTTTAAGTATTATGTCTATTTTGTACGTTTTAGTGTATTTCAGTTCGCTCTGTATGCATAAACATCCGGAATTAAGTTATTATAGTTATTTAACAGAAAGAGACGACGAAGGCTGTTATCATTGTTACGTTGCGTGCGATCGTAACGTAAAATTATTACAGAGCCACTAAGAGAACTGATTCTTTGATTTCTTATCAAGTAACGAGTCACTAAGATATTAAGTACGAATAATCCCACAACAAAATGAATCACGGATATAATATTGAAAAAGAAGATTGTTTATTGTTTCCATTTAGAGTACAAATGTCAATAGTCGTTTTATCGTTATGTATTACCATCCTATTTTAAATGTACAATATCATTCTATTTTACAGTCGTTCAATTTTTCCATGCTTACAATTAGCGACTTGATGCGTACACAACAGTTGAATCGTTTAATTATAATCTTAAGAAATTTCAATCGTAAAAAAATTATTCGTGGACGAATTGGTATAAAAAATTCTCAAAAATTTACTACGATGATATTGATTGATTTCATGAAATCTTTACCTAGGTTTCATTTCCTTAATTACGTCCATAAACGTATAAAGATACATAAACTAAAATAACTGAATTTGAAAATTCGAAAGTAAATGTAACCATAGCAAGAGAGAAACTTCTTATCATCGATCAGACAAAGGAGAGATCTGGTCACCTCGTTCAACTCGTATCACATTCTCTGAGATACAATCGTTCAAGAGATAATAGACGTTTCGTTATCTCTGCTTTCACAATGAACCTCTACGGTCTAGAGCGGTGAACGTTAGAATTACATATAAACTGTTAAACAGCGGTATCTGCTTCACATTAAGACCCAAGACAAATTTAATCCAAAATGACTTCGACCTTAACAGAATCAATTGCATTATCGATAGACTTATCGGAGAGAAATCTCCCGAGAATACAAATTCGCAAGACAACTCAAACGCAATTCAACTTTCCTGCCTCGCTGTTTTCTTCCCACACTGTTCTGTCGAGGATGCAACAGATCTCATCGAAGGAATCTCCCACAAGTACGATATGAAAACAGTTTTCTTTATACATATTAAGATATTATAAATAATCAGCTCCTCGGACTGAGGAGCCTACTCCAATAGCTAGAGACGCCAGGTCTCTATAAAAAATCCTGCTCACGTGGGAAACGTGAAACTGGAGGAGTGTGAGCACATTGGTCACGGAACACGAAAGTTACATGAGACCGAAGTAATACGACTGTGTATATGACAGCAATAGCAGAATAGAAATTAATTACGGGGCAATTTTTATTTTTTAAGCGATCAGCGGACAAATTAAAAATTCCGTTAACTGATCAGCGAATCCGGAAATCCACGTCATCTTAATCACCGGCTCAGAAGTCCCAATCGGAAATCGTCGTCATCCTGATTACCGTTCCGGAACGACCTACTTAAAAGAGTGTTTTTCCAGAATCATAGCAGTATCAGTGCGACACCCTGATGGAGCCAATCGCAATGCTGGCAAAAGTTTGGAATTCTTTTCCTTCTGATCTCGGCCCTTTTCCGGAAACCTCAAACAGTGTTAGACGAAGCAGCGTTAAATGTACGAACGTTAGGCGCAACAGAGTGAATATTTATCAGAAGAAATTACGATAGATAACGAGAACCGAAGATTAATAAGAAATTATGAGAAATCTATAAATTGTTACGTATTGAAATGATATATAAGTTGCATTTTTCTTTTACAATTTTAATTTTATACAAATCAGAGTTTCCGTATATATATATCGATGCTCGCTGGTCATTTCGATTTTTAACTGTTATGCGTGATTATTCTTGTGCTAATCTGCCATTCGATAAATTTCATCACAGTGATAAGTGGAAGATTAATACTTGGCAAAAAATATACAAACTATAATAATTATTATGATTGCCACGAATTCTACCACATTCGTATTTTTATTGAAAGATATTTGAAAGATATCTGTACTCTCGTGTACAAACCTGACAGAATCATCAACAAATTTTATTTTTAATGAATTTCTTAATGAATTTTTGTTTTAACGATTTATTGTCATAAATTATAGTATTCTCCGCTTTTGTAGACATAATTAATGAAACTATCCGAAAGTCAAATATAACACGGTTCTCTGTTACCAGCAATTTTCTACAGACTGTGCCCTATTCCCTTCAACAAACTAGATATTAAATTATAATTAATAACGAAATATAACATTGCGTATGAAGGACACATATTTTACAAACATATAATATGTACTAATTTGCGTTTTATATTTTAAACTTTAAACGCCATTTTAAACTTGCAACAATTTCAAATTTTCAAGAAATCTTCCAAGAACATTTCAAATCTCTCAAAAAATGTCAATTTCGTTATCCTCCGTGAATGTTATCGACGCAGTCGAACGAATAAATAGTTCCCAACGCCTCCGTCATTGACATGGGTGGCGTTATGCTGAATCGTGCGCTCCTGATGTCCGGGTACGCTGGGCTTTTCGAATCCATTAAATATTTCTTACGATTCTTTCGCTTTTTTTACGGCAGTGACGCGCATGTACCGAGGGGTAGCTACCCCCACGCAGACAACACGGTTTCGACACGGTAGAGGGAGAGAAAAGAGCAGGTCGGAAGATAGAAAACCGCAGTCGAACTAAGGGGGTGGTTCGATGGTCGCAACCCCAGATATCACAGCGCAGTTAGGCTCGTTTTCCATACTGATTCGAAGTTATCGACTGATTTTTTCACCGGGTGATCCATGAAGGTGGTTTTTCTGTCTGATCAAATATCGGTGATTTACTTACTCTGGAATTAGAAAGTGTATATAATTGCATGTTAAGGATTGCTCATAGACAATGTTGTTGCTAGGTTATGATAAATCGTATCGAGGTGATAATTGACGTGACTGCTTGCTATTTGAATTTTAAGTGGATAATATTGGGTAAAAGTTCGTTCTGATCGATGATGGGCGATATTCATAGAAATAAATAGGATATAGTATCGAAGTGAATTGTACACGCGATTTAAAGGATTAATAAGCTACCGGGTGGTGAAATTTGTGTTGTGTAAGTTGTCAAACATCGGTCGTGATATTTAACTCGGATAATTTTCATCTTTATTCGCGTTGCACTAAAGTTAAAGTCTCGTGAAAGTTCATGTGAGAAGTTCGTTAATTAAAGAGTTCAATTTTTAATCGAAGCAAATTGTTCAAGAATCGCGGAATATCTTTTTCATTTCCTAGGCGAGACAGGTAACATTATTTATGAGTATCTTTAACAGTGTGTCGTTAGTCGCTGAAAAATAATGCACGTATTCATGAAAAGCAATTTCTATTCTAATTTCAATTTGTTTTTCATATAACATCTCATCTCGTCAAATTAGTAGAATTGAATTCCTAGCTTTATTCGACATTTCTAGCAGTTGATTGCTGTAACATTTTGAGGGATGTAAAATATAGAAATTTATTACTACACAAATACTGATAATATTGTATTGGAATTACGCGGACGTATAACTTAACGTATAATATAATTTTAATATACTGTTAATATTTGTATAGTACAAAATTTTTACATGATAATACATTGTAATATTTTTCACTGAATAGTCAACAGTATAATATATAATATATATTACGTTACAGTTTACGATTATGTTATTATAATTATAAAATCTTTTATATTATCTTTGTTAAATAATACATTGTAATATTTTTCACTGAATAGTCAACAGTATAATATATAATATATATTACGTTACAGTTTACGATTATATTATTATAATTATAAAATCTTTTATATTATCTTTGTTAAATAATACATTATAATATTTTTCACTTAATAGTCAACAGTATAATATATAATATATATTACGTTACAGTTTACGATTATATTATTATAATTATAAAATCTTTTATATTATCTTTGTTAAATAATACATTATAATATTTTTCACTTAATAGTCAACAGTATAATATATAATATATATTACGTTACAGTTTACGATTATATTATTATAATTATAAAATCTTTTATATTATCTTTGTTAAATAATACATTGTAATATTTTTCACTTAATAGTCAACAGTATAATATATAATATATATTATGTTACAGATTACGATTATATTATTAATAGTCAACAATATAATATATATTACGTTACAGTTCACGATTATATTATTATAATTATAAAATCTTTTATATTATCTTTGTGAAATTTATAATTCACTAGTGTGACCGAATGTTATAAGGCAAGAAATTAAATCATACAATGCTCCAATGTTGCTGCGTCTATTGTGACGTTCAATATCATTATTATTTCGAGAAAAAGTTATTTAAACACATAAGAATGCTTCAATGTTCGTCCACTTTCCTAGAAAAAAAGTTTGAAAATTTTGCTTTTATCTTGTTTCACGTCCCATGCATGTGTAAGTGGACTTAATTACTAGTTACTAGGCAGAGCCACGATTTTGCCCATACGATGTTTGAAACTTCTTAAATTTTTATTTTCAGCTACTAGTTATTTTACTGTATATTTTTGCCAACTTTTATGTAGGGATTCGCTTATAGACAGCTGCAGATAGTAACGATATTCGTACATTTATAATTTCCAATTTACTTATATTTATTTCATTTGTAATTATGCTTATCGATCTACATTCCCATTCCAAACGTTCACTCACGACATAATATATCCATGCATATTCATCTCGTCGAACACTTATAGAACCGTGAATCTAATAACGTCGCCATACCGTTCGTCATAATTAAAATAATTAATAAAATACAATTGTTAATTGCTCGAGCTAAAGCCTGTAATCTCGCATTGTAAGAAAGTAAATTGCTAAATGCGTGTATCGCGAAATGATACAATATTTTAGAACTTAAACACTAAATTGGAAAAATTCGCAGAAACTTTGATCGGTTTCGTCATTTTAATAGCTCTACGTAAACTTCACAAACATAAAATATATCTTCTTGCTTCGAATCTTAGAAATTTGTTCATTTTCATTTTTTACCGTGATAAACGTTTGGCAATCGCCTTTAGCTTGAAAGACAAAACCTGTGCTTCGGTAATCTTTGCTAGCAAGAATATTGTTATTAAAAGCACTAAATACCATGCCTGATATTGACAAAACCACGAACGTGGAAAGTTCTTCTACCCGCAAACTATGCGCTAGACTCCCGTTATTCACCGCTAACAAGAAATATATTAGGAATTTTTTAACGAAACAACCTTGTGTAAAACAACGAATGCAGAGCTTGGATTAGCTACAACAACATTTTGTCAGCAAAAAGCTCCTTATCGGAGACACGAAGTTCGCGGTCATGTGTCAATGGAGCGCAATCTCTGACACGTGAATCACGTCTGCTGGAACTGTACACTTTCTAAAGCATTATACGAGACTCGCTCAATTTTATTTTCAAACTAAACCAGCCGTGTGTTCTTCTCGCGCGTAATAGCAGATGTGTACGAGAGCTGAGTACCGTTTAACAGGTATGAATTGCCTGAGGGCAACTCGAAAGTCCAGCTGGTTTCGTTCGAAACGGAACTTCATCTCTGAACTTTGTGTTCCCTTTTTCATACTCTCCCACAGACATCCTCTACACTTATTTCTGTGTTCCGCTTCTTCATCGACGACGAATTACATTGGATCATTGAACAGGTTCGATCAGATTCGATCGCTGAAGAAAGTTTCACTACTGATTTTTCCTTTTTCGTTGCCAAGATAATTGGAGCAGCCGTTGAGGACATTTCGTTGTAGTTCTCGATGCTTATAATTTGTTCGCCAGGCTCTTGGTGCTTGTTGCCTTTCGACGTGGACGCGAAAGATATTAAAAGAACTGCTGAAACTCGTTTTTCGGCTGTAGATCAAGTTGATTTTCAGTGCGATGCACGAAATCGTATGCTATAAACTAAATGGCTTCTAATCTTGATTAACGCGATGTTAATTTGCCTTGGTTCGCAGGGTAATCTTGCAACACTAATACAATTTTATGATCATGATTATCGATGTTAGCGCTGTTTGGAACTTGGGACAGTAGTTAGGCTTGGTACTGAATGTGATTTAATTAATAAAATGAATTGCATTTACTCCTTTAAATGTGGTTTATTTGTGGAAAAATAATTATTAGAGTTAGAATTATCCGGAATTTATGGCGATAGTCGGATTTCTTCATAGTTCTTTTAACTAGTATTATTAATTGCGTTTGGTTTCGAATATTATACGTATACCAGGCCGATAGTTTTCAGGTCCAAGTTAGGTATTTAGAGAGATCGATATTTCTATGCACTTTGTGGCGGCACTTATTCGCCACCTCATTCTGCGTGTCA
The DNA here is from genome assembly GCF_024516045.1 of Bombus affinis. Lineage (NCBI taxonomy): Eukaryota > Metazoa > Arthropoda > Insecta > Hymenoptera > Apidae > Bombus > Bombus affinis. The sequence goes on from NC_066346.1 coordinate 10,592,637, forward strand.
GATGTAACTGTAGGTTAGTATCTCTTCGTGATTATAGTATCTCTGAGTACTTGGTAATACTTGCAATCGAAGATACTGTCAGCTTTTAGTTCCACTTAACTTCCATAACAATATAAATTCGTATCCCTAATCTACCGATAACAATTCGTATGATTAATATCATATTTAATAACATTTCTAATGTAATTTTCGTGTAAATTCGAACGAGATTTAGATTTTAATAGATTGGCTTCCGAATATTCTGTCATTCGTATATCTAGGCCATTTTAGTGTTCGGTCAAGGATACATTTTTTACTCTCGACTCGAAATCACACTCTCTTCATTCGCGTTTATAATCACTTGTTGACGAGAAGTCGCGTTTGTAGGAAAATAATGATAATTATTTAACTTTAATTAGAGACAAACGAAAGTTAAAATACTAACGATAAGATACATTAATAGTTTGTTATATATATATGGATGATAATTCTGATATTCATTTTATTAGTAATTCCAACATTACATTTATATATTTATAATTCTGATAATTATTCTATTAGTAATTCCAAAATTACATTTATATATTTATAATTTTGGAACTGTTATCAGGAAACGTTTGCAAATAGTTTCCTCCTATTTCCAGAAAGATTTGCATTTGTCTTTTCGTTGGCGAAAAATCAAGTGCGAGGATGAAGTCATCTCTTGTTCTGGTTCCTAATATTGTCTCTTAAACTAATTCACTTGTGTATCTTTTGGGTATGTACGTTTACGGATCAATATTTTTCTTTCGAGCCTGATATTGATAACTATCATGTAAATTGACTGTTACCGCGAAATCGATAAGAGCTGATACGTGCGAAACAATACGATTATCATTCGAGATAGTTTTCAATTTGCGAGTAACAATTTGCCATTGGAAGAATTTTAATAAATTCAATTTTACAAGTAATATTTTACAAATAATATTACGAAAAGTAATTAAGCAATTAAATAAATTACAAATTACCGGTGTTTAGAGAGATATCTTTATTCGTAAGGTAGCTAGCTGTTTCTTTCTTTAATAATTCAAGAATGAAATTGCATAAATGTAGTAATGAAGAATTAACTGTACTCAATAATTTCGCAGAGCGATATTTTAACCGGAAACCGCGCTATTGGCTGATCGATGACTCAATGTTAGCCATTGCACTGGAAGTTTATGCCCGACAAATGTTTGCAGACGAACTTTTCATAGTGTTTCATTATTTGGAACGCGCGCCAATAGTTTCGATGAGATAGATGATAATTTATTTCCGTTGACCAAAACGACCGTGAAGAAATCAGAAATATTCGATGGTAATGACTTGATGCCACTTTGAAATACGACTGTACGGTCAGCGTCCTTCTTTATTTTAATTTAGTAACTCTTTCAATTCGTTCTGTAACTGTACTCTTTCTCTTTTTCGTTTATGTCCCATTTGGTGTTTTAATGTTCATGCGTTGTGCTAGTTGAGACCGAACTATTATCTTTCCTTTTATTATTACTATATGCTTTATTTATTATATGTTATTATACTTTATTTTATCCATTAATAATCAGTTGAAAGACAATTTTTATTGCGTTCTCATGGAATAATGTCTAACAACGTAAATAAACAAATATCTGTTTACCCGATCAATGCGATAGAACTGTTGAGACACGCATAACGAACTTTGGATTATATCTTGCAGTGTTTTCTTTTTTTTTTTTATTTTATCCCCTACCCATACTGTTGTTTATCCTTATTCTTGATTTGTCTATTTGCGTTTGTAAATGTTAATTAATATCGATTAAACTTCATTATATTTAGTATAAGAAAAAGAAGAGGAAAAGATGTTAATCAATACATCAGCCTTCATATCGACGAAGATAAATTGTGACCTTTTGTTAAACGAAACTAATCTACGATCGAAATATATTCTGCGTTTACAATGCCATTTCTCTTTTTTTCTTATAAATTTGTTAAATAATCGGAGATAAATCATGCAGTTTTACAACGGCTTCAATAATTTAGTCTTTTTACACATTTAGTTATACTTTTGCAAGTTCACTTTTCTATTTGAATCTGAAGCGTGAATTTTACATTTCGTAAGTGAATGTTTTCGTATAATGTGAAAATTCTTAAAAAATGTCACAAAACTTAGTCAATAATCGTAATTAAGAAACAAATGCATGTGGGAAACGTTTAACAATGATCATTGAATATCAGATTTACGTAATCGATCGATCATGTGTCAACGGTGGATATAGAAATATTCATATCTATCGACAATAACGACAATTGTGCCAATTGCACATTATGCACATTTGCACCTGTATTACTATGTCAATTCTGTTTACTATGGCAATTTCATCAGTGGATTATTGTGACATTGATTTACGAAATAACCTCTTTCAAATGATCGAGCAATGCGAACTCCTTTTGAGAAAATTGAATCGGATATTTTACTTTCTGGAGTAATTGGATTTTGAGAATTTTGTCTATCCTGAAAGTAATTCACGAAGCGCTGAAGCTCGATTCTAAAATTTACTAAATAAATGAATCATCCAACCTATTTTAAGAGAGTCGAATAAAAATGCTTACTTTTCTGTGTTATTGAATTTAGAAATGTGGTTTGTTCCAAAAATGATCTTCGAGGTACATTGAAGTTTCTACTTGAGGAAAAGCAATATTTTACTAGGCACATTTAAAATCTACAGACTATTATCTCAACGATGAAATTGTTAATCTTCCGCTTGGAACTTCTAATTTGAACACTAATTTACTGGAAAATGTATCTTTTCTTTCGCATTATCACTCACTGTCATTCGGTGCCAGTTTCTTAGTAAACCGGTGAAATGGAAAATATTACGTTCCAGAATTTGCCAGATTCCAAGTTTAATTCTACTTCGATCGGTTTAATTTTTAATTCCCTCTAAACGAAGTGTTAAAGTATTTGCGCCTTAAAAAAATATTTTCGATTTTACTAAATCTAATACACAAAGAGCAAGCTATATGGTATACAATGAAGATCGCATAAGAATAGCGACTTTTTAACATTGGAGGAAATGCTAATGAAGCAGAAAATTGAATGGCTTCGAAAAAACAGAATTGTTACTTGCTATAAGAAAAGTATGGAACTATTTACGCGGAAAAGATTATCATTTTAATTCACTATTATTTAAAAATCGGCGATTCTCTATATAATTGTTTATTTGACATTTGTATTACTCTCGTATTTCTACATGTGTTATTTGTAACATGTTTCGCTGATAGCCGGTAGAAATAATAGTGTGCATCAATTTTTGACATGTAGATCACGATTTACATTCCACCTGAAAATAATTCACGACATTCGTCAGTCTCTTCTTTCGTCGTGGCAAGCGTGTTTTGCCCGTAGATATGTACATCTTCTAAATTTCCAAGAACAGAGAGAATTGGGACACGAGAAAAACAGACAAGGAAACGAACGAAAATCAGTGGGACAGGTCGCTAAGAAACTTACGACGTACTGATTACACGTTTGTTCGAGCTTCGTGCACTTACTGGACTTATGTCAAAAAATTGAACTACGTTCCCGTTCTTGAGTTACAAAGATGCATTTATAACCTAAGTTTTTTTTACGTTTTTATAAATTTACAGTTAGGTGGCAACAGTAAATTAAATGATTCGAATTTTTTACTCCTTTACTTAGGATGGATAATTTAGTATAATTTTTATGTAGTGTACGGTCCACTCAGAAACTAGATTCCATCAACTTTCATCAATTCAAGATAAATACATACGTACATACATGTTTATTATTTCTTTCAAATTTATCTTTCATAGTCCTTCCTTTCTGTGGTACATGGATATGAATTAATACGATGCGTAGAATATCCAATCATAACGTATATAATCTTTTTCATTTTCAATAAAAATTATATTATATTATGATATATATATTATTATTATTTCAATATTTCCAATATACGGACTAAAAAATAATCGATGTTGATATATGAGGTATTATCAGATATCATTTGAATGGTTAATTGGAAGTTAATTGATCTTTAAATCAGTCGAACTGCTTTCTGAAGAATATAAATCATATATTATATTTACCGTGTTTTCATTAGATTCTCTACGTGGAATAACATTATTAGTAGCCAAGTAACAAAGAAGGAAATTTTCCGTTTTGTGGAAAACATCTTTTCTTTATTTTTCAAATACTCGTCTATATAATGCTTGGTATTCCTTAAGGAGCTAATTTAAGAGTTAATTTTAAACCTCGGCCGACAGTGTCAAAGCTCTTTGAGCAGTCCTTTTATTTATCGTGGTCAAATTGATTTAATATCGTCGAACAGTGTTACATTCATTTCATACGTGTCTCGAATAGACATGCAAATTGTCATGGTAACGAGACGAAATTTTTTTTTGTATGGACGCTTCGCCTTGAACGTCAGCCGAGGATTTCCTTTATTCGGTTCACGACACCGGACGAATATTACTCAATGTCCCTTTAAGCCTCTTTCGTCTGCTATTTCGCATTTGTCCGTTTAAACTGAAAGACAACGATGTGCAAACGAAACGATAGAAATGCCGATTTTGCATCCTTTTATCCGGTTCTTTCTTTCTTTCTTTGACATTTTCCACGTCGATGAGTAGATGAAAGTGAAGTGAAGCTTAAATATGTTGTTTTACGCGAGACCAACTCTCGAGTAAACACTGTGGGATTTCCAATGATTTCTGTCGAACCTACATTTTATTGAATTTTCCAAACAATTTCAAGATATTTATAACGCACTTAGAATCGTAATCCAACGGCAAGAACAACGTTCAAATCGGTTGTTTCGTAAATAGGGAATTGGAAATAGCCACCGAAAAAGACCACCTTAATACGATCTGTTCTTCCAACATAACGTGAAACTTGATTCAAACCAATTCCAAAAAAGGACACTATTCTCGAATCTCTTATGGAGATTTCTCGTAAGCTATACCAAAGAACAATCTCCAATTACATTTATCGTGATCCAAATTCAACCGAAAGGGGAATTCGAGTTTATCTAAAAAAGCATCTTCTAAGCTACGCTGGAACTAAAGTACGAATTATCCGACGTAATTCACGATTCAACTGAAACCTACCGCAGAAACGAACGCTATAGTCGAAGTTATTCGAAAATTTCTTTCTAAACTACACTAGGGAAAAACACAAAATATCCGTACCGCAACTCTTAACTGAAAGAGCCGAGTAGCAATAAAATATCAAAATAAAATCGAACCTATTTTAAAAATTCTTAAATAAATAAATAAAAACAAATAATAATAATAATTTCAAAATATTTTTCTTTTTCACTCGCAGATTGCAAGTCCAAGCGAATCGCTTCATTGGCTCTACACTTGTCGAAACAGTACAGTTCGATGTACATTGAGTGCCATTCGTCGTGTCTCTTTGAGGAACAACTTTGAGGAACATTGATATCTTTCGCAACAAAAAGCCTGCGCGCACTATTTAAATCATTTCCTATACTTCGCTACTTCGCTACACCGACTAATATTTCATTAAACGGCACTGTTTCCGATCGGAACATTCTTTTCCATGTCCAGATCACACCGACATACCTATCGTGTGGGGGATTTCGTCGACGTGGTTTTATGGGTCGTCGCGGAGTTGATAAGTGGGACATACGCTCTTGCATCTCCGTATTTCGTAGTGAACTCGCCATCAGGTCGGATCATCAGCAGCCTAGGTGACTACTTCGGAACAGATCCTTAGAGCAACATCGTGCCCAAAGGGATTCTATTATTTGGGTGAACTAGCGACGAGCGATAACAGTAAGTCGATGTTATCCTTCGAGACTTTGAGTTTCATTCCGTTTGAAGATTCGGGAGCAACGTTTAGCAAATCGAAATTTTGGATATATAGGATTTTTAGTTGACATTTCAGTGGTGTCAACTTTTTGGGCAAATTTTTATTTTAACTTACGTTTTAAGTTTGATTACGTTTTAAATTGGAGGGAAAGAGAGTTAAACAGGTTGTTTGGAAAATTTATCGATTGTTTGGATAAACAGGAGCATAGATTTGTATTTTTATTTTCACTCAAATTTCCAGCTTTCTCTTCCGAGCTTACCTCGTGCACGAAGAATTCGATAGATTTTGCTTGGGTTCGTATGAAGAAATGTTTGACGGTATCGAAGGGCGAGAATGGAGAATTTTGACGAACTGCGATGATAGGGTTTTTAAATTTTGGGTTACCAAAGGATAAGAATAGAACGGAAACTTTTATAAACGAGGATCGAGTAGCATTATGGTTTAGATTCAGATGATATGAAACAGTGATTTTAAGTTAGGTGATTTAACGATAGTATTGCGCGATTTTTATGAATCTGCGGTGCAATAAGTAGCTTGCTAATTTGCATATCGATGCAGAATTGAAGTATGGAATTTCATCGAGTAAAATTTTTATACAGTGACGACTGTACGATACAAATTTTATTCGAGTGAACGTGGAAAAATGAATTTTTTAAGATAAAAGAATTATGTGGAGTAAAACTTGCGCTTTACATAAATAAAAATAAATATAAAATATAACTGATATAAATAACAATCGACTGATTCGAATACAAAATTCGTTTTATTTCGAAGCTGTTGTTCAACCGAGGCGGCAAATTTATCAAAGTGTAAAGACAACTTGATCTTCGTGCCACGTAATATCAAAGATGCTATTATAGTTTATATCGTATCTAACGTTTCTTTTTAATAAAAGATGCAACAACGACGAAGTTCGTATTTCCTCGCGATCGGTTTATATTTTCACGAACCAGCAGGTTTCGAATTTCATCGAATCAGGCTTCTAACGTGTTCGTTTCTCGATGGGAAAAGGAAGGTAGGAAGAACGAACAATCGCAGTTAACTTTAGGAAACAAAATCGATTTCTATAAAAGAATAGGCTATTTCTAATTGCCGGGGGTTCGAATCACTCGAAAAGTAGATAGCTCTTCCTATCAAAGTAAAATTATTTTGAAATTCCCCAAATTTTGTATATCCTTGTTGTACGTAACTCTATGTTAAATGTTCGATGAACTTCAAGATTTTCGATTCCTTTTCCTTTTTCTTTTTCAACTCGAGAACACGTGCCATTCTGAAAATTTACAAGTCCCAGAACTGTAATAGTAATCTATAACATGAATTATTTGTAAGGAATTGTGAGATTCAAAAGATGAAATCCTTGTTTTCGATTTTCTTTCCGAAATTTCTTTTATTTGTATAACATGTACCTTCGGGATTTATCCTATTGGAAGGAAACCCATAATCGATATGTCACAAGCTTTACTAAGCTTTTTCTAATTCGCTTCTTCTAAGCAGACACGATTCTCTCGAAATCGATTTACACCGATTTTCTAAGCTGAATCATAAATTTTCAAATATAATAAATTCTAAAATTCATAAACGAAATAACATAACATCAAATGAAAGAATATTGTTTGTTTCGTCGAAAGAGACACTTGCATTTGATTAAATGACTTTATGACAACGTTTCTAACATGCATACGAATAGATAGAAGCACGTGAACGCAAAAGGAATATTTTTGAAATGTTGGTTCATAGTTCCGAGAATAGTAGCGTGCTACATGTCAGGATATTGAGTTTAGTCATCGTCTCGAGGTTTCGCCAACGTCCACCAGCCGGAATTGATAAGAAACTGGGAAAACGGGTCTCTGTCACAGCTTCTTGACATTTTATTGTTGTATAACTTTCTAGGGGAAAATCGGAACATCAGAAACGTTCCAAGAAAGGACTCACCACGAAGAAAAATGTTAAGGGGGGATTTAGTGACAGTAAATAATTAAATCCATAGGGATGTGTTTGTCTTACAATTCTTTACATTTATCCGTCCACACCTGTTTGTATTTGAAACGATTACACACTGATCCAGCGGTAAAGTTTAGTGACATGAATCTAGAAATATGAAAATCCAGAATCTAGAAAAAATTGAGTAAAACCGTGATAGAGAAATCTGCATTGTAGGAGAATTTTCTCCAAAATTGGAAAATTTAATGTTTCTTAGTTAATTTTGTTTAGCGTAATTTAATTCGATTTAATTAGCTTCGTAATTTATTCGATGTACAACGTAATTGGCGTCTGTATACCTTGTGACATGATATTCGAAGGGTGGGTAGGAAAAGTATTGGTATAATAATATTTTCAGAACTGTAGTAGACAGATTTTTCTAATTTTAGAGAAGTGAATTTATATTTTTGTAATTGGTGCCTATGCTTTATTACGTTCGTAGCGTGGGATACTAACGCGTATTCGAATTTTATAGGAGAAGCGAAAATATGGCATTGTATCGTTTTGCAGTGTTTTTATTAGAATTTTGATCTGTTTGTTAATACGTATTAATTGAAAAGATTTTTGAGAATAGAATCGTATAGAGAAGCATACTTGAATGTAAAAATTCAAAACTCATCCATTCAAATCATAACACATCCTCATTCAGGTTGAGGTCTCTATAAACGTGTATTATATGATTCTGGTCACTCTACTTCTTTTCTTCTGAATAAAATCCATATTAATATTTTTTTATAAACTCGTTTTCAATGCTACGATATTTTCATAATATTTTCTTAATAGTAAACAAGATTTGTTGTGCGTTACGCGTATCATCACCTACGTTATTATCACGCTACATCGTGATAAAATTATTTATTAATCGAATTGACACTAGAACGAAATTAATATTAAAAAATATATCTATATTACTTTGTAAAGTCATATCCAAATCTTAGGTACTTTGTCTATTCGTTTTTTCCGCTATGTTACTACAAAATTTATTAATTTTAACTGTAATGTCTTCAACATCTATTTTTAAAGAAATTGATTTAAATTCGAAGAAAAACATTCTTCCTTACTTTTTTCTCTTCTTGGACTCAAAACATTGAAACTTTTCCCTGGAGATTTCCGAACAAATCCGTTTCGTTTCGGGGCATATAACTAGTCTTTCTGTTCGGCATACTTTTCTCAGTGTCTGCTTACTAGACTGGAATTGAATCATCGTTGAAGATCCGCAACACCGAAGCGAGGTCATTTGCAATTTTGATATCGACTCTTCGACGCGCAGAATCGTATCACGATTTTTCTTATCCCCTGTCTTTAATTCGAACAGCTTTCGTTTTATGTCCTCGGTGTTGTTTGTCCAATCAAGTTGATCAATATCAAAACTCCGAACGTAGCCATTTCATCTATTTCCATATTTGTCTTTCTCGTTGTTTCACTATTTTACCTCTGGACGCTCGATGCTCAATCGTTTTTTATGTTTTATCATCAGCGTGGATCTTATTTTTAACAAATTAATTTATATTCTTTTTTCAGCAAGATCATTTTGATATTTCTTTAGGGAGATATTGAAAATCATGATTTATTTGTGATTTGATGTTTGTGAACCATATACGGAATTTTATATAAAACACGTTTGTTATTTGGCCTTTTGAAAAATAGTTAGAAACAAATTTAGACAGTGATATCTGATATAAACTTTACAAATATAATAATTAAGAATTAAGTAAAATAAATTAGTACAAGTATATAGAATGTTGGTTGATGAGATTCTAACGAAGATTAAAATATCGATAGCAGATGAGTAGTTGAGCACATGAGCAAGTGACTTATGAAAAATAAATTATATTATTTTACTGATAACCGTATAATATTTTTAACGACGATAATATTCGCCGAGCCGTGCAACATTGTATGCAAATATATTAAATATATTCAAATGAAATACGATGCTATGAATAATTATTAGAAAATGTGCGAGTCCATAATGAATTTTGAGATAAGCATGGGAATATATTATGGCCAAGTATTGTATGGTTATTTAAAAGGCCAAACTCGATTTAATTAATTAATATTTTCCACTTTGATTCAATGCAAAACAGCAATGAAATACGATATTCTATCAAAAAGATTGGTGATATATTAATTGCTTAATACGTTGGAAAATTGGCCGCTTAATGCTAGAATTGATTTTTTTAGGCCATACGAGTAACAACGACGAAACTGTTAACATTTTTATATAACGTTATTAGCAGAAGGAGGAATTGAACTTTTGATTGACGCGAACGACGACAACAACGAAAGTGTCGCGCGTTTGTTGCGAATTGTCAGTAGCGCGTGGCCGATCTTAACGTCACAAACCTGTGAAAATTGCAGGCTTCATATTTTCAAATATTAACATTGTACAGTAGCAAGTAATACGAATACACAATATCGAATATACAATACAATATATCAGATATCTGTCAGATATCTGTTACATTAGAAAATAAGAGTATACTGCCAAGTGCCAAAAATAATGCATTTAGGAATTTAATTTCTATTATTATTCGACTACTTTTACCAAAAGAAAATCCAATAGAATACTGTTCGTTGTCATTTAGGAGAATGATCCTATCACTCTTCAACAATTTTTTTCCATTTCAAGCTATTTTTGTTCATTTCGCATGATAATCTGCTTACAAATCAAATCTATTATTTTCACAGTAAGTTGCGTTAATTATTGCTAGACAATCATGCGTAACGAATACTTTCAGCATCTCCATGTTTCTGTAGCATTCTATAAAAAATTATTCTATTCTTATCCATTTCGAAACTTATCCGTCTCTGTTCCGTTTCGAGATCGTCTGTCGCCAATCAGAAACAAATACTTGGTCGCCTGCAGATTCCTTCGGTGCACCATCGTGGATTGCCGTAATTACGCCTCCCATCTGACGTAATTTAAACATCTGACGATTGCGACAGGATGACTGCGAGACAGTACAAAGGAGAATTCGGTGGAGCAATGAGAAGATTCTCGCTCGTTTCGCGGTTTGTATTGTCTACGACCTCGTTGGCGAAAACTTTGGCCACGAGCTCATTCCCCAATTACACTATCTTTTCATTTTGCTTTTCGTAGGAATCGGTTCGAAAAATTCGCGAACTTTTGTCGACGATGTTTCCAAGTGAATTCGTGCCTTTGGATTCCCCAAAGTTTTGGAATATCGAAAGCTTGCAAAATTTTCACCATCTCAAACTTGTGCAAGTATTCAAATTTGTCCAAGTTTGGAATCCTAGACAAGATTCGAAAGTGTCGTAGAATGTCTTTTTATGTGGAGAAAGGAGTCGAGAATGAACGATGGTGATGTTATGCACGTGATTGGTTATCGTTAAATTGAATGGTCGAGATTCTAACGACGAAAGGCTTTATTTTTTTTAAAGAAAGTATCGTAGATTTTACGAGTTTACCGAGCTCGATTTAACGTCCACCAGGTGCCAATTTCTATGTAGCGTACAGTGTAGTGCATCGTTCCAAGAGTTTTCTTTCAAAACTTATTAGTGCGTCCCGCGGTTAAAGTATAAATTGCAAAACTATAATACTACGTAGAACTAGTTACTAATTACATATACTATCACTATTAATTTTTTGTACTATAATTATTACTAAACTGTAATATATTAGAAAAGATAATGCCATTTTTCTTTTATTTCGATATTTGGCAAGGTGAGAAACGGGCTGATTACTCCAAGATATTGACAGAATTTTATCAGAAACGATCAAAATTATTCATACATTCTCCAAATACATTTACAATTACAAATACATTTCTCCTGGATTACTCATAATATCAACAAATTCATTTCGATTTAAAATCGACATTACAAATTTGAGTAGGAATACTGAAATGAAAATTGTAAGCGGAATTTAGTTTCCATCTCGATTCCCATTTCTTGGCGGCAATGAGCTAGAATCTAGATCTAGATGATAGCGAATCAAACGTTTATCGTCGACTTCGTAGTTTTTCGTCGTCGTTTCACCTTTCAACATCGGGTAGTCATGCAATGCTTTCGATTTGAAAATACGCTGAAGTCTGTGATTTCTTTTTCTTTTTTTTTTTTTTAGAGGAATTCGCATTCTAGCATTTGATATCGATCTGCCGATTTGTTCAGGGTCGATTCAAATATCTCGAAACTTAAAACCACGAGTCCACATTTATATCGCGAGAGTTATTCGTAACGCACTTTGACAGTACGTCGAATAAAATTCGAATTCTCTACAGTCAGGATTTTCAATGATTACATTCATAAATAAATTTAAGAGGAAGTGCAGACACTTGGACGTGTAAGTAACATAGTATGAATCAGGTTTAATAGATTTAATAGGACTTTGAATTCAATTGGAAATTTAAGTCGCATGATTCTATTCGTTATATCTAGTACGTACGTGTACATATATAAATATACGAAACAATCAAAAAGGTACAAATGGGAATCGATAATTTATGAAATCAAAGTTACTTGAAACGAAAGTTTATGGGATCGAAGGATACCGGAGCGCATTGACCCAGGTTTCTCAATCGGTTCTTTGACGATTACAAGCAGGTTTCGTTCAACCGTTGACCTGAATATATTTCCATTAAACTGTACTCGTTCGAGATTGATCCTTGTATGTGTATATGATTTCACATTGAAAGTTATGATAGCAACATCGCATTTATCAAATTTCCAAATGTTTCTCAAATTGAAAATACATCATTCGCGATACATCGACATTAATCAAAAATGTTGTTATTTATCGATATATCTTTTATCGGACATTTGCTATGTTTTTTCTGCTGATCCACCTTTTGATTCCAAATGTATATTTGACGTATTTTTGTTCCGACAAATAAGAGAATTTCTAACGTTAAGCATAAGATCGAAGTAAGAAGTCAGGAATGTGAATAACGATCGCAGCATATTTTCTCAAAATTACAGATATTTTGAAATTATTTTCTTTGCACTGGTGCTCAGAAACAGGCAAAAAGATGTTGACACATGTTCAATATCTTCTTTTCTTTCCAAACATCGACATGCTCGCTTTCGCGACGTTCGTCTTTCCGGTAATCTCTCCAAACGTATTAATAGCCCTCGGAAAGCTAACTAGGCGATTTCGAAATCGTCATTCATCTTCTTTTCAAACGGCACCGCGCGTACCAATGTCAAAGATGATCTGAAAAAGGCAACGAGTCACAACTGACACGTGATCAACAGCGATTTCAATGTCGCTCATTAGCGTGCCTCGAAAGAAAGCTTGCTTTCTTGCGACAAATTGTCATCCCCGTTATTATTCTAATTATTATTCCATTATCATCAATAATACGTCGAACACACGAACGAAACAATGATTTCCTCGCGTCGGTAAGGTCGCGTGAAACACAGGAGACAGGGTAGAACTCTTTCTGAGGATTGATAATGACCTCAAACGCGCCATTGACCTCCTTTATGGAGAACCTGTTCCCAGCTCGAAACTCCATTTCTTTTCTTCCTGCTTTTTCTCTCTTCTGCGTTCTACGAATCTTGATCTTTGCTCGTCACTCGGCCCCTTTCTCTGCGGATACTCCCTTCCTCATACGCAGCATGTACCGTTCATTTCGAATTCTATCGTCGAGCACTTTTACTAGGACGACCATTCGTTACAAATGGTCCAAACTCTGAACAACGTCCTTAACTTTCACATAATTGGTGCATGGTTAAGGAAATCCGATGAAAGATTAGCGATACGTTTAGATTGGCTCTTTTAGTTTCTACTTCTTTTTTGGTTATTTCTTTTTTTTTTTTCTTTCCCCCTTGTTTTGTTAGAATTAATTAGTAAGTCGTTTGTTGCCCAGATTTTCAGGTCTTCGCACGAGCGATTGTTAAGCCTATGTGTTTTCTGGTGCGAAGGATTTGCATGTCAAAATATTATGAACGGATGATTGGGAAGTTTGATTAAAGTTTTAAATATTCTGTGACGTATGATGGTTAGACAGCGCATGTTTATGCGTATATAAATTTTTGTATACGTCATTAAATAGGTAGAACCTAGGTAAACATGGAAACTATTATGAATAATATCACACTTTACTTGAATATTTCATATGTTCTTACATACTCTACGTATTCTAAACATTTTTGCATACGTCAAACTTTTATGAATGCGCAAATATCCACAGTGTAACGATAACAGTCCCGCAAATTTATGTTTTTGTATATTTTGTATTTTACGTGGAAGCGACGGAACTTGAATGGAAATTTTTTGCGCACTTGACATATGATAATGATCGATAAACCTTTCCTGTTTGATATTTTTCTATGAATCGAATTCCATGTAAGGAAGAAGAATGTAGGGAGACGAGGCGAGAGTTTATGAGAAAAAAATTTCATTAGACTGCCTAAATCTTGTTTGAATTTTGTTCTTATTTCTACTTGATACTGCGTAATTGAAGATGTAATAACGCGATTCGAGGAGAGATCTGCTACTAAATTGAGCGATTGGTAAACTTGTTGAGAACAAGAGGATGTTTCAGTTTTCACCAGAATGCAATATAGAGGACTGCAATTTCACAAAATCTGTATAATCGACCAATTATAAATGATCGAAGACCTAGTCCAGTGGTAGATCGTTTAATCTCATTTCGATGATGTACAATAACGCTTTCAACAATATAATCCACCGGTGTCAACCAAAAAATTGTAGTTCGAGAAAATATTTCCGAAAGTTAATACTTTTAATCAGATAATCTAATGTCAATTCAAAACTAAAAAAAAAGACGAAATGCTTCAAATTGCGCTATCTAAAATTGAAAATATTCTGAAAGTCCAATTTCAAGAGTAAACTACTCCTCTTTTTCCTTTCAGATAAGAGAAAGAAGCGAAAAGGAAAGATCATCTATATCGTTCGAAAAACACTGAACGAAACGTGGAATGTACCTAAAATATAATTTTGGACACACGTTGGAAATTAATCTGACAGTCACAATGAAGTGCAAACTTTCACGCGTCTAAAAACGCGTCGCAAGTGGAACGAGACTCGCTTCGCGGTTTTGCATTTTTTGAAAGTGTTTATTACTAGGTCACTGGGTCTCGATTATGAAGACGTTTTGTCGCAACCGGTAAAGACCACGCGTTTCCAAACGATTCGTCCTTGATCGATACCTGATCGATAATGGAACCAACAAGACGATCCTCTCATTAGATCGCCTTAAGTGACTTGTGTAAAACCTACTCAGTCCACCTGTTAGAACATCTTATTTTTCCTTATAAATGGTCAATCGTACTTATGGTTATTATGGTCATTAGAGCGATTTAGCAGAGTGTTTTCAGTTTTTCGAAACTCCGGATTCGCTCATTTACTATGATCAACGATGTTCGCGTTTAGATATTTGTTTAAAAGAGAAATAAAATAGCCTGTGATATGATTTAATAAAGCTAAAGTAGAAAACTTTGAATGTATTTGAAGTTGGAAGATTTCGAGTATTTAATGGAACGTTGGAACATTTTCATTAACCAGAATCCTGGAGAATATCAAATTTTTGAATTGCTTTCCGTTGTTTACAGTATACCGGTGAGGCTTTTGGTTTAATAAACGTCTTGGTTGAATGTCGTTTAAGAAAATTCCCGAGCTGAATTTCCAGTCTTCCGAAGCTTTAAAAACATTATTTAACTGTTACGAAGGGTTTTCTAGATCGTAAAATAATAACGTAAAATATATACAGTGATACAGGACATTCTGATCGCTCGTCGGTGAAAGATTTCTTTTGTTTTGAACGAACCTGTACATGTAATCGGTGACACGCGAGACATTACAGAAACCGATATCTGTTTCAGATTGTTCAAGATGGCACCAAACTTGTTTGGTACATCGGCCACGTTGTATTTGGAGGCATCTCAGCAAAATATTCATCAAAAGAAATCGACGGCAGAGAAGACGAACAATCAGGAATTGCTGGTCGAAAAGTCATCGAATACCGAGTCGAGCTATGAATGGAAAATCGTTTGGAGAAACGTGATTGCATTCATCTATCTTCACATTGGAGCTATCTATGGAATATACCTTGCCTTTACTTCAACTAAATTCCAGACAAATATATGGCGTAAGTATAAATTGTTCGATGAAACGTGCAGGTAGTTTAGGAAGAAAATTAAGAAGAAAAGATGACTCTTTCTAAATTTAACTTTTTTTTAAATACAATCTCTTTATGGGTGATATAATTAATCGTTGGGTGAATGGAAAAGAAAAGAAGGAAAAAGATTGAAAGTTAATGACTGGAATTCTTACAACTAGAATTTCAATTTCATCGCAAATATATAGAAGAAACACAAGAAACGTCATTCTTTTGCTACCCTGAAATTGGTATCGCGCATCACGTGCCTCGCATTCGGTCGGTTACAAAAATGATCATCTTTCCTGACTAGACGATATTCTTCTTCTCTCTCCGCTATTATGTTTATACGATGCGATTACAGTTATTAATAACAGCCGCGCGTAACTGGGTCGAATATAGAAACTTTGAAGATAGAAATCTTAAGAATGCATGACCTCGAATACCGTGGTTGCAATTTTGAAAAAGCTATCTAAGTCTAAGTCACCAACGCGCGCAACTATTTTTCAAAGACGTAAATGCTACACAACATTTTACAGAAGATCCTATTACAATGAAGATCTTCGACAACAACATTTCACTTTCTTATTGATAGAAATCGATGGGATGAAAGCGTGATCGTGAACTGCGTTAGAGTCCTATACATCTGGCTGCATTTTAAACTATGGTTTTCTGACTGTTTTACACGGGTTCATTGTGAACGAACAAATCACGTGTTTGTACAATTGTTATTATTATTGTACAATTATTATTATTATTAAGCGTTTTTATAAGTTCAGGAATTTTTAAATTGTAATAAAGTAATATACAATCAATATTTTGATGGGTGTTGGATATGAGAAAATATTTTATCTAGTGTGGCGTGATTTTCGGGTTGGAAATTATTTGGAGCTTAGGAAATGATCTCTCGTGGTTGTATGTATTTGAATTTAATGAAATTTTGTGTTAGAGATTTTGTCTCTACTTAGGGTAGAAGGGGAAGAAAGTAGAGGGAAATCAATGTAGAATGGGACAATACAGTAGCGGAATGAAATGAGATGAACTGGCGTAAATAGAGTAAAGCGAAGCGAAAGTAAGTAGAACAGGAAAAGGTAAAATACGACAAAAGTTAAAGTAGTATAGGATAGAGCAGAGTCAAGTACAATAAGATTTTCGTGAAATCAAATACGACATGCTAACGAGAAATAAAGTGTAATTAAAGGAGAAGAGACTAGAATAGAAACAAACAGGAAAAGAATCACATAAATAGACTAACCAAATAATGTAAACAGGATATATTATGTTAGAGTAAAATGAGTTAGAGTAGAATCAGACAGAATGGGACGGTAGTAAAATTAAACAAAATAATATATGCAGTGTAAATAGATTACAATAGAATTAAGCGAAACAAGTTAAAGTAAGATACTATGGAATAATTTAAACGAATAGAACAATGAACAATAGAGTATAATAAGGTAAAATAGAGGAAAAATAAAGTTGAGTAGAATGAAATAAAATAGCGGACGTATTAATAGGGTTAAGTAGAGGACAGCAAGATGAAACACAATAAGGTAGGAAATGTTGATATCATGATATAACATAGAACGAAGGTTAATAAGAAAGAAAGTCGAGTAGAATGAAGATAATCAAGTATAATTCAAGCAGTAGAATGAAATAGAGAAACAAAATATAGTATAGTAGGGACGAAAATAGATCAAGTTTAAACAATGTAAAATATACAAAAATACATATGATATAAAGTAATATGCACAGTTGAATTCTAATGAAATACAATATAATATAGATGTGATGTAGGGGAATAAAATGAAATAAATGAACTGTAATACTTTCAGTTCTCAGCCTGATGTTATTTGGAGGGATTGGTGTCACAGCTGGTGCCCATAGACTTTGGGCCCACAGAACGTATAAAGCGAAGTGGCCCATGCGTCTCCTATTGATGATCCTCCAGACAGTTGCCTTCCAAGTGAGTTTTTATTTCCCTGCTTTCTCTTCTTTATGAGAAATTAAAAAATTAAAACGTAAGTACTTAAAATGTAGGAGGCATCGTTATGATATTTAGAGAATAAAAAAAATCTTCATATTTAAATTATTTACTTCTTTAATACTGTTCATAAAACATGGATTTACATAAAAATTCGCATTCTAATTACCACGTTCGTATACGAATTGATTCTATATTTCTTTTCATCCTTGATGGTTAATGTTTCGTAAATCCTGTCATATCGTTCGTAGAAAAATAATTCTAAGATTCGAAATATCTTTTGTGTATCGAGATCATGATCAGGCTTCTCGTAACTCTAAGAAAATAATTTTATATCGCTTTTTCATTGCAACATGTTCCAATAATTACCTCGGCAATATTACTAGAAATCAGAACTTTTGAGAACTTCAATATTGCTTCGTAGAATCACATTTACGAATGGGTGAGAGATCACAGAGTTCATCACAAATTCACGGACACCAATGCAGATCCACATAACGCAAAACGAGGATTCTTCTTCTCGCACATAGGCTGGCTTCTAGTTCGAAAGCACCCGGATGTATTGAAGAAAGGTGCGACAATTGACATGAGTGATCTCGAAAACGATCCCATCGTTGTTTGGCAAAGAAGGTGAAGAATGATTACGAATTATAATTTTTCATTTCTAATAACAGTCATCCAGCAAGGAGTGAAAAGAGATCTTAAAGTTGAGCCTTAAAAAATTATATTTTCTGGAATATTCTCGACAAGAAAAGCTAATTTTTATTTAGAATGGTTGTTACTAAAAATGGGAAGTACAGTGTCCACTCAAAGAAAGTAAAAAAGAAGAAAATCACACGTTAAAATTTGAGTTGTTTATTTGATGATTTTCTTTACTAAAACATTTTTATATTTGGTCTTTGAGAAATATTTGCTAGCACACAAATAAATAAAACTAAGTTAAATTTTTTTACTTTCAGTGATTTTTAAGATCAGGATTCTATTTCTCATCGCGATGATTTTATGAACATAAAAATAAATTTCATTAAATTGTAGAAAATATTTGTTAAATCTGTAAAGTAATCATAATAGAGGACTTACTCCTCTACCTGTAATGTTAAGTATCGCGTAACAAGCCAACTTGTTTCTAATGAAAGTAGCTCTTGATGCGTGTCAAGAAGCCAAATGGAAACTGTTTACGACACGGGATGTGTCTTGAACCTTTCTCTTTGACGTTTTACAGGCTGTATCTTTTACTGGTGCCAACAATATGCTTCCTGTTTCCCGTGTGGGTGCCCTGTTATTTCTGGGAAGAGACGTTATTTAATTCCTGGTACAGTACTCTAACTAGATACGCACTGACCTTGAACGGAACGTGGCTGGTGAACTCTGCGGCTCATATCTGGGGCGTTAAACCTTATGACAAGTAAGCGATTAATTTACTTGTATTCAATGATTAAGTAATAATTATTATTAATAATATTTAATTAAGTAATTTTTTATCTTTTTGAGTAACGATCAATAGTAATTATATTATAATACCTAATTAAATTAAAAATCAGAAGAACTTGATTCACTCATATTAATTTTCTTTAAAAATTACAATGGTATATTAAATTATATTATAAATTTGCAGTTGTACATTAAATTGATTTCTAATTATTTTATTACAATTATCACAGTTTATACAATTTTGTAACTTTCACGTTGCATTTAAAACTTTCCAAAATCATTATAGACAATAGATTCAATTCTATGAAATTCTAAATCGAATTAAATGGGACTGTATAAATTTCCAGGGTTATTACAGAAAATACAATTTATAAATTGTTCAAAGCATTTATAAATTTCAGGAATATTGGTCCGACCGAAAATAAAAGCGTTGCCATACTGGCATTCGGTGAGGGATGGCACAATTACCACCATGTTTTCCCATGGGACTACAAAGCCGCCGAACTCGGCAATTATAAGTTCAACATCACTACCGCATTTATCGATTTCTGTGCTTGGTTGGGTTTGGCGTATGACTTGAAAACCGTCCCCGTGGAGGCGATTAAAAGACGAGCGATCAGAACTGGCGATGGAACTAAGTACAGAAATTATCGTTATGAATATCTTAAAACAGAGAATCTCGTCGAACTGCAAAATTTCGATTTTTCCAATTACAATTTTCCAAATTTTCTATATTTTTAAATATTCTTCATTAAATCGAGGCAAATATAGATCAAGAAGATCAAGAATCTCCAAGATCTTTTGATCTTGGAGAAAAAGGAGCGAACTTCGAAAATGTTTAAAAATAAAAAAATTGGAAACAATTCGTCTATTTTTGCACAGTAATTTTTGATACTTCAAAAATATCACGGTTCAAGGTTTTGCTTCTTACTGTTTGAAAGATAATATTGATAGAATTTTGAAATCTGAAATTTCAATTTTCAGGTACAGTAAACACGACGACTCTCATCATCATATACATGTGGACATGAAATGGGGCTGGGGTGACGTGGATATGAAGCCGGAAGAAATCCAGGAGGTTGACATCATTAATAAGAGAAACTAAACGATCATTTGTGCTAGATATCGCTAATCGACACGCGATCAATCGTTCACTACGTCAATTAATATTCGTTATATGTTATCAGTGGTCTATGGTTACCGTTCCTCTGTGGAAAGATCGGCTGCTTAATCGAAATTGTTTCATTTAAAATAAGCTCCAGAAATCCAGCAAACTGAAACGTAGGTAAACAAACAATTCGACACAAACAACACACGGCAATATAATTTCCGTCATAATCAGCTTGCGCTTATAGCGCGAAACATATTAGGAAGAAAAATAAATTAACAAGAAAGGAATTAAACTGTAGATTTTTATGCATTTATATAAAACTTGATTCTAATAGGTAGAACAATTCTGTATTTCGGTTCTACCTCTATTTAAATCTATTTATAAAAAAATATAAATTTGCATAAAAATCCGCTGTTTAAATAATACAAATAAAAATACAAACGAAAGGAATGAAAACGAAAAAGGATAGAAAAATTTTACGAATCTCTTGGCAGCAGTCAACTGTTAGCTCACGGAATCGGACTACATTCGTGGCCTTTGTGTCGCGATAGTCCGAAGCGTCGCGAGTCTTTTATTTTTCGTACTTTCGAGCGTTCCCTAGATACTTTGATCCAGAGAATCGGGTGTATGGTAGTTTGAACAATTGATCGGTTGATCACATCGACTCGATGTTATACAATGTTTGTTATACAACACGGTGGATCGTGGTGTTTTTCAAGCCGCATAGATTTATCGTAACCAAAGTAACCAAGTAAACTGTATATCGATTGATCGACTAGTTCTTGAACCCACAAACGGAAAAGACACTTTACGCGTTGGAGATCGAATCTTGACGATGGTTAATCGCCTGGGATCACATAAGACTTCCTCTCCCGTTCCGCCAACGCAAGCAAGTAGAATGGAACGGTCAAAGACAGACGACAGTTACTCGTCGCCTCTCCGAATTTTACGCTTGTAAATTGTTACTATTGCAAACGATACATAGTCTTTCTTGCCACGAATAGCGTAAACGATACGTGTAATAGGGAAACGCGGTTGGTCGTGTCATACTTAAAAATTTCATGCAATGCCGCTCGATCGATTTAATTTTGATACACTGATTATTATCGAATCGAGACGAAACTATCAAATGTTACTACACTTATTTTGCTGAATATTTATTACAAAAACTATAATAGGCTTACATATCTAAACTTGGAAATACAGTATATATGGTCCACTTGTATACGAGGATTTTTAGCTACGATATTTTCTAAAGGACCAGCTATACTTTTTTGTAAAGATACAAGAATACAGGAAAGATTAATTATTCTATAAGGATCACTTCCACTAATATTTTCAAAAATAGAATCACGCACAATCTATGCACACCTGACACATATTACACGATATCGACGATTTATGAAATTCAGCAACCAGGAATATTCTTCCATTAGGAGTTTCCAATCTCGTCAAGTATTTTACTGTATACTATTAATATAATACCTTGAATTTTTAAGATTACGCGAAAGGGAGAAATAATCGCAGGATCCTAGGCATCATGAGCGACGATTCGACGACAACGATCGATCGTAGATAGAATGGAAGGACTCGGGCTCGATGTTCGTTCGTTGGTCTTCCGTCAAATGTTTCTTGAAGAATTCGGGCCCGAGTTGCTCGCGATCACCTCATCATAAGACAAAGCGTCAATTAAATGTACAATTCGATCGTAAGGCGATCGACGGTCGTGAAAACGGATCGATTCACGAATACGTGTCATACAGTTCGACAATCGTCCCTCAAAAAGACGGGTAACAGCGATCAAGTGCGATAATTCAATATCGACGACTTGTCTTAAGAATCCTGTCTTGTGAGAGACTCTCCTGTCGCACGAATCCATCACATAGAATTTGTTAAAAAATATATTACACAGGAATAATTTGTTAAAAATTATTTGTAGGGTGGCCTGAAAAGGGAATCGAAGAATTCAGAGATTCTTTGAGAGAATTTTAATCCGACATAATTTTTTTTTTATATAACCAAGCTTTATTTGATGGAAATGCAGATATCCTTTTTATTTAGAAAATTCGAAATTGAACAGTAGTTAAACGTAAAATCGATAGTATAAAATATAACTAAATTCGCAATTTAGTAATAAGAATTTTTGAAATTTGATCCACGAGGTTACTCGAAGATTGACCTGTAAACCATACAACGATACAGATACATTCTCCGTGATTGCTAGGAGTTTTGAATTTCTTCGATTTCTTTTGCCAACCTTGTTATCAATCGTGTTTTCCTATAGTTAAAATATGTTTTAAGCTGGAAGAAAAATGTGAAAGAATCGTTTTTTATACGAATGAACATCTCGTGGTAAAATTTAAGAAAAGATCTCTTTATTCGAACGAAAGTGAGATTGAGCCATAAAAATTCGTGAAATCAGGACCGTATCAGGATTAGATCTCCTTATGCTTGTTTCAGATGGGCGATTCGATTTCGCAAAATACGATTCCAAAACTTCGATCGTTGAATCGAACGAGAAGGAACACGGTCGTGGGTTTTTTCTCTGTTCAACGCCTGTTATGTATTTATTGTCGAGAATACGAAAATCCGTTGCTGGTTATATAATTTATACCGTTCAGTTTGATAGTGATAAAAGAAATATGGGAAAGGGACGAGCAGGTGCGGCTGTAAATTGTTTCTTCCAAATCCTGTCTCGATTACGATTTTCAGCTTCTTTTAATTTATTGCGTTTGTTTGTAAATATGGATTTCTACGACAACAGGACTTCATCTATCTAGTGATCACAAAAATAGTGTCACCATCTCTAACGCGTTTATTATCTAATCGTGAGTTTCGAAAGCGTTCCTGAACGTTCGTAAACGTTCTTCTGACAAAAGAGACGTGAAAAGACTAAAAACAGTGATGTATATATTTATTCGCGTAGAGAAGGGAATGCGCGTAAGGAAGGTTGCCCGTAGTTCTCAAATATTACGAAGTCCTGACAAAGACAGTGTACGTGAATAAATCGATAATTATTTTTAACATATAAAACATATTTACATGTAGCTATGTTATACAGAGTGTTATTTATGCTCGATTATTTAAATATTATTAAAAAAAAACAAGCATCGTATTTGTTTCTCTTTTTAATACCTAGTATATTGTACTACATAGAGGTTTAAGTTAAACATTTTTTCGCCAATAATTTTTTTAGTAAAGCAGAATGAACATATAAGGTTCTAAATAATTTCTTTATAAAAAAATACAGGAAAATGTGTCACGATTAAAGTAGAGAAAAGTGAAGATATTGTAGTACTTGAATTATATATAATTCATTTGACAGACAGTTTTCAAGAGATAGTCAGAAGGAAGGAAACGCTGCAAGACATTAACTAAAGAAAAAGAACTCAAAGATCTCACAGAAGAATACTTATGGGTCCAAGGCGCGGAGCGGCGAGCATTGTCCGACTCGTAAAGTCTATGTTAATGGAAGCAACGCAAAAGAAAAAAAGAAACTCGAAAAAAAGATATGTTAAAAAATATGAATAGAATGTAGGGAATATAAACACGAGGTTAATTACGAGCGAAAAGGAAACGGTATTGTTTTCGTTGCGTATGTAAGCTTTACTGTGGACAATATTGACAATTTTCAGTGTATTTATAAATAAATTATTGTTATCCGTAGAAATACGCATGTTTTTTGTCACCTATGCAACGTTTAATATCGGATACCGAATTAGGAAAATCCTCGTTTTTCTACCTATCGATCTAACATACGTTGATTCACGTGCTGTTTTTACTCTTTTTCCATAAACCTCTTATCGTAACGAATTACATTGTTTCGAATTTAGTTTACACAGAAACCTCTTCACATGGTTAAGTACATATGGGATGGTCTAATACTATCCCAATGCCTAGTTTATTTGCTCTACGGATTTCTTATGCAAACTTTTTCCTCGTGTACTCAGTGTTCCCAGTTTGCAAACACGTTTTGTCATAGCATTTGTCTTGAAGGTGATTATCGTGAAATTTACATGTATCGAATTTGCATTTGACGAATTCCTTTGTCCTACTTCGATGGACAGTGAGAAACTGCGACTGAAGATAAAGTAATTAGTCTGTGAAGCAGTGTTAGAAACACGTCGTCTTAATATTCGTTTCATTTATTCCCACTTATCTAGTATTGGTATTACAGCGTGTCATATCTCGTTATAAAGTTTCAAAATGTTTTTTCTATAAATATCATTCATGAAAGCTTCCCTATAAATTTCTAAATACTTTCGTGTGTCGTTTTACTCTACTTACTCTGTTTACATTCCTTCACAGATTTCACGCTCGACTAATTCAATAGAATGTCAGCAACGTCGAAGGAAACCAAAGAAAAACACACAATTCGAAATCTTTCCAATTTCCAGCAGAAACTTCTCTATTAAGAAACGTTTCAAATGCTCTTGTCGAATTTATTAAATTTGCTAATACATTTATTGTTGAATTTGTTTAAGGATCAACCGCATCACGAGAGACAAGTAGCTGCGAACAATTTCCATAACGTGGACAAGGTCGCTGCTTCATCTAATGCGTAATTCAACCGGGTGCCGGCGTTGATTTTAATTAAGAGCAAGATCTAGTCACGTTTGGAGCCCAAAGTAAGAAGAACGTGAAACTGATGAAAATTTCGAGTTTCGTTTAGAGTCACATCAAAAGTCGAAATTATCGCGAAATTTGCTGTTGATCGTCGTAGAGGAAGCGTTCACCGGAAATCAAAGGTAATTGGATTGTTTTTTAATAGTAGAATGATAGAATAATTACTTGATGGTCAATTAAATGCCTAATCTCGACGATCGTTATCGATGGTTCGAGGAAAATTTTCATTACCAAATATTTATTGTGGTTCGTTTAACCTAACCAGCTTTGATTGATCATTATTCAATTTCACAGACAGAGAAAACTGGTTCAATAACTGTTATAAACTCATTCAGTGTTGTCAGTTTACTTGTTTCAGTGTTGTGCAGATATGGAACCGTGCGTTCATTTCATTTCATTCCAGTCTGGTCGAGTTTCCCAGCTTCGCTGCATTTACTGGTTATCCACGTTCGTTCCGTATCTGTTTGAATATTTGTTCCGGTCGTTGTCGCTCGTGTCATAATAATGTAATAAACGTTAGTACTTAACGGATTCGAAATTTAAGGAAAGTGTTAATTATTTGTGAAAAATAGAGGAATAGATTCTGAGATTGATTTGAATTAAATTTATTAAAATTACATATTTAAATGAAACGAAGAAATTAAAGTTGAATAAATGAATGATTAAATGAACCTGTTTGCAATGTATTCCTTCTATTGAACTAAATGTCACATGTCAGAACTGGATTTTTATAAATTATTAATTAACTAAACGACAATATATTTGTCCTGAAACTGGTTTCACAAAACTACTCCAAAAATGTGGTTCCACTCTTAATAAATAATAAAAAATAACTTCTCTCACAGGTTCAAACTATCGATAAAAAATAGTGAACAACGTTGATATCTTAACAAAATTTATATAAATGACTGTTTCCTAACAATATATTAACTATTGGAAATCTACCAAGAACGTTCTTTCCTACCACATATTTTCTCGAGCTGGAATTCTATTTCAAATCTCCCGCCTAAACTTATTTCTTCGATCATCTTTGAAAAATGCAATATCGATAATCATATCGTAGTTAATACATAGAAAATTGTTTCACGATTCTTTCTTGCTATATTACAAAAAGAGAAATTGCAACGAACACGTGATGTTCCAGGTGAAATAAACATTCAGATCCACTCCTCGGCGACGCATGCGCTCGAATGACAACAAAGATGTCGAGACGCAGTTCTAGTGGCGCTGAAAACTGTGCCGTAATGTTTTCAGCAATGAGAATTCTTTTTATATTATAATAACAATGAGTTTACTCCCGTATGAGTTTTGTTCCCTTTTGTTGGTTATTACTAAATCAATAGACTACACGTAGTGCATTTTTGGAGAAGTTTCATGTACGCATCCATAACCACCACCACCACCACCAACAACAACAACAACAACAACACAACAACAAATCCCTCGTATATGGTGCACCATCAACATTGATCATATTCATCAATGAATTGCATAATTTTATTTCAGCATAATTTTCATTGTTATATTACAAATAATTAAAAATATTTATTCTAAATATTAATTATTTATTATACTTTTTAGCATTCAAATGTATCCCCATTTGCAAGAAATGACATCGATGACTTTTGAACAAGGCATGCCGATATCCGATATACTTAATCTGCCTCTTAATCGGTAAGTTCATGTTCTTCACAAAAAGGTGAAGGGCCTGAATGATTGCCAATTCCCCATTAACGTATACACAACGTATGCTAAATGAAATAAGACCAAAGTTGCTTTTGGTGCAGTCACGAGAACCATGAAGTACAATATTAATTTGTTTCGCATTGATTATCCTATGGAAAAGTTAGGTAAGTGTCAGGGATATCATCAATGAGAAATAAATTGATTTCAAGATCATTCAAATTTCATAACGAACGTTTTCTGTTTCTTTAGATTTTAGAGTAAAGAAAGTTTCGAAAATTCAAATAATTCAAAATAGTCAAAAGAAAAGTTTGAAACTGAATATCAATTTCTTTGTTTTCTTTTTTTTTACACATTTCACATTTTACATTAAATGTTTCACACTAAATATAATCAGAAATTGACTGGCTGAATATTTTTAAAATTTAGAATTTTAATTTAATTTTCCAGATATTTTGGGGATTGGTTTGATACAAAGATGAAAGATGATTGCACAATCAATCATAAACTCCCACACGTGTGGTATGGAAATTTAGGTAAATGCAGTTAGTTATTGTGGTAATAAGAAGAAAATTTATTTTCAAAAGGATTAAAACGTTCTTATTAATTCAGTTACTATGTCCTGGTGGGATGACTTATGGCTAAGCAAAGGTTTTGCTTTTTTTCTGAAGCATAAGGTCACAGAAGATGCAATTCTTCCTGGTTGCCAAGTCGTTAGTTATTCACTTTATAGCTATTTCGACTCACTTTTTCTTAGATTATCTAATTAATTAATTATTTTTATTGATAATTTCATTACAAAGTTGTTTCTGCTTCTTAATTAAAAGATGTACTTAGAAGGAATTATTTTACTTGAAAAGAATCGACATATCAATAGAATATTGGTTAAATCAATACGTAATATTATTGAATAAATTTATTTACAGACGGATCTGTTCTTAGTCGAACAAATGCATTCTGCTCTTGCAACCGACGCGGAACTGAGCTCGCACCCTATCGTTCAAACTGTTAACAACATCGACGAAGTAACTGCAATATTCGATGAAATATCTTACAAAAAGGTAACTTTATCGTGGAAAAATATTTGATTTTTATACTCCACATTTTACATGTATATTGTTCCTTTATTTTCAAGATGTTCTCGTTAATTAGAATGATGGAGAATTCCATAAAACCAACAATTTTCGAAAATGAAAATTACTTAGATCTAAAGAAACTTATGTACCAAAACCCGGAGGCCGCTTATCTCTTCAAAATATTACAAGAATGCTCGCTGGATAACTTGAACGTGACAGCTATAACAGATACGTGGACCAGACAGAAAGGATTTCCGGTGGTGAACGTGAAGAAATCTGGTAATAAATATATATTGACGCAGAAACGATTCTTGAACGATCCGGATGCTGACTGTGATCCATCGGAATCTGAATACAGGTAACATAATAAATTCAGTCAAAATAGATTTAAAAAAAAATAAAGAAAGATTATCTTTTTTGTTTAAGGTACAGATGGACTATTCCTATTACTTACATCACCAACAAGATATCCACACCTACTCTTGTATGGTTCGATAAAGATGCCAAAGATCGTAAATATTATTTTACACCTAGTATAATTCGGAAATTTCATGTATTTTTTCAACAATGTAAGTATCATCTAATTATATGAATTTTGCAGTGGTGATTGAATTGGACGACCCAGTTGAGTGGATCAAGTTCAACGCACACGAAGTCGGATATTATCGTGTTAACTATGAAGAAAAAGAGTGGAATACTCTTTACAATATTCTTCGATGCCAACATGAGGTAAAACATGTAATATATTCTGGTCATTTATTCAATTCTTGATAATTAATTAAATAATCAATTAATTAAATTCTTGTCGTATTCTTAGACATTGTCGGCGTTTGATAGAGCGCATCTTCTGGAAGACGCGTTCAGTTTAGCCTACACTGGGCAACTCGATTATATTCTGGTTATGAATATGATGAAGTACCTGAAACGAGAAAAACACCCTATTCCATGGTGCGTGGCTTCCTCGAAGTTAATGTACATTTATACTCTCTTGAACGATGGGAGGATTTTCTCGAAGGCATTCAGGGTAAAAGAACAATTAATTTCATTTCTATATTTTTTCAAGTATTTACGATTTTATCTAGGCCCAACCAGACCGTGTTGTTTCGTAGAATTGTGAAACGAAGTGATTTTATCATTTCGCTAAATTGTTTTGTAGAGATATGCGGGAGACTTGGTAGACAACACGTACCGTGAAATAGGATGGGAATTGAAGGAAGTAACAGACACTAAAAGCAAAAGTTATGCAGATATGTAGGTAAAAATTCTTTGTTCTGAAACAAGTAGTCGTTATTTTTTAATTTTTATTTTTATCACTATTTTTACATTCTTTCGAATTTTACTTTGATTCACGTAGAAGACTTCAAAAGACAATCTTGGAATTCGCCCTCGCTGTGGAACACATAGATTGTTGTATCGCAACCGAACGAATATTCATAAAATATTTCTGTGGTGCGTTTGAACAAGATCAAATAGAATACGTTCCAGCAAACCCTTATGTCCGTGATCTTTTCTGTTATTACGGTAAACATCTTAACTTTTATATTTTAATATTCAACATTTACGTTTCACAAGAAAGATTCAATTGATATTGAAATTTTACATTTACGTAATATTTACACTGAATTTATTAACCGTATATTGTACTCTTCTAGGAATGCATTACTTTGGCGATTTATCAGTATGGGAAGTAGTATTCAAACAATTTATAGCTGAAAACGATAGGATGGAAAAACTGATGTTGATGCGTACGCTCACCGCGATCAAGGACACTTCGATTTTGGAACAGTAACTCACTTGCTTCTTTTAAAAGTAGCTTTAAAGATCTCAAAATATTTCTTTATAAATTTCACACAGTATGTTTTATTTTTATACGAAAGTTAGAAATTAAAGAAATATAAAAAAATAAATTTAAATAAACTACAAAGATCTATGGAAATAAATTTCAAACTGTGGTACTCTAAGAAAATAAATTTATAGAAATATAATAGGCTTTTATATTGTATTTTCTTTATATTTTCTTCGCAGATTCATCGTAACGGCCACAGACGAGAAATACGTTAGCGCCCACGACTTCCTCAGTTGTTTAATCGCCATGTCGGAAAATCCCGTAGGAACACCAGTAGTCTGGGAATGGGTGCGTTCCAATTGGGAGTTCCTAGTGGACAGATATACCCTGAACGACCGGCATCTCGGTTCGTTGATCCCATCAATCACGAAGACGTTCGCCACGCAGACAAGTTTAGACGAAATGGAATGCTTCTTCGCCAAGTATCCCGATGCTGGTGCTGGCGCCATGCATCGCGCGAAAGCATTAGAGACAGTATCCAATAACATAAAATGGCGAGCCAGGTCGTGTGATAAGCTGGGAATGTGGTTACTTCGATACAGAATAGAAAAGTGAAGAAGGTCGATATAAAGGCGTTTATTATTATTGCAAATTATATCAAAAGCATGTAAAATTTTGTCTTAATCGACGGAATTTGCAAAGGAAAGAAGAAGTTTTATACGCAGGATGGTACTATTATGAAAGTGAGAAGAAGAATAAGATTTACGTTTGTCTTTTGTTAATTTAACTCAAGAAAGACTAAAGAGAAGGAGAAATATGTTGTGTAATCATTTTCTAGAAGAATTATCGAAGATTGTAATTTCTTGCAATTTGAAAATTTACTTTTAGTTAGTTACTTTAGTTGAGTTAGTATTGTGTAAAAAAGAGAAATATGTGCAAGAATTTCATTAGAAGATAATTGTTTCAAGAACGGAAGAACATCGGGGAAATAATATACACGTATATTATAATACAACAATATTTATACTTATTTGTAAGCAATCCGTATTCTTTCTTTGATAAACAAAACGTCCTGAAGCAAACGAAGTTGCTCGTCGTTTCAACGAATGAAATCGATGCTATGTTTCGTTCCACGGATCAAAGGGTAATCAACAGGATAAATCGAGCCATTATAATTGTTCTTCCCTCCCGGATCGTACAATTGGATTCACTTCTATTGGACGATCATGATCAACGTTGTCAACAAAGACAAGCGGAACTTTAATTCATCCTGTCTGTCGCGTTTCCGTGTCTTCGTGACTTTATAGAACGTGTTTTACCTTCGCCTGTCTTCGACAGTTAATGGCTTGACATATAACCATGTTCTATATCCGTCAATGTCGTCAGTTTAGAGTAGTCCACGCTGAAAAGGGCAACTATTAAAGTCACTGCATAGAATGAAATGTTAGCTTTATCGAGCTGTGGTCGGAGTTTCTACTAGAATTGAAAATATTGTGGACGAATAACTGTATTAGCGAGAAATTATATTGTCAATGATTTTTTATTTCATCATATCTTTTTATATTTCTTATTCAAATCTTTCTGTCGTCACCTGGAAGATATAGAAATACATACATCTAATAGGAAAAGATACAAAACTAATTGAATGATATTAGATTCACTTTGTTTCTATGAATAATACAAGTTTTTTTAACAAATTTGCAGAGACTTCTTTACCTTAATAATAATATTTGTACTTTATATATTAAAGTAGTATTTCTATTCTATCTATAACTCTAAACTCTATTTCATATAACGCTCGAACGCAATTTTTCATTGGTTCTACTTTCATAGAATATTTTTACAAAATTGAAGAACAACTTCAAATAAATGGCAACAAGTCGAATAGTAAACCGCAGAAAAATTTCACAATTGTAATTTAACCAATCATTAGAATTTGGTGGAGCATTTATATCACGAAAATTGATCGTTAAGTACGATCATAATTCAAACCTCTGAATTTCTTAAATGCTTGCAATCGTTATTGTATACAACTATCTATTTGTTCTTCCGCTATCATCGATTTCCCGCACAACCCAGGGGTCTCATAATCTGTCAATTGATCCGTCATTGACAAAACGAGCTGCACAAATTGATTCGTTGCACAAATGGAGGTCGAAATTAAGCCTCCGCAAATATCGAAGCTCAATTAAGAGAGTAAGCTTACAGATCTCTTTTCGAAGAAATAAACCGAGTAAAAAGTTGCTCGTACAATTAAATTTATGTTTCAGTAAATTAACAAATCGAAAAACTTTTACAATTTTAGATATTATCAGATTTTAATTTAATACTAAAATAACTTTGCAATTTTCTTACCAAAGTAATTCTGATAGTAAAGAATATTATAAAAATTCTTTTACAGCAAATTCTGTTACTACTAATCCGTCGAAGAACTGAATTTTAATCATACATTTTTACAGTGCGAAAAGATTGTCTAGAAATTAATAAGTGTTTGGATTGATATAATTGTCTGGATGGTGCAAATATTTTCGTTTTCTTCAAACATGTTCGTGAGGCGAAACAGGTAAAATTCGTGGCTGTCCCCCGCGATCCAAGATCTAGTTATCCGAATGAGGTCAATGATAATTCATTGCGTAATCAACTACCAAAGGTTAATTCATGAATATCGAGGAAGATTCGGCGTTGGTAACGCTGCGCATACTCGATCATACGACTATTTTCGTTCGCCAAACAAGCAACAAATTTGCATATCATTTATCCTGTATTGCGAGAAATTTAAAAAAGCAAGAACTGAGACAACGAATCTACTTGAACATCATTTTATCAACATCTTTTAATCGGTGAATTTAACAAACCAATCATTGAACAATAAATTTCAACAATTTTCCAACATTAGTAATTATATAGAAAGAAAATGACTAAGAAACTAACTGATATTTTCGTGCATTGCGGTGGATTTAAGAAACCAAATATCTGATGGTGTAATGTAATTTGAATAGTCTTTTTTCAATATCTATTAATCAACGAAGTAAGTACGACTAAGTAACATCGAGCAATAAATTTTATTAAACGATCTTTCAATTATTTTCTCCTAAAATTACCGCAATTATCTAAAAAGGAACCCAATAAAATAGGATTGAATATATCGAATATTCGATATATTCAATTTGATCTGAAACTTTTTGTCTGTATCTACCAAATGTTAATCATTAGGTATCCAAAAGAAAAAAGATGATCGTTCAAGATTATTTCTACCTTTTTAGGAAAGAAGCATAATGGTAACATCCTCATCCCTCTGAAAGCGGTGCTCTCTTATCAGAAAATAATTTATAGGCTATTTTGTCCGGTTTCCACGTAATCTAGCTAATTTTTTCATCTGTTATCCTCTATCCTGTGATATCATAGGTATCCAGCGGAAGCGTGACGCGGCAGCATTTCGATTTCCTGTCCGGTGAAAGTGTATTCGCAACAATGGGATCACTATACGCCATTTCCTATCTATCACTTATCTTCAGCCTGCGTTATCCTCCTTCGTACCTTTTTTATTTAGGATGCATGTTAGAGAAATGTCGGTGCTCGTTATTTGATTCGAGAAAGAGTCTTTAATTAATATTTTCGATAGTTCTTAGCCTTTCCAAGTGATGTTTTTATGAACAAGTGCTTTCAAATAATCGATTGATTACCTTCTGTAGAATATCGTAGTCTTTCGTCAGTGATGTAGTATTTTCCATTTGGTCAAACTTTGTTGAAATATTTTATGCGCGAGGTGAGGAAAGGTTTTATAAGCGATCGAATTCGAGAAATTTATTTATTGCCTTTTAAAAAAATATATACAGGTTTTAGTTCTTCTGAGGTGATCGAACTTTGTTAGAATATTTTATGTACACAAGAATGTATTATGGATATGAGAATTTGATTAGTGACTGGTTTCGAAAAATTAATTTATTAGCAACGATCAAATAAGTTCCAGGAGTTTCTATTTGTCGAAGTATTCCTGTTATCAAACTCGATGAATAAAATTAACGAAGCTTCTGTGGAAAAGATGTTTCACAAATGATTATCGTTTATATTTATCTTGTATCGAAGTGGCCGTGAATTTTTCTTGTGGATTTTTTTCATTTTGAGAGACAAGTAAAATGCACATGAAGCTTCATGGAAATTCTGCTCGTTTATCAAATCTTATCGATAGATAAGATTATGTATATTCGTATTCTATGTTCTATGTATGGACGTTCTTGAGCTTTTAATCTGTCAACCTGTGTTTGTATAATACACAAGACATATTTTTCGAAATGTGAGTAAAGGATTATTACCGAACGATCAAGCATTATCGACTTTTCCTTTACGTATAGTCATACTCTTTCAGTATATCTCTATAGTGAATTTTCCATAGATTCTATAAATATTTTATAACACACTAAATTTGATTATACTTAAAATTTATATTTAATGTGCATATTATTATTATTGTTTAAAATTGTCTCTTTCGTTATTTCCTTGATTCCCTATTTCATTCCTATACTTAACAACTTTTGGATAAGTATTATATCTACAATTAACTATGGAAAATTTAACTCTGGAATTCTTTGGAATTCAAGACCCAAATTTTTAATTTCTGCATGATGAAAATCGCGCGTAGATTTCTGTTGCCATAAAAATTCAAGTCTTTAATCACAATAGGTCAAAAATTGCTCCCAACAATTGCCGTCATTTTAAAAATTCCATTCGGCCCTCGAATTTTCGATCGAAAATGTAAGATTATTCTTGTCAATGTTCCCCGATTTTTTCTTTCCTCCTAGTCTTCAAAATTCTCTTTTCCAACTCTCGTATTAACGACTTCGACGAATTTCGAAATTTGCATGGAACTCACCCGATTGGAAATTATTTCCGCTCCATTGAGAAGCTGAGCGGAAGTTTGAAAAATCGGAATCTCCATCATGTAACTTTCACCTTTCCTTTATGTAGCGTGGCGACCTTTTTAAAGTTCAACAGCAAACTATTTACACGCACAATCGGGTTTCTTCTACCTTCTTCTTGTCACTGAGATTTTCCGCCATCCAGAACATTACGAATCGAAGAGATCGAAGAAACCGATATAAAACGACAAAAGCTTTTCCCTTATGTTATCAAACTTTTTGATTCGAATTGAAGGATTTCTTCGAGGGATCGTCACTAAAAAACACATTCGGAATATCTCAGTATTCGTGATAGAATTAACTTCACGTGAAAAGAATACATTTAAAATCAGTAATAAAATTTTGTCGTACAACATTTCGTTTTCTGGTAAACCGAGCTTGAGAATTTAATCATTCATAAAACATAATACAAAAATAGGTTGAACATGAACGTAAGACAAAAGTATAGCATACAATCTTTTTACGTTTAAGCTGGTAAGAAGATGTTGCATCAAAGTCACAATTTTACTATAAATTGGCTTTTGAAAAAAATAACAGCCAATAAATTTCAAATATTTATTATGTAATACTGAAATTATGCAGTAATATTGGCATTTCCCTGCGTTATTCTAATTTCTTAATTAAATTTTTTAAAAGGTCAACGATAATTAATGTATTTATTTTATTGCAGTAACTATAAAATTTCAGATTATTATAATCATTTCGATATCGAAAGAATTTTGTTGCTTGAAAGTCTGTACAAAACGAGAGATAGCGACAGATTAATTGGTCAGAAATCATTGAAGACAGCACAGTCTTGACAAATCACCGAAACATATACTTATTCTTCGTATTTCTACCTTTTAATGCTATGTTACACGTTTTGAATTAACTTTATCTTTGTTCAACTTGTTCGGTTTGACAAAATAAAACTGGCATCGAAAAAATAACGATAATTTTTCGCTCGTAATAAATGTATCAGAGTTAAAAGATAGCCTGACACGGTGTTATACGACGAAGTCATGCTACTTGTCTTCAGATATAGTTCCACTTATCTTCGATCATTTCATCGAAACTAAGTTTAAACAACGAATATAAATAAAAAATTAAGATGAACAACTTTCTTCGAAAAAATGCATGAATCCATTCTTCTTTTCCTATTTTCTTATTGCATCGAAATTTTTTAACCGTTCCTCAACAGTTCTAATTTATTCCGTGTTTTTCCGAATGTTCTTTTTACGTTTCTTCTTACTCTTTTTCTTCTTTGAGTACTTCAAGCTCCGTTGAATATTTTATTGGAAAATGCAAGAAAGAGAGAGAGAATCACATCATTCTGCATTTCGATTCTCTGATTTCATACATTGTCCATTGCCACTACGTCACGTGTA
Organism: Bombus affinis; assembly: GCF_024516045.1. Classification (NCBI taxonomy): domain Eukaryota; kingdom Metazoa; phylum Arthropoda; class Insecta; order Hymenoptera; family Apidae; genus Bombus; species Bombus affinis. The sequence goes on from NC_066346.1 coordinate 10,628,511, forward strand.
ATTTAATAACAGATCGTTTCGTGGGAACAATCGGGGCTCGTCCCTTTAGCACACGCGTCGAGAATTTTGTCGAACAGAATAGGAAACAAGCAATTGTTTTCAAACTTCAAAACGAATTATCAACTCCTTGTTGCTTCGTTATACGCTACGTGGTTTCTGACGCTTCGTCGTTTTTATTTCTGCCTGATAAATCATTCCATGGAAATTTTTACTGACTCACGAAGTTTCTATTACTTTCGTTAAAAATATTTCGAATTTCTGTTACAAGATTTATTCTATCTATTCCAATATTATTATTTTATCACTTAGGAGAATTACTCTAAAATACAAGTAATCTTAAAATTCAAAAATTCGTCAAAGATCATCCGACCATCGTGTTATTCATATTATCTTCATCGACAAAATTCTTTCTAAAAAATTTATATTATTACAATACGATATGATCGCGTCGTGAAGAAATGTTCGACCGTGTGAATAATTTTGCACAGTTAATCATCGTGGAATATGTAAATCTACCGTTTTCAAGGCGAACTGGCGACAAATTTCAGTCGAATTAAAACATTTCGTGTTAATTGCGTGTGATACCAAGAACGTTTAATTGCGCTTCTGGCGATCACGAACAGATTTATCCATTGCAAGACGCAGCCGGTCCCGCGGGCTTCCGCCCGATTGAAAAGCTCGATGCATTATAATTATTGGCAAGCTGCCCGCGTCTAAAATCAGAATGCAGCTCCTTTCGCACGTTCGCCTGTTGTTACAGCAACAACCGTCTATTGACGTGTAAATTATCGTCGCATGGACGAAAAACTGCAGGAACATCTGTCCAGATTTGCCAAGCCAAAAGTATTTTTCTCTGGTCGAAATAGAAAGTAATTTTACGAAAGCTTTTTTCTACGAAGCAAAGATTCGCTCGCGAAAATTCCGCTTTATTTGTAATTCCTGCAAATTCTATTTGGTAGAAATATTTAGGTTTTATACAATAATTGTATAATTTAGTATAATTTCAGTAACTTTCGCACGAATAATATTTCAAATTTATTCCTACGAATAATAAATTACCCGATTATTTACATTAACATTAAAATATAACTGCTATCTCCTAAGAAATTCGAAATGGCACTACGAAGCTACAGAACCTTTCGTCATTCTGCTTTCAGCACAATAAATCCCATATCTACATATTGTAATATCTTATCGTTTAAAGCCATCAACGCGCGTTGATTCCTCGATCTCCGAAAAGACAGCAAAAGAAAAAAAAAGGAAGTCGCACCAAGCAACACGAGTGCTTAAAATTCTCTTAAATGACGATAAACATCTGCTAGAAACCTATTTGCACGATCAACAAAGAACTAGATCAGTAAACCACAATAGCACGTGTTCTCCATGAATTGATCAAAGCAAAACAGATCTTAGTTTTCAATAGAAACAAACAAACAAACAAGCAAGCAAAAACAGCTACGCAAGGAACTGCGGTATATTGAAGCTGAATTATCGCCAATTATGAGCACAGAGGAAAAGCTTAATTGGTAATAAGGAAAAGACATTTTTACTTATTCTGTTGATTCAAAGTGACACTTCGTTCGACAAAGCAATAGAACGTATCTGATGAAAGTCAGAAATAAAAGTCGGAAATAATAATCAAAGCAATGTATGTAAAAGCGGTACAAAATAATAAGCTCGTAATTCGCTAAAAGGAAAGAGAAAAAAGATGAATCGGAGATCTTGATATTATTATATAAACGATACGAAACAGAAGAGAACTAAACAAACACTCGTCAAAAAAAAAATAGAATCGTTGGAAATTCATCGATATTATCCAGATCACGTAATCGAACAGGCGACTATTTGTCGATACGATACAAAACAATTAGCAGCTTCGTTTCACGTACTGAAAGTCCCTGATTATTGAAAATTCAGTAGAACGATCCGATATACGGCGCACCTTTCATTGAAACACAATATTTTCCACGCGTAATTAATTATTCAACGATTTGTGATCAGAACATATGGTTTGTCCTGGCTGACGGCGTAAATACAGCTCGCCGTTAATTGGTTTTCGCCGAAAGCTATGTTGTGACCGGTTAATTAAAATTCGTTCTCGTTTCCACGCCATTTTTACTCTCTGTTGTGGTCAGCGACGCGTGGACTCGTGATTTATGCTGTGCATATTAAGTACAGAGCAAAGCTGTTTCAAAGTCTCGTTTCACGATCTTTCAACGATCCATAATTCATCTCAAACGTGGATTCCGCGAAATAGAATCTGAAAGTTGGTCGGATGATTTTTAAGTGATCTACGATAACCTGCAAATAATATTTTGTATAAAAAATTTGTATAATTTTCAATATTTCTCTTACTGTGTTAAATCGATCAGAGAACATCATCCACGCGAGTCACTTTGAGTTTGGCGCAGGTTTTGTACGCGTATCGGTATCGATGCACCAAACGATGTGGTTTCATCTTGCCACATTCTCTAGCAGGTGTTGCTAAATATCTGGTAAAACTGGAATTTGTATTCAGGAATTTATAACGAATCGTGTTTAACAGGAGATAGCAGAAATTTCTGTTATGGCCAAAACAGGTGACATTCTTACTGTGTACATTGGCCCATGGAACGACATTAACCCAAATCACATAAACATTAACGTCCGATTTGCATGGGCGAGTAATAATTCATATATTCCGTGTTCTATAGCTTCTTTTCGCTTCAAGTTTTAACGTCCGCAGTGTGCGAGTTTCATAGAATGAAATATCGTTCGAGACATCAACATCAAAGTTTAGCATTTTCAGCATATTATCTTTTTGAACGACCCACGTGTACAAAGGGCATCGTATTATACATATTTTACACGACTATTCCAATCTAAATTTTCTAACAGAGGCAACAAAGGAGCTACATCGGTGCTTTCCACTTACCTTTTCAAAGTCGACTTCCACTTTGTCGTATTTATTCGTTATAGAAGATACCAAAAGCGTAGTGTGACTTCGTGAAAAATCTTGAAAAAATGGTTAACGCAAATTGAAGTTTCATAGTAATCAGTAAGGAAAGCTTTCGGAAACACAAAGTTTCGGATTTAGGCTTTATATCATGTACGATAAAACAATCTATTCAGTGTTCCCTTTATTGAGTTAGAATTTCATAAAGATGTACGTACGACACATATACAAAATGGACCTGTAATTGTAGTTTGAAAAGTGTCTTTTCTTGGCAAACGTGTTTTTTACAACAGTGCACCTTCGTACAAACCAAGTCCGTGAAATGTCGCGGTGTTTATCTCAACAGAACAAAATGGATCGTACGTAATTAATTATACTATACGTTAACAAACAGTTTTGGTGTACTGCTCATTTCTACATTTCAAGACTCTAGAGACGCGTGCTTTCCATAGATTACTATGAGATTTGTTTTCGAAACTTCACGGTTTTTAAACTATTAGGTTGGTTAGTGATTGCGGATTTTGTCAATACCACCTAGTGATAAAATCCGTAATCAATTGCCAACCCAATGCATCTCGCCACACGAATGAGTTAAGCAGCGATAAGATAAAATTGAAATTGACATTAACTTCTAATCCATCGTGTAATAGCGTATTAGGTAACACGATTTTCATGGGATCGTTGGCAACTTACCGAAAAAATATCGATCGAGATCGAAATCATGATTAGTAAAATCTAAGATGATCTTTGACCGCGTACTATATGATTTTTCGAGTCTTCGATCGATCATCGTAGAGCTGGAATTATTGCAGTCAAAGGAAGAATAAGACTATCTTCCTTCCTCTGTAATTTTTGTCAGCCTTAGCTGGTAAATAAACTGCGTATCCTGTTCCACAGTGATTCTGATCACTGTGCGTTACGGTATAATAATTCTAAAACACAACCAGTTTTCGGCATGAAATCATAACAGTAATTAGTCGGACCACCGAACGATTCAGCTGGGGCAAATTCTGATATATCATTGAAGTTCTAAAATTCTAGTAGGAAGCTCCGAAAGATTTAATTTATCGTAAATTATATAATAAAATGTTTTTTATCAATCTTTGCCTTTCTACGGATCTTTCATCATAATTAATTATTCATAATTTACCCTTATTGATAATTTGTCGTAACTCGATGCTTTTGCCCATTTCTTTTGCCACAGATTCAATATTGAAAAATGTTGTGCTCACGAAAGCAGACAAATAAATGAACGATATATTAATCAAACAGTCCTGCTTGAGATTAATCGTTCAACGGTATGATATCATAAAATTTCAAAAACGAAGCGTGGAATGTTAGAATGTTCATTCGAGATGCGATTCGAGGAAGGTTCCAGATATCATTGGACGAAAGTTGCAGTTTTCGAAGGCTTGAAGAATTTAATTTTGCGTTTGAATAATTCCAAGTGTAATAACGATCCAATGAACTTGATCAACGTTCATAAGACGCGAACAGTGACCTCGCCATTTACCAAGATTTCTTCGAACGCATAATGTCGATATCTTCAGGATCAATTACTAAGGAGAAATTATCGGAAGGTCGATCATACGATATCCCGAAGCAGAAATGTTTTCCGTAGAAGACGAGCAATAATTTAAATTAAAAGTAGAAAACAGGATCCGGACTAATGAGCCAAGAATGATATTCTGTAATATATCCTGATGACATCAGACTCTGATAATGAACGGAAAATGTCCAGTATATGGAAAATATTTGTTTAGGCAAAAATAGATCCATTATAAGTTACGTACGTGTATAAAAGGTTGTCGCCTTTATATTTAGCCTTCCTCGTAAGAAAAAGTATCTCAATATAACCAGAAAAGAGGAAGAAGCTTGAAACAAAGAAATGAAAACGATCATAGAACTTCCAATGACACGGACCGAGCCAGATTTCTTGATTAAATCAAAAAGTTAACTTTGTCAGTTAGGCTAAATGTGTTGGTAGACTAAAAACGTTTACTCGTTTATGGATTAGGATTAGGATTAGGTTGTGAAACTGTTGAAGTGGTCACCACTTCTAGGAAAACTCCACATCTGGTCTTTTTAGCTTTCTCAAGCGCTGAAGCCATCGACAGCACATAGACAAAAGAATAGCAGGGAGGCAGACCATAAACTGTAGACAGGCGACGTTGGCTTCGGGGTTTTCAGTCATAAAGTAACACTGCTAGCGCGCGGATCTGGACCAGCTCAAATTGTATTCCTGTATTTCATTATTAAGTCAAATATATACTTTGTATCTTACACTTCATCCACGCGTTTTTCTCTCTTTATATACTGAATAACCTCAACAGAAACAAAGGCTAAAAAGCGAGGAAGTATATAGAAACATATCCCTTTTCATCCCTTTCTCTGCAACGAGAATTTACATTTCTCTTCTCAAGCCATTTTTTATATTCCGGTTTCTTACGATGTTATATATACATATATATCGCAGTAACGCAACAATTTCACTTGTAAGTCGTCGCATGGATTTTTAAAAAATGCTCACCCATCGATTCGCTTGAATGAATAAATATGTTAAGATAATTCTCGGATATAAAAATTCAATAGAAGAAAACGATGCCCGTCACGATCCAGTCACAATTCCAGTCGACTATCGTCCTACGCTCGTATTTTCCATATCACGTACACGCTCTGTTTTACGATTATCTTCACTCAATTCGGAGCAAGTACGCAGCCATTCCTAGAAAAAAAACGTTCGATCGCGCGGACGTAAAACTTTGGATAGCCATAAACTTTCCTTTAGCACCCTGATCCCAAAAATATGCGTTCTTGACTTTTTTCCCGCATTCGTAACACCGGGAACTTATCGTTGGTTGTACGCTATAAATTTTCTACAAGTAACGAATCAACGAAGCGTCGAAAATCTTCCCTATTATTGTTATATATCATACTTACGATTCACTTTGATTCGATTGAATATTATACTATGCGAGAATGCTAATTACTTTACAAGCCAATTAAAGTAATACAACGAAGAGATGCACCTGAAGTTGTGCTCGCTGAAATAATCCTGCTTGTAACCATTAATTACCATAGAAGCCTGAGGGGTTATTTCGCTCAAGGATCCTATTTCTAAATACCATATTCTACAAACTAAGTCCAAACAATGGTAACCATTAATTACCACGGAAACAAGAGGATGATCTTACTCGATTGTATTTCTTAATCAAATATTTTCAATATCGAACGATAATTTTAATGGTTCGTAGAAAAGGAAGGGATGATTCTACTGAGAAATTGCATTTCTAGATGAAGTATTCTTCTAAATCAATTCGAAATAATGGTAACCATTTAATCAACATAGAAAAGGGACGAGTGATTTTGCTCAAGGATTAAATTTCTAGATAAAATAAGCTTCAATATTAATTCTAAATGATAGTATCCATAAATAACGTTAAAAAATGCTATCACGATTATCGGGGCGCTATTTGCTTTCACTTATGCAGTGACCCGTTATGACGCATCGAACGCAACAGGTGACGCAGTTCCTCCGCTGCGGATTAAAATTGGAAAGCAACATGGGTAGAGCAGCTCGTTCATGTTTCGAGCAACCACCGATAGCCGAGGGAAATCGATAGTGATCGGTCGCCTAGCATCCGTTAAGTTAAAGCGTCTCGTATCCGAGAAAAATGCTCCATGGATGATCGTTTGCGTTCGATAAGTCGTGACGTTAAGAAGAATCGTGGCCCACGGTAGGTAAGTATACATATTCCGTGCAACAGGTGAGATGCAGCTCTTTTTTCTTCTTCAAATTTTCCCTGTTACATAGATTCACGTGTTTTAAGACAAGCATCTACTCGTATGTTCTTTTTCGATTGAAAAACGGCGACTGACATTTCGTTGCTAGACGCTTGGAATGGTCTAATATTTGATCGTATGTATTTATATTGAAATATCTACGATTGAAATATCTCGTGTTTTTAATTGTTATTCATCAAGACTATAATTCATATAGTTAAGATACATATGATAAGAATTTGAGGCTATTTAAAAGCAAAAGTAAAGTCGAGAATTACATATTGTGAAATAATATTGGGACTTTATGTTTATGTATTATTAGGATACTTTCATCATACGATAGTCATCAAAAATTTTGCAGATTTCACTTTCAAGGATAGTTTACGATTAGTTCAGGTTTGAAATTAAGTTGAGGTCCAAAGAATAATTATCGTAACATAAACGTACGAATTCGAAACATGTAATCGGATGCTAGCCGTAAGATATTATAATTTCAAATTTAATTTCAAATTTCAAGAATTTCTTATAAATTTGCTAATTTATAAGAAATTCTAACTAATTGGAATTTGAAATTTGATTATTGCGTTTCGAAAATCGAAGATAATTTTAAGGTAACGATACCAGCAGGAACATTCTATTGCAAATATATTCCATTAATTATTTCATATCATTTTACATTGATTATTTCACATCGATATTTTCATATTTGCAAATATTTTAATCTCGGCATCCGATAGATTTAAATATAAAGTAGAATTTCCAATGACTGCATAAGCACAATCACGAATTCCAGTTTTCCCAACAAATTAGACGATTAATAATCCTCTGAAAGCGAGTTCCTGAACAACTATTTACTTCAAAAAGTTCACATACGCATTCATGAATGCCGTGCATCCAAACGTTCCTCGCACCTTCTCTGTTGAATCATCCAAATTCAATTTCCCGGTTAATCCGTCGTTCCATTAATTAAATAAATACTTACACCTCCGATCGATCTCCACTTCGATATTCCAGTCTCATAGTAAACAATTGCGTTTCAATACTGTTATGGAATAGGCTTCGGTTTTATTTACATGAAATATTGGAAAAAATGATTATTAAAATGATAGGTATCCAATTCTTTGGCCAGGTATTATTTCGAAATAATTATACATTAAACAGCGAATAATTCGACGAATTGCATTATAAGCAAGTGATTTCTCTTCGAATTGTTTTATTATTTAACTATCAAATGAAATAATTATCTATTTTAATTGGTATTTTGTATATTAAACAAATGCTTCCTGCGTTAATATCTATCAACATTATCAATTGTGCAAAGAAACATCGATGTTAAATTTAGAGGTAAATTGGAATTAAAATTAAAACAATTCCGAGGGAATGTCATATGCATGTTGCGTTGTGAAATAATTCGACTAAACTGTTTGTAAGTCGAATATTCGCAAAATACAATTACTCGAAGCTTCACTTAATCCAAATCCACTTAAAAATCCAAATTACTCTATTTCTGTGAATGTAATTAATTTTCATTTGAAATTTATTTGCGGGTGTTAACCGAAATAGAAAATTATTTTATCATAAGACAAAGGAAATCTGCTTCGTCTGAATATCATCTCTAGGCCAAAAATAACGGAATAATGAAGCAATAAGGAAAGGATTCATTATTTCATCGCTTTTTATATCGTTGCTCGTTATTTCGTTGCTTTAGTTGGAATACAATTTACTGAACCCCGTGGTGATGTATCGAGTCAGCCGGGGGCGGAAGACGCAGGTGCGAAGGCAGCGCGTTTTGTTGTGAAGACCGCCTAACGACGCTTCTTTCAAATTCTCAGCACCACCACCGCACGCTCACAACGCGTTCAGTTCTCGTGGGCATCGGTCGATTCCAAAACACGCTGCCATTGCCAATATCCATGAAAATCGCCAACCTGTCTCTTATCTTTCCAAATATTCCATTACATTCTTCTTTGTCGATTCCAGACGAACAACATCAATGTTTGGAAAGAGACTCAAGTTCATTGGCGAATCGCGGAATTCGTTTCGCGAAGGGTACCTTTAGTGAGCTACGCGTGTGACGAATGGTTTCGGTGTCTTTTCAGATTTTGTGCTTTCTGTGAGTGTTGTGAAAAATCGTAAATATTAAATATTAATATTAAACTATTTTGTAGTTATTAAATGTTATTCAAATTTTCAAGTATCAGCGTTAAACTCTTATTTTGTTTTCATTACATGCTATTGAAAATGTTAAATACTAACATTACATGGCAGCTTCTGTTGATTTCTCTTAGTTCTTTCTTTTGAAATTTTCTTGCGAAGACGATACGTCGCAAGGTAGAACATAGAGCTCTTTGGTAAAGTTGCGACAGTCGTGACAAATTGTTTTCGCGCTCTTCAAAATTTCCGTTCTATGATCGCAATTGTTGCTGAACATGTAGCAAATATCGTACAGGGGTTTGTCAGTTTTTCTTCCTTCTGGAATTCCTTCGTGAGTAGAAGTTTATTTTATATTTAAGATGTACGTGAAAGAAAATCACAGCATACGGGGTATATACCGGGAGCTTTTATTTAGAAACAATTATTTTGATACTTTCTAAGATTTCTATGAACGTCGCGAAAGAGTTTTCTTATTTCTCGGGATTCCTTGAGAATTGTTTCGTAAATGGAAGTTTTTAAGTTTGGAAAATGGTAGTAAGGAGTACGCTACGTGCAATAACTTATAACTTCGCATGTAACGAACCATTTTGGAGCACTGAAGGATTCCTGTGTTTTCTGTGAATGCAACTGTTGTTTAAAATAGTTGCTATTTAATAAGAGAGTTTGTTGATTTTCTTTCCTCCTCTCTGGAAATTTGATCACAGCTGCGAAACTGTTACGAGTTTAACTCGTAAAATGTAACGTGGAGTTGGTACTATGTATGGGAAATTTCTTATTCAACATATATAAGACACGTAGCAAATCGTCTTAGCTCTCTAAAGGATTTTCGTGGAAGCTGCGAAAAATAAATATTTCACTCGTTTCTCATCTTGTCTTTATTTTGCAACTTTCTGCATTTTTTATTCAAATTCGAGAATTCATTGGATCTCGGCAATTTTTTCTATCTTTATAACTCTTCGTAGAATTCGAGAACTCATCGGATGTTGGAGATTCTTAATTATTAAAATTCTCCATCTGGGACTTCTTTGTTTCATGAATGGAACTTAATTTTCTATTTATCTTGTAGAACAGAACACGAAACACTTCGTACAAAGAATTCTTTGGTTAACATAAACCACATGTGTCATTCTCGTGACAGTAAACTCAAGTTCTCAAGTAGAACATCAAATACACACTCAGTGGACAGACTATTTGATTTCTGATCTGACAATAAGTGTCGTGAACAGTGTTAATCTAATATGGTGTGATTATGTTCGTTCGTCAATGGTTCCAGAACAACAATTGGATAATTTAAGGGTTTCGTAAGTGAGCGTGCGATAGAGTAGCTCGTCAGGGACTATTGTATTCTTTCTCTATTTCCTTCTGAAAACTGTGCAAAGGAAGGGTCGTAAAAAACAGAGTTCCCTCAAAGTCACTCAAGTATTGTCATTACTAGGGACTGTTTCAACGAGAAGGAGTTCCTTCAGTTAGAATAATATTCCCCGTCAGCAAGTAAAAAAAAAAAGAGCAATTCGCGATAATTCAGTATTATCTTCATTAATGTAACTTCCTTTCTAGTTTGTTTTAAATGCGTGTCTCTTCCTTATCTACATTGTTATTTCTAATTGTTAGAAACTAAGAGTTATCTTACATAGAATATTTATTATATTTATTATATAATTATATAGAGTACAACAGTGTTGAAGTTACGTGTTGAAGATATTTTCACACATACACGAAAACCTTAATTTTTTATTATTGATTTTAATTGCAAGTTTTATTCTGTGTGCGTTTTGTATCGATACGGTATATCTGATATTTTCAACAAAGGAATTATTTTTCCTAGCAGAATGTTTGTAAATCGATACATAATTTGTTTAATTTTTGATATATAGAAAACTCAATTTTTATTTTCGATACTGCTATTGTATGGTTGATACGATGCAAGCGAAATGAGATTCACGAGGATTATTCTATTTGGATCCTTATAAAGAAATTACGCAAATGAATCGAGGATTTTGGAATCTTTTTTAAATAGCTCTTCTAATTTCGTACGTTACACCGATGAATGAATTCTATTTTTTCTCTGTCCTCTTGTGGTGGTTGACAAATATCTAAAACAAAGTTTACGACAGCGTCCTTTGTAAGTTACAAATAGCTCTGTAATATAGTAGCCATTTTATATAATTCTGTAACAAACGGCGCGATCTCTGGATAAAAAACTTCTTTCTGTGTAGTTATATCGAGCGATACGCGAATATTTTCTGTCTTTCGAAGAAATATAAAAAAAGAATGAAGGGAAAATGCACGACGAACAGTGTGAAATACCGATAGTTTTTCTTTTTTGGACAAGAATAAAAGAGTCGTGAAAAAAAGAAACCGTGGAAAGTGTAGGAGCGTTGAGAAAAAAGGATAGCGATATATCTCATACCGATGCTGTTGAACAAGTGAATTGAAATTGTTTATCGATGCAGAATTTTATAACTCTCAAGCTGTACTATGTACGATTCAACGATACGTATGACACGAGATATTTGAATTTCATATAAATATCGCTTCTCTGTAAAAGTTCAAGCGGGTACACATACCCTGGGTACAGAGTATCGTGAACGTCATCAATACCAATGATATTGATTTTTCTTCAATTTTGATCGCGCTAAGTTACTATGTCTGAGAAAGAAAAAGGATTTTTATAGTGAATATTGAATGAAATTAATTAGCATCGAGGTATTCTAGAATTTTTTGTGCTCATCAGCAACGTTTTAAAAGTATAAGGGAAAAATGAAAAGAATTATTCGCTTAATTTAATGACATCATCTATTACTTTTATTATACCGTCAGCTTACTCTGTTCCATTGAATTCGCCAATCTTTTTCTTCTTCTTTCTTTTTCTTTTTTTTTTATGCAACTTATGGTAATTATTGAATCAATTAGAATATGAATTCGTCTTGGAACTTTACCAATTTGATTATCAGCCAATTTATTCTCTGAACATTTAATTTCAACTTTATTCAGAATTCTGCTAGTAAATTGTATTTCTCTGTATTGTTTCCTGTAAATTTATACGTAATAATTAATCTGTATATTTTATTGTTAATCTTAGACGCACAGGGTGAATCAACGCTATTTCCTAAAAAGAGGAGAGGTTTTCGTTAGCACGTCGATTCGAACAGAAAAGAAAATCCAAAGAGACATCGGGAAACTCAAACGTCCATCGAATCGAGACTTGAACCAATTTCGTTTGAAACGAACTTAACATCAATAATTACAGAAGATGCTCGTATTCCATTAACGTTAAGTGACACACGATTAAAGACTGACACAACGATTATCACGGACAGACAGATAAAATAGATATGTTTGCTTTATTTCCTATTGCGGGAATATTGTCACGTAGCGTTTCTCTTGATACCATTGAGACAACACCATTTACGAGACGATCGAAGACAAAACATGGTGGATCGTATAATATACCTCGTGCTAGATTGATTTTGCGCTCAAAATAATCTGTTAGATGGGAGAATCAGTTCGCCATTTCAGCGACGGCCAGGAGAAGCGTGGATGATTCGAACGTTGTCGAAGAATGTTCAGTCGCGAGCAAACCGCGCTCTAATCGCGTTCGTGTCACGAAAGCGAGCCACGCGAACGAACAGAGAAACTGGGAGAGTAATTCTTTTCGTTAGAGTCAACCGGTTGATGAGACGAGGAATTATCGCGAGGCTGAATTGAACGATACCTTTGAGATTGTTCGGAGGAATTTTTTAATAATCAGCGACTTGATTTTTTGACATAAAGGAATAGTCAAGTCAGAGGGGAAACAAAGAAGCGAATGAAATTTCTTTTGAAGTTATTCGAGGAAACATTATAACAATTGTCCATGTTATGAAAAGCATTTTATTATAAGGCATTTCGTGAAAAGGATTTCTTTTTTTTTTTAGATCAATCGGATAAGGAAGTGAATGGATTGTTGTGGTTGTGAGAAGCTCGATCGTTGGAATTGAGGTGCGAATCCAAAGGATGTTTATTGCGGTCAATAATTTGATGATGAGAAAAATTTATTCCTGTTGAAGCTTGTCGAGAAACAAGAAGAATCTTAAACCGATTTTCGAAGGAAAAGTGTAACTTTGAAGAAAATCTTATTGGTTTTATGACGGAAACAATGAAAAATTTGAAGAGATGTTCTGTATCTATCTGTGGAAGGAAGAGATAAATCATTCTGAGAAGGAAACAAGAACAGTTCGAGGATGATCGTGAATAATCTAACTAAAAATTGTTAAATTTAATATTAAAATAATTAAGCTTCATACCAAAATATTAAATTTCAAGTAAGTTTTCAGAAAAAAGAAGATATAACTAAATCTGAGAGAGAAATGAAAGATAGTAAAGGTCGAGGGGAACAATTTAATAATGCTTGGGAATAATCTAAATAATCATTCTTAAAATTCAACCTGTATTGTGTTACGAAGAAGTAGGTGTACAGATTAATAAAGAAACATAAATTTGAAGTGCAAAAATCGATAATTGTATACCATACAATTATCACAAAGAGGAAGAAAAACCTAAACGGAGGTTATACAGCATTTGACAGATTAGTGGAGTTGAAGGCGGAAGTAAGAAGAGAAAGAATTGATGGATAATCTTGGAAGAGGAGAAACAATTTCCAACGATCTCACGGAAGTAAGTTTCAGGTAAGAGAAATAATTCATAGAAACAATAAAAAAATATTATAAAAGATTGTAAACTATATTCCGTATTTTATAAAGAATATGCAATTTTTAAAACAAATTATTAAAACAAATGACTAATTACTTAGACGAAGAAATTGTTTCAAACACGAGTTCCAAACAACTGACAACTCGGCACTGTCTTTCAATGATCGAGAACCGTTCATTTACGAGTGAACTTTCCTAATTCACAAAGAAGAAACGACACAAAAACGCGACGAACGAGACGAAACGATTAATTAATCATCTTGTAAGAAGGAACTGTTGAAACTTGATTGCAAAGTGTCTTACGATAATTGACTTTGACGAACGATCGAAAATAATTCGGTTTTAAGAATGTTGAGATTAATTGAGCTAAGCACATAGAAGCTAATTGGAACTAATTTATCGTTGAAGGCGTCAATTAAAAGAAATTATTTTAGCGAGCATTCGATTCGAAATTGATCGTAGGATGAACAATAGCGGAGAAAGTATTAAATTTATTGTTCTATAACAAAAGACATAAAGATGAGTTAAATAGCATATGAAATTTATTTTTAAGCACATTGGAAACGTAATAAAAGATTATCGTAATCCGCGTGTATGAACATGTGCGTGTCTAGACGAAGCATCATGAAATTTAAACTAGAATCGTATCGTTACGATAAATCAAATAATTTACCGTCGCGTAGTATGAGACAAATTGATACGAAAATCGCATAGGACTCAACCATAACAGCTATAAATTATCCTCTGTCATAAAATTGTATAGATATCGATTAAAAGCATTTTAATATTAATTTATCGGCGAAGTACCGTAACAATCGTGGAAAGGGAATTGTAGAAATGTAACTTTTATCTTTATACTTTCTTTAACATTTCATATTTTTTACAATTTTAATCATTTTCCGTAAGATTTTCGATCGAACAAAGCGACAGAAAAATGATTTGAATTGAAATCGTGCGATCAATTGAAATGAGGTCAGAAATAATCGGTTCACATCGTAAACGAGATAGCTGGACAAATTTAACAGAATGATCGACTAATTGGCGTTAGTTACGTTAATAACATTGGATTGATTATTCTGATAAACAAAGAAGGAAAAATAAGAAAAGGCCAAAACTGTTCGCACATGCAAACGTTTTCAGGCATGTTTACAGTTGGTTGGATAATCAAACGACGCTCAAGTTATTTGTACGGCGTCGCGTGTTAATCGCGTCATAGATACTAATGACATACAACCAAGAATCGAATTACTATTACACAGAATAGTAGCCGAAACTATTCCGAGGTAGATCGAAGGCAACGATTAGACGAACGATCAGTATACAATTAGATCTGATTCGAACTTGATTGCAGTGACACGATTCAGATTTAATTTGATCGATGAATGACATAATCGACAACTAGACGCTTAAACTGGAATACGTAATTAATAAAATCACCTGCTATTACGATACGGTAAGTAAAATTGAAATCGTCGAACATTTCCATCCGAACGAAAGAGAAAATGAAGAGGTAAAGTTTGTGCGATTGAAAAATTCCAGAGTTAAATGTAGGAAAATTCCAGAGTTAGATATATGAAAATTCTTATATACATAATAAGAAAGAAATTCATAACAAAATCTAGAAAAAGTTTTGGATGAAAATCGTTGAAATTTTAAATTTCATAGTAAGATTGAAAGGACTTGTTTTTATTAAAATTAAAAAGTTTGTACCAGAAGCCAAAGGAAATTACGTCGAAAATTAAAAGTCCCTGATAAAAATCGAAAATGATGTCGTGAAAATTTAAAATCTCGTAAGAGAAATTGAAATAAAATTCATTAAAAAAATGTTAGACTTTTATCATGAAAATTGAAAGAACATTTTCATAAGTTAAAAAAAGTTAGGAGAGAATAGACACTTTTTCTAATAAAATCCATCTTACGGAATAATAGCATCAAATCAACGATCCAATTTCTGAGACCTACCGCAAAAAAGAACGAGACGGCGGACACGTTAGACCGGAAGTATCGTGGAAAGACAATCTCCGAGTGACAACACGTGGATTGGACGCTTAACAGTACAGTGCAACCATAATAAACTCATCCTGTCCCGTTGACGATTTTCTATTAATATGTCTCAGCGAAGACCAACGACATATTCTATTCGTCCCTGAAGATGCAATGGTCAGCCATGTTTCGATCGAACGACCGACCTATTTTTAAAGCCGCAAATTGATTCGAACGCTTTCAACCACAGAAATCGACCAATAACACTCAACAACTTATCTTCCAATATTCTTCGACTTCATAAAAATTTCGAGGCTAACTTATCGAGTTTAAATGAAGACCAAGAGAGAAGAAGTGCTCTTCGCAGACCACTTGACGCGTGGATTGATAATAAAGGCACCACGACGAGTCTGATCGAACCATCTATTCGCGTCGACCGCGGTAAATTGATTGGAATTGACTTAATCGTCCTCGAGGGATACCAAGGGTTCGTCTTTGTCCTTGGAAGCACCCGAAAATGTCGAAGAAAGACGCAACCGAACCTATCTCTCGTTGTATCGTTTGTACCGTCGTCAACAGATCTTCAAAACAGACCTTTATGATACACCGAAGCTTATGAGACTTCGACTTACAAAGAGAACATGCGGTGATTTATCCTTTCGATCGATTACCACATCGATTACGATTAAACGAAAGAAACGAAGGCGATTCGAATTCGATCGAAACGATGGAATAAAAAATTCGCGGAAACTTTCTTTGGCGAAATGTAAATGTTAAAAAAATCGAATAAAACATTTACAGAGACTTTCGCTGCAATTAATGTTAATTTTATACTAGTCAATCGTTCAAAAAGCTAGTCAACGTTATCCGATTTCACAGAATCTCTCGGAATCACCCGGAATCTCGTCGAGAAAAATGATTTCGTCGAACAAGTCGGTCGGTTCGGAAGGATCGATAATAATCGTAGATAGCATGAGGTTGGCCGGAAGTCACGAAGATTCGCTGGCCTCTGAAGGTACATGGGAGAATTACACGGGACCAATCGCCGAATATTTGCAACAGGAAAATTGTTCGACGGTCAGGCGGGATCCGTTGTACATCGTTTTACCGATCACGGTGATCTATGCGGTGATCTTCCTCACCGGATTAATCGGCAACGTGTCCACTTGTGTTGTGATCGCGCGTAACAAGTCGATGCACACGGCCACCAACTACTATCTGTTCAGCTTGGCCGTTTCTGATTTACTGCTGCTGATATCCGGCCTGCCTCCAGAGATGTACTACATCTGGTCGCATTTCCCGTACGTGTTTGGCGAGGCGTTCTGCATTATTCAAAGCTTCGCCGCGGAGACGTCCGCGAACGCCACAGTTCTGACCATCACCGCCTTCACCGTCGAAAGGTTTGTAACCAATTTGAATTGAATCATCGACTTGAGAATACAAACCGACGAACTCGTAGACTGTTCTTAAATTTAGTATTTCGCTCTTTCTTGTTTATTATTCTTGGACATGGATGTTTGTGCAAGTTCACGCTTTTACTGCCGTTCATTGTTATTTAGACATTTAAATTTGTTAATGTCCGGATATTTGTTATTGAAGTGACTAAAAAGTAGAATCTAAAGAAATATTTGTTCACTTACTAAAAATTATACCTGAGATGGCGAACGTTTATGCAAATGCATGCTTTTATTTTTATTATTTATCTTTATTTTGGATTTTCCTTTCCGCTTAAGGAACAATATTTTTTTAAATATCCGATATACTGTACGTATAACAGAAAGAAATAACATAATTGAATAACATTCATTTGTTATTACGTAGAAACTTACGATCGAATTAAAGTTTCCGAAGATACGTAAGATTTTTTGTGGCCTGTGCTTTAGTCCCGACCCCGTCGAAATTATTGACATAGAATGATGGTTTTTGAAGACATCAAGAGGGTTGAAAGGGTTAAAGAGCCACGTCAAACGGTTGTAGTCTTCTTTTACTGTTTAGCATTCCTTCCAATTAGACGATCGATCGAACCAGTTGCGTTTAAGGATCTGTTCGCCTCAAAACGTCAATCTAAATCGCCAGGTGTTTAGTTCAGTAAATGGTGCAATCTTGTAGTTCATTTTACGTAGCTAACATCGTTTTTTTTTTTTTCTTTTTTTTATTTGGAACAATTTTACAATCAATTCTCATTGAGAATTGTAAGTAAATTATTCTGGCGTGGTATATTATAACTTGAATAATTAGTGTTTATCGTATGTTTGATTCTAGTTGAATCTAATGAGCCAACATCGTTAACGAAGTTTTTGTTAACGAAGAAAACGTTAAACCTTCTGATTTTAGCTCTATTTTACGCGGCTTTCGTTGCTTTGCCCACGTAGCATATAAAATTTTCCTCCGAGCATGATAATTAATTTTTAATTAAAAAGGTTAACATAATAAAAGATGAAAAGGATCTTCGATCTCAAATTTCCATAGACTTGTTAACCTTTTTACGATAAAAGGAGCATAGAAACGGATTGAAAGAATATTTTATCTTCAATTTTCTCGCAGCACTTAATTTTAATTTTCCAGCCTTATATGTACTTTTGTTTCTTTTCTCTTTTTGTTTTGTTTTTAATATCACCTTTAGAAAATTTTTCATCTCCTTTCTAATAAATCATGGATTTATAAAATCGTGAAACGTAACAGGTATAGACATAACAGTTTATAAAATCGATACATAACATTTTTCTACGAGGTTCCCAATAAATATCGCCGTAAATTAAATCGCTCTCGACCTTTTCAACGTTTTCGCCTGAAAATATCAAGCCTTCAGGGTGTACAGCTACATGTCATCCCCTTGTCACGCAGAAATTCGCAGAACTGTCTAAAGTAACCCTTGCTGGTTGACACAAATAAAGCGTGTCCAATTCTCTGGGACCTTCTTTTTCTTATCTCTTATTTCTGCCTAAGTAAACCGCTACGATCTTTGCTTTCTTGATCTTGCTGTAACTCTATTCTGCGACGAATGATTGCGGAAATCGTGATAGAATGGATGATAGATACACTCGAACGCTCGTTAAGAGACAGATCGACATCTTCCGCAAATTATGATTAATATCTTGTTAAACTCAGCTAGAATCGTTTTTCTTGTTTACTTTGAAATGTTTTACATGATTAAAAATGTTGCATTCTTTAATGTTCACAGTAATGTTTCGTGTTTCTTTTCTTTTTTTCTTTTTTCATTTTTTAAGGGAAAAATGATACTCCAGAGGGTAAAGCACTTTCCCCCATTTTGTTCTGTTTTCCCTAGCTTTACTTTTATAAATCGTTTCATCTTCGTTAATAATTTCTATCATGACAAGTTGACAAAACCTTTTTCTGGATACAGAGAAGCTTCTTCTCTTGGAAGAGGGAATATTCTTGGAAACGCAAGTAACAGTCACTTGTCTACGAAGATAGCACTGTTTCTTCTAGAAATCAGAATATTTACCTTGAATACGTATCGCATGTTTTACTACAATACGGCTTTCCTTCTACTCGTATTGAAATTGGAAAATTCTTAGTAAACTTGAAACTTAAAATAACAACTTCTTTTGCCCCTGTTAATTATTTCTTATAATATTATAGATTATACATAAAATTTTTCATTGTACAAAGAGAATTTTACCCTTTTGTTTCCTTTAAAAAAAGGACTACAATACGCCGTCTATTCCTCGCTCCAATTGCACAAATTTGATACTTAAAACGGTTGCAAATTGCAGAAATGTCGTCAGCTGAAACGAACGAATATAGAAGTAAGCGTATCTTGGAGTTAACATTATGCATTCGAAATGTACGATCGCGTTTATCTAAATGAATAAAACGGAAGCAAAGAAGCAATGGTAAGAGTAGTGAGATCTCGAGGCAATCGTAACGAATTCGCATTAGTTAAGCCCGCGAGTAAACGAAATTTCGTACTATCTACGAAAAGTTAGCACCATGAAAATGAAATATACAGCCCAAAAGACGCTTCGTTGCAAAATAAGGATACACGAAAGCACTTTTGTGTAGTCACTTTATTACACAATAAATGTTCCAAAACCGACACAATACAACGATAGATGCAACAATAAATTCGAGAGTAACTACAATATTTACTTCCGGTATTCCTCAGTGAACACAGCACGTCATCCATTATCGCACATTTATCTCCATTTTCCGGTTCGCTAACGTGTTTCCACGATGTCAGCTTCGTTAAAGTTCCTGCTAACAAGTGGCTCCCAAAAACCGTTCTTTCCCTCTATTTTTTCTCTCTTTTTTTTTTTTTTTAACTTGATAGAAAAATGGCGAATAACGCGTGTTCCACTTTCAGGTACGTCGCAATCTGTCATCCTTTTATCTCGCACACGATGTCGAAACTGTCCCGGGCGGTGAAGTTCATCATAATAGTTTGGCTGCTGGCGCTATGCATGGCCGTGCCACAGGCGGTTCAATTTGGCATCGTTTACGACTATCGCAACGGCTCGGTGGTCCTGGACTCGGCTCAATGCTCCATCAAGAGGTATCTGATAAGACACTCCTTCGAGATATCCACCATGCTGTTCTTCGTCCTGCCGATGACCATCATCACCGTTCTCTATGTACTGATCGCGATTAAGTTAAGACGATCCAGACTGTTGTCAGCTACTGCGAAGAGGAACCATTTGTCAGCTGGATCCATTCACGGCGATAGCGGAAGAGGAAAAAGCGCCGCACAGAGAAACGTTATTCGAATGCTGGGTAAGTGGAACGTTTCTTTGATTTTATATCTTTTTCCTTTTTCTTTTTTCTTTTGTTATGAAATGTGACAGGGCAGTCGAAGCGACCGACTGGTTTGTAATATTTTGAGAGTCAACTGTCAATTGATAGCGTCGGGCCATTGGAAACGATTTAGATTAAATTACGCAACTTTTGGAATTTGTTAGTTTGTGACTGATTTTTTTTTGTTTATTGATCTCTATCACGGAGGATGTAAAATACGAAGTAGAATAGAATAAATGTTGGTAATCGAATATAAATCGATATAGTCATCTGTAGCACAATATTATTTATTTGAGATTTAATACAATAGGGATGAGGGTCTGTTGAAATTCTCAAGGGAAAGATAAATGAGGGTATTTTGTTTGGGATATTTAGGAATTTAAGGATGTCATGGAAGTTTTACCTGTGAAAGTTTTCTATGAAAAATATTGTAGATTTGCATGGAAATTTTGTGTAAGAGATACGACAGCTACAATCGCATTTTCCTTCTAAACTTGACATAGATTTTTTATTTATATTTAATACATATTACAGTGGTCTGTATTGTATTCAAAAATTTCCAAATTCAAAGTTACAGCTATATAAATATATCAAAGCCAAGAACCGGTTATATGACCATATATTAAACACAAAATTCTCCTAAGAAATGTCATCTGCATCAATTAAGGATCCATTTGCAATTTTATTAACGATGTGCAATAATAAATATCAAAATCTATCTCGTTACACACAGACTTGAAACCGGTTTGAAAGATCCCGTAAGTTTGACAAGTTGCTAAATTAACGAAGAAAAGTAAGAAACATACGTAGCCGAGATTCACCTGGATAGTTTCGAAGTGGTTGTTCGACTTATTGTTCGTCGATCTGCGATCACCAGGAGGGAGGAAAAGCATAATACGTTCGATGCCGAGGAGATTCGTAGGTTTACGGTCCTATAAAAATAGTTTCTACTACTGTGATAAATTCTTTTACGAGTGTCGAGGCGCTTTCGTTTGACGCGAAAAATTTATCGTGCCAGGATGCACTTACCGTGTCTCGAATTGTCACGATTATCGCTGTTCAATCAGAAATTAAAGTAACATAAAGAAGCAGACAAAGTGGAGTTTTTCTTTTAACCAGAATAAACAGATTTAATGTCGGTTTATTTAAAGCTGTATCTTTTCCTGTAAATATTCAGGGTCATGAGTATCAAAGTCACTTATCGAAGATCAATCTGAGAAATGATCCGGAAATTCTTAAAACTTTGCAGCAACTTGTCATCTGATTTGGAACTTTTAAAGATAAATAGGATTGGTAGAAATTATAGCACCTTGAGATAAATAAAGAATTCTGGTATATATATTCAGTGTTACAATAAAAATATCATTTTTATGTATATCGTGATAAAATCGATAACACTAAATCTCTTTTCATTCATATTCATTAGGTCTCTTTGAAATAAAGTCATTGCTTCAACTAATTCTGCAAGACAGATTAATTTTTCTATTGTATTTGTTCTTATCTAAATCAAAATTTCGATTCAGATTTGTCCCGCGTAATTCGTATAAAATTAGTTCAATGAAACTTAGATTATAAGACAGTAAAGTGTAAACACGTACGATTCTTAGTTCGTCGTGTTTCTCGTCCGTAATTGTTGTAAATAGCTCCACAAATGTTTGTATATTTCGTATGCAGATAAAATCACGTTTGATTAATCGTTTCCTTATTACTATAATTATCGCGTTTTATATAAAACCAAGAGATATTCTATTATTTATGAAAGAGAACGTACACTGTACGATTGTACGTGTGGCGTAGTTTCGTGACACGATTTTTTATGTAGTCGAACTTTCGTCAGGGTAATACGCAAAACAGAACAGACGAGAAAGCGCTATTTCAAGAGCAACGCCTTCTTTCACGGGGATATTCATCTGTCGTTAATTTTATTTGTTTTCTACGAAAATCGTCCTTCATGCTATTCCTTCCACCGGATGTACGTATTTTTGAATGACGAATGCATTGAACAAAATATCACACAGAAAGGTCGGACTATTTTGTCTTCTATCATTTTATATTGGGAGCGTGAAAGTTTAAATTTATGGAAGAATGTATTTCTCTGGCGTGAAATCGTATCTCTGTGAGAGTATCGCATTTTCACATTTTCACAGAATCGAGTTCCTGTCGATTCTTTATCGAGTTACCGTAATAGTTGTTGTCATTCAACTCGCACGCGATCTTCCATAGTATTTTATCGAATTTTTCTGTACAATATTTATTCTTATTGATACCTTGCGAATTTCTTGC
Source organism: Bombus affinis (assembly GCF_024516045.1). NCBI lineage: Eukaryota > Metazoa > Arthropoda > Insecta > Hymenoptera > Apidae > Bombus > Bombus affinis. The sequence continues at coordinate 10,651,095 of NC_066346.1, forward strand.
GAAGTTGCCGCAAAGTAGCCAATAAATTTCCCAAGAGAATTCCTTTCCAATTTTCATATACATCAAATTTTATTGAAGTAATTACTTCTAGGAAAACTCAACACTTTTCTTTTGTATCGCCACTACCTGGATACCGCCGCTACGAAGAAAATAGAATTTAGCGAAGTAAAAAAATAAAAAAAAAAGGGAGGTCCATATTATTGTGCTCTTGAACATGAATGTTGATTGGATTACAAAGTCTAGAAACAAAGAACTATAAGTAGACTTTTATTGACTTTCTCTTGTTGCTTTCAATTAGAGTTACACAGCAAGGTTCATTTTTTTGGTAATTTCCTTTGCTATAAATATATCGACGTGCTCCCTATCAGTATACACTATACTTATACTTATTTCAATATATTTCTATTACACATTCATCCACGCGTTTCTCGACAAATTTCAATAGAGTTCTTAGAAAATTCATGTATAGTTCTTTTACAACTCCTACGGCGTTCTTACACAGCTCTTATAGCTAGAAGCTATTAGATTTTACTAGAGACTTTTTAGAAGCTTCCGTTCTTTAGTAATGCTTTTTTAAAGCTCTCGTAGATTTTCTATCAAATCTTCGCAGAATTCGTACGGAATTAATGTAACGCGTTCTTCTAAAGAATAATTAATAGAATTCTTCTGAAATGTGCGTAGAGTTGCTGTGGACTTTTCATCAAGTTCTAGTAGAGTTTCTTCAATTCTTCTAAAACTCTCTGAAAATTCCTATCGAGTTTCAATAGAGTTTCCGTAGAATACGTTTAGATTTCTGTTAAAACTATCGTAGCATTTTCGTTGAATTGCTATAGAATCTCCTCAGAAGATTCTGATTAAGCTCCTAACGATCTATCGTTCGGATTTTGACAAAAATTTCCAGCCAAGTTTCACTTTTTATCGAGCTTTTTTGTACTCTCAGCGAATTCTTCTTTTGTTCCGATTAGATTCTCGACAGGTTCCGCGATCATTTGCTTTATTATTATGGTTCTTATCAGGTTTCCTTGTCGAATGGCCATCGTGAATCGAATTCTTTCATCGTGATCGCCTTCTAGAAATTCTCATTTGCGAAAAAACGAAACGAAAAAATATCACCCGTCCAACTAGTAACCAGCAACATGTCCGGCGATTGAATCGACGGCCGTAAATTCGATCAACGCAGGTTCCAGATAACTATTCCTCGAAACCTTTTCGGTCGCGCGTACACGCTCCCATCAAGATGCCGAAAAGGTAGCCTCGTAAAATCGTACGACCTCGTGATTTCGGTTAGTTTATGGGAATGTGTCAACCACAACCCTCGTATTCTGGTTTATCCATATCGAGATGAATGAATGGATTCATAGTCCCTTAAATGTAGACAACGTAAAAATCGAGTTCGTTATGTGTCTTTCAATCTTTTGATTAATCAGTTGTTCAATTGGAACGTTCGCGAAATATAAAGAAATTAGTTCTTTTCTAAATTAATAATTAACTTTTTCGAAACTATGTCTATTATTGGTTGTTATTGTGATCGCTCGGATCATCGAATAAGAAATAATGTAATATACCGTGTCATTTTTCAAAACCTGATCCTTCGAATAATCTTAAATAATAGAACTTATATTTACATTTTACATTTGTATTTGACGATGTACTGTTGAGGTTATTAGATGAATAAAGAGGGAAAACGCGTGGATAAAGTTTAAGGTACAAAATGTATATATTTAATTTAATAGAGAAGTGTAATAATAGGTAGGAATACAATTTGAGCTGGTCCAGATCCGCACGCTAGCAGTGCTACCTTATAACTGAAAACATCGAAGCCAACGTCGCCTGTCTACTGTTTATGGTCTGCCTTCATGCTAGTCTTTTGTCTATATGCTGTCGATCGCTTCAGCGCTTGAGAAAACTAAAAAGACCAGATGTGGAGTTTTCGTAGAAGTGGTGACCACTTCAACATGTACAATACCTCGTTCAATTTTTCTAAATTAAGTTCTTCGGTGCAACATAGTTCCTGAAACTCATATTAGCATTTTTATTATCCCGTCCCAAATTAATGTTCTTAATCATTTGCCCTATTATGGCGAACAGTACGACACAATGAATCGGGGTTATCTCTTTTGGTGAATTTTCTAGAAACGTTGCACGATTTCCTCGATATTCTCAAACTTTCGGCTGGACACACGGATAGAAGATAATTATTTCTCTACCACTTTCTTGCTGGTAGCGTCTGCTTACTAGCCTGCTACTACCACATTTCTTTCTTAATGTAACTGCACCCCTTTCCCACTTTCGACTTTCTTAACGATCCAATAACAATTCGCTGAAGTAGAAACACTTTAACCGAAACTAGCACGAAATTCCTTACGTCAGTCCAGATTCAAACTTGAACCTGTGCCATCTTTTTAATGAAGTCAATTTCGTGCACCGATTAAATATCAAAAGTCAAGTAGCACCATTAACGTTATTACCAAACCATAGAAAAAGACAAGGTTTACACTCTATAGGAATCAAATATTTTACAAGACACGTGTTACCACAAAAATAATGCGAAATGAAACTGCATCAAGGGAAAAATATATAAAATATGTATTTCGAGCACGTGAAGTCACCGGCTGTGTGCATTGCGTCCATTTTACATGGAGATTTCATGTTTCCCTTATAAATATTGCAATTTTACTTGGTCACGCACTGCAATATTCATATCGAAATTACCGAACGAAAGAGTTTGTAAAATAAAGAGTTGATGTATCGTATAAAAATATCTGTTTCTGTTCCATGGAATTGATCGTAATTTTCAAATAGGAAGCCTTTCGCTTAAATCAAATATGCTTACTGTCTTTATATTTGACATCGGATTTTAAGATCCGTAAGATCCAATGAACTTTAAAAAGTTCGACTCAAAATTCTGTGTTGCATTAAGAAATTCTTTCGTCGATGGTCTGTCGAAGCAAAGAAAGTTGCTATTGCTGTAACACTAATTTTGAAACGATACCGAGACTGGTAAAATGCATAGAATTGAATTGTGACAGCAATCAACTACATACGATATTGATAATTGTACGATATGCAAAGTAAAAGTGTAAGTGGAACCAATTTGAAAACTGCATAAATAATAATTTTAATGAAAATTATTGATTCAAATGAATATTATACGATTCCATATCTTTTACTACGTATTATTTGATTTTTTCCTATCATTCGTATTTTTTAGAATTTCAAGATCATCTTCGATATTTAGAATGGTAGTTAAAAAGTTTTGTTCGTCAAGAGAGACGTAGATAATATTAGAGGAAAAGTTCTACGATTTATATTAAAATGATCGTTGAACGACTTTTAAAGAGATCCGACTACGTTTTTGTCGGTCGACTTCGTTTCGGAATTCGGTATTTCCGCTATATTTGATTTTTTGTCGCTTATTATATTCTACTTGTAGATCGCGAAAGATTCTACTTCAGTGGGAACGCTGCTCCTTAACGATGTCGGTTGTTATTCTCGCCAGAATGGCCGATGTCGTTGATTTCAAGTTTGCACATTTTTTCCACATTATAGAGCCCCGCGTATATCGTAATTGGCAATACTTTTCAAGAGGGATAACGTTTTCGAGCTAGGTAGTAATTTGTTTTAAAGGAAAATATCTTTTAATAGAATTTTGAAGAATTTCCCACCGTGAAATTGCAAAATTAATTGAGAAATTACGTTTGAGAATTTATATTTGAAAACTTTGTAATAAAATTGATAGGACTCTCTTTTTTCTCCATTCACTTTAGATGGACTTGAAATTCGTTTCCTTGTAGTAAGACACTTTTTAATCAGATTTTCTCGGATCTTGCAACTCGCAACTTCGTTTTCAATATGCATTGGAAATAAGAATACTTACTTCCAGGACAACGGATGAATAAGTCGAAGTTCCATCTTGTGTTAAAACTCGGCTCAAACTCGTGACATCTTTCCATAACTGTTGCACGTTTGAAGGATTCGACTCGTTTAGGAGTGAACAAAATTTATGACAATCGTTATGATATTTTCATTGCAATGATAGGAATGGTTAAGCATCGCATGAAATAATAAAGTTTCTTTATCCTCTCATAAACGTTGAATTATAGCTGTAGGAAACTTTGGCTGGAATACCTCGTAACTATTCTCGTATCAAACTTGCATTTCTATTTATAATGTTTTGTGTTTCATCAGAGTATTCGAATAAAAAGCCTTGAATTTTAGCTAATCGATCGTGCATCGTTCAGCATGATTTGAATTTGACTTTGCACAGAAATTTATTCGATAGTGAAAACAATTATTTAAGAACATTTTGATCTTCGTTTATCACTGTAACGTTCAACAGATATCTCTGATATGAACCTCTACACTCAGTGATAAGGCTCGTAAACTTAACTTCCTACTGTCGAAGCCCTTTTGACGACATATCAATCTTTAAACTACAAAATGACTCGACAAAACTTAATGGAAGACTTATGTCACGTCCTCGTGAAAAATTGTCGGTTTAACGAAATTCTAAAATATTTCAAAGTCCGTAACATTAATTCGAATTTAAATTGCGACACGAAAAGTTCCTGTTAAGATTCATTTTAATTCTCCATATATTCCAAATAATCCCTCGCAGCATTTTCGTCAAATGAAAATTAATTTCTCCATCTGAAACTTTCCTCTTCGAATATAATGCCTTCCCACCAATAATCTATAAACGCAAACCGGAAGTCTCGTGTATTCATAGTTTCTAACTTCCTGAATGAACTAGCACCACGGAAATCGCTCAAACATTATTCCAACTCGTGATTTACGAGACATTTGTAGTCAGAGTCCGAAAACACCGCAAACAGACCATTAAACGCCACCTTAGTGCGACCCATTCACCCTTTATCTCCTTTAATCCCTTGCTAACTGTTCTTTTAGCTTTTTACCGTTAAACGACCATGTCATGTACTCATTCTTTTCTGGACATTTCGGTGGCAACCCGCTGCCTTTTTATACTCGTGTTAAGTGAAAATCGCCTTGTCTCGTTCGTGGATTTACGAGGTGTGGCGCGTGCAATCGATAAACGACCACTTATCGCCGATACACCACGAATAGATTGCATTTAATTTGCGATACTAAGTGATTTATAATTAACCCACCGATGAACAATGTTGCGTCAATTCGATATATTGTTGGGCTTTTTTCTTTGGTCAACGTAGAGACATTTAGGAATTCCTTTAACACAGCATTTACTTTGATATTTATAATGCAATTTATAATTTCTTAATTTAGGATTTCTCATGTACATTCAGATATTTCTGAATCATTGATGCAATATCTAATTTGCAATACTTTTTTTTTCTTAGGTAACATAGATATTTGAGAATTCTTAAATATGTCTGATTTGTAATATTTTTTTATTTCACCTAAATATTCCCGAATTTATTTGTTTAATCTCGCATTAATGCAATATCTCATTCGCAATTGCACGTGTCAGTAAATATCCCCGAATGTTTCCTTTTATGGCGATTAACGAAGTATCCATAATTTCCCCTCCCTCCTACGTTCAATTTAAATTCGATGCGATGAACATTGTTTATCGATACATGTACGTTTTAAACAAATACAGCTAAAAAATAATTATCATTCGTTTCCTCGTAGTAAATTCGTGGAAAGCTTACAACGTTGTATTTGATTAAAACAGGAAGTGGGAATTATTTATTATGAACGCCTGCCAAAAAGCGCGTCTGAAAAAAAGCATTCTTTACGTCTTATTTAGAAAGACGGGACTTTGAAATTTTCGAAATATCGTCGAAAAGGATTCATACCCTGCTGGAATGATATGTCACGCTAAGATCGTTTAATTTTATCCTAGGAAAATTTATTTCTATCTTGGATCGTATCTTCGGAGCTAGGAATTCCATTCGGTTTGTTCGATTTACAACAGTGAGAACGGAATTAAGAAACAGGAATATGAATTCGCGAAACACAGAGAGTTCGCACACGGTTAGTGTAAGCAGATCGATCAGGAAATAGATCGTATTCTAGCATGACCTCGTGGAATCTTATACAAACCGGCTCTGCCAAAATACAGCTGTAAATAGATGCCTCGAGATGGTATGTTGCTGCTTGTTACGGAACGCGTTCGAGAAATTGTCCGTTGACATAACGATGGCGATGCTTCTTTGCATCGTCAGACTTTATCCTTTTACGCTCGATGTATACGCTACTTTGTATTTTAATAAACTAACTAAATCAACCAAACGATAAATATATCCGTTTTCGATAAAGCAAACTTCGAGCTTTAGCGCATTATGTCTTCTTTATTAAACCAGACGAAGAAACGTGTTTCTATTATCCATAATTAAATGTTTAGCATTATTAAAATAATTTTTAGTATTGGGACGAGTTTTTAGATATTGGAACAATCCTTTTCACGATTGAGCAAAAAGAAATGTTTCGTTGAAACGTTGCAAGCTGCACAATATTTATTATTCTCTCTAGCCATTTTGTAATCTCTTCTTTATTATTCTCCACCTGTTCTTACAAATAAATAGCTCTATCTTTAACATAGATTTGCAATAATTGTAAAATAGCAAATTTATAGGATATATAAGAAGTTGCGAATGCTTGTTTTATCTCACTGTTACTTAGGAGGGTGACTTTTCATTCCCACCAACAACAGATTTGCTCTTCACATGGAGAAACTAGCTTCATCCAAGGTTTTCCTCTCTCTTTTTCTTTTTCGTTTCTGTTTTTGTAACTTGGTCAACAGGAATTCACCAGTTTTTGGTGGGTTTTGATCGTTGCCGATGGTAGAGCTGCATATTATACTTAGAATAGATACACACTGACGTTGGAGAGAGGTTTATGAGAGAGATACTGTGCGCTTTATATTGAGAAATGCGAACACGAGATCTCTGTATATACAATGTACATGTACATATATCCTTTCAGTGTAAGTTTTGAATATATAAGATTGTTTTTCACCGATTTATTTTATCAACTAAATAAAGCGTCGTACAGTGCGACGTGCAATAGACAGGTTTCTTCTTTGTTAGACTCTGATCATTATCAGACTTTGATCTTATTATTCTCCTTGTTCTCCCAAAAATCGATAGATGATTAGTAAAAATCGTTTGTACATCAAAATTTAATTATTTGAAAATTACCTCACTCGTTCGTTATATTAGGTCGTCCGAAAAGTTTCTTTCGTTTTATAAGGAAATAATGGGTGTACAACATTTTCCGTTTTATATTATTTTGTCGAATTAGGTATGATCCATTTTGTTCTATCAAAATAAAGATCACAATGTTCGACAGATTAGGTTTCATGTTTGTATAAAGATGCGTCGTTGTAAAAGACGTGTATGTAAAAGAAAGACACTTTTCGGACAACCTAATACATTTCTGTTTGTTGATTCTTGTCAACCAGTGTCTGCTATATCTTCAACACGAAGAATTTGAGCAGAGATACGCGTAACTTTAATTTCCAATTAAAAAATATCTTTCTTTCTTTAACAGGCAATTTAAAAACATTGGTTCAATTCTGTATATACTTTCCTCCTATATTATTCTTTCCTCCTGCGAACTGCTACACTGGATGTTCTTAATCGTTTCAGTGAAATTTAGTGAAATAGGATTAGCGTTTGTAAAAAAATGGGAAGATTGTTTCTGGCATTGGCACTGTTTATTTAAATGTCTGTTTCATAAAATGTTTGTTTTTTAAAATGCTTATTCGAACGTCACTGTGTGTGGTCAGACAAAAAAATAAATATTCAAAATATTTCAACCGAATCAGAGAGTAGGAAAATACTAACAGAGGTTCGTTAAACAGACTTCTCAGATCCCCTCGTACCTAGTTTCGAGAAAACCACATATTACATGCATTTTTTATCTTTGCTCCGAATCCTCATCGAAATGTTGCACTCTGCGTCACGTCGATGGTACCATGAGATGCCGTGAGTTCGAGAGAAAAATGGTATTGTTACATCAACGATGACTTAATAATGTAAAAAGGTAAAATTCACGAAATTGCTTCAATACGATTTAAAAACGAACATCCAACGTGAACACATTTGACAAAGCTATTTTTCCAATGGCATCAAATCCACGTTTGTTTAAAAAACATCTACGTGAACTAATTCGTTACACAGTTAGCAGGTTTTCCGATAGAAAAATCTATCGAACCAAATACTTTTCCACGTCACTGTAACTTTCTTTATTCATGTAAAAACTAACACAGCAGCAGAATACCAGATGTTGCACAAATTTGGTGATCAGACAAGAACTAGTTCTTTCTACGAACATGGAAAAAACCTAATAGCGTGTGAGGCAACCTAAGCCGTGTCCCTTCCTGAAAGGTCCAGTATTTCGCTAGCGTTGCAGCCAGTCTTCATCAGAGTCTAATGATAATCTCATACTTACAGAGAATTTAATAAAGTGTAACCATAAGAAATACTTTGCAGGATTAACAATTTTTCTAACTGATTTTTAAACATTTTTGAAACGTGTATTCGACATATTGCGCGTGTAGTTTGAAAGTGTCGCGATATAAAATAATTCGATGAAAACGATTGTGTGTCAGAAGAAGAAACTAAGGACGAAGAATTATAAAAATAATATTCGACCGTTGTCTCATAGAGATTATTCTTTTGCCGATATTATGCGTCTAGCGAATAACTTTTGTAATCTTCTAACCGATTCTTCTGCTTATCCTACAAAGCTTGTTAGAGCCGTGTCACTTTCGAAATACACGTGCGAAACTAAATGGTCTGAGATACAAAAATGACGAGTCTATATAATAAGTCGCCGAAAGATAGATTATTGGAAACACGTGAATTTGCAAAGACCATGATTCGTTTCGTTTTTTGGAATAGGCGATGGAAAAATAATTGAAGTCGCAAGTGATGAACGGGACGAGTCTTAACCCCGTGTATAATAAATTACAGTGATTCGTTTGAGAAAATTCACGATTAACTTATTAGGAATAATTCATTCGACTATAAATCTGTCCTAGCTATTCTATAAATACATCTTTGTTCAACGTAACTACATTTGTCCTTAACGAATAAATTCATTTATTATCTGATCATTTACATATAATAAATTTATTTATACACCATTGGTGACGTTTAACATTTATCAAATTTTGTCGTTGCTGCAAAATGGCTGGCATGATACAAAGTTCATGAAAAATGAGCGAAAAAGCAGAAAAATCTCAGATAAGTCGGCTTTCCAAATTTACGAGTGCTCTAGGGGACTACTTATCTTCATCCACTATGTATTCGCCAGTGAAGAGATAACCACGACAAAAATTCCGGCCATCAAACGTGAAATCGGACCGTACGATAGATTTTCACGTGTCACGCGGATGAAAAAGTGAAATATTGTCACGAAATAAAGGTCCCTTGGCGCGGAAGCATCAACTATCGAATATCGATCTTTTTTCCATTTAGTAACTATCTAATATGGAAGAGCAAGGCAATTTAGATCTGGTCTCTTGTTGTAATTTGTTTCTCTTTTTCTACCTGTTTTTTTTTTTTTTTCAAATCGATTGGCGTCCGATTAATTTCTATTTCAATTGAAATTCCCGATCCAAGGATTGTTTGATATATCCAAGATGAAAGTTTCTCGATTCAAAGTGGCTTACAAAAATAGATTTAAGTGTAATTCCAATTTTTACAAATTGTCACATGATTCTAATTTTTTAAAATTACTGTCGAATAACAATTTAAGTATGCGATGATTTTATTTTTAATTTTACTTTGCTCAACTTAAACTGTTTCTTAGAAAGAATATTTTTCATCGAAGCTTGGATGCTTGCCACTGAATTATTCTTTCAAAAATCGGATATCGATTTATCGTTACTCTCTATTTTTTACGTCAACAGAAAAATGAAATAATTTGCACGTCATCGATGTCGCGAAGGTAATACCAGTAGAGACCAGAAGACTAACATTGAAAAGTTCGTGCATATGTATTTGCTCGATATCGATTCTTGCAATTTAGCAGATTGGATTCACGCGACGTAGAATCGAATACGGTCAACGTCCAACTGCTCGCCATTTCCCATGACTGTATAAATCATTCTCTGTCAAATATTTGCCGTGCAAACAAGCACAGTTGAGCGTGTGTTCGCGAAAAGTTTGCCGGAGAAAGACAAGCTCGTTTGAAACTCGCAATTGAAATAATCGAGTCACTCTAGCGCGTTGTTCCTTTCATTTGATAGTGGAAAAATCAAGTTAAACAAAGAGCAGATGTTTTCAGGCGAACAGTGGGCATTAAGCTTGGAAATTTATACGACTGTGAAAGATTTATGATTCTGGAACAGTTATTGGTTCGAAACCATTTTGCAATTGGCTTTCTGTTCGTTGTAATTGGGGAAATTTAATTAGAGAATTTGTGAGAATATTTATAATGATAAAAATCTAGACGTTGTTACAGAAAATCTTCTAAGGAAGATATTTTTCGTGCAAATAAATGTCTTGTATCGTTATTGCCAAAAAATTTACTGAACATTTATTAAATTCTCATAATCCTAAGTTTTCTTCCACTTTGAGTTTAATCAAATCTCTAACATATTAACATATTAAAGGACGTATCTTCATCGACAACGAAATATTCTTATATTCTTCAGTTGTTATTTTTGTTTGAAAAAACTTACGAAACTTGTTGTATCAAATTCCCATTGTTCCATCTTTTCCATTGCAACGTCGGTTGCAATCCATGTATATATATATATATCTTTTGTTATTTATCTTCTGCGTTAACTCGATGTGCAAAATGTTTAACTCGTAAAACAAGATATCTTCGTCAACGGGTAAAAATTATGTTTCCTGCAGATATATGAATCCTCACAATTCTTATACTAGGATCGTTGACAAAAATTATATACTTTTCTTACCAGCTTACCTTTCACGTTCTTTACCTCAACTGGAAAAGAAAAATCTCCAACGTGTAGAACGATGTACCTTTATTAAGAGACATAAAAATTCTATGTCCATTTAAATTCTTCTGATGCCCGACTACAAACTCACGTTCTCCTTTAATTCATATACAGCGTTATTGCACTTGGCGCAGTTTACAACGCCTTAAGTGTTAGCCTGTATTTTTTAAATGACTCGCGCTAAACATCCTGTCACGAAACAGCCAACGTTAATTAGGAGACTGAGAAATTGCGTAAAAGTAGTTACGGGAATATTACTTGAAAGTTAAATGAATCCGGATATTGTCTCGATTGTCTATTTATAGGAGAAACTGAAATTCAAATGAAAACGATAAATCGTTCATGAAAATGGACGAGCAACAATGTGTCGTTCGAGTTGGTAATATATCGCATCGCATGATACGTCCACTTAAACGATAGATGTTCCTACGATGACGATTTTCCGTCTTTGATTCGAAGTTTATTTTTAGTTTGGTCATTTTATAATTTACTATCGTATCGTAATTCTTTACACATCGATATCTCAATTGTATTTCTATTACATTATCGTTGTTCCTATATTTAAACGTTCGGAATTAAAAATCGAAGGTTTCTCGTTTCATAGTGATAGAAATAAAAGGTAATCTAAACTGAAAGAAAATAAATCGGAGAGAAGAAGGCAGAAACGAACAGCGGAAAACGTTCTTAAAATTTAAACGAGTCCAATAAACGTTCAAAATAATCCACTGAAATTTATTTCTCCGTGTTGCACAACAGCTTCGTCGAGCATCCCATTATCGATCGTAAAATTCGAGTCTTGCCTTTACCGATACCCTTAAATGTAACGCAAAATCTTCTTCTAGTTTTCGCTACAATTCTTTCAATGACATAGATTATTGAGAAACGAGCACACGCTGCCGGTGAGAAGTTTACATTGTTAGGTATTTGATAAAATCGAAAATTTTGTGAAGGTAGTCCGCATACATGGAATTCTCTTCATTTAGAAAAATCTTTAGACGACGATCCATCAGAATACGAAGAAAATAGCCCGCTAATATATTTTTAGAAAACATTAAAATCGCTGTATGTTCCATAGAATTAGAAAATTTTTAGAAATAGCTCGCACAAGATTCTTCCACGAAAATTCTTCTTCTCTTACTCAGTTCCTCTTCTTCCCTATATTAAAATGAAGATAAAGAACATTTTTCTACTAATACGATTATTGCGTCAATACCAAAATAACGATTAAATTGACCAAAAAAAAAAAATCAGTAAAATACAATTTAAAAAACCATTCCAATCTTTTGACCAGCACAGCGTATAAATACATATCGGAGGAAATGCGTGTGCGTACACGATTGTTGGATATTTATTGCGGAAACGACTGTTTCTCAGCGTTTTCCATGGCCTGTACGATCTTATTCTGTTCACGAAGATCAGGGAATGATGGATAAGCAGCCTTTTTTATGCAAAGTAACCGACTGGCGAAACCACAACGTCAAAAGACGATAGTGAAGGATGGACTGGAACGCGAAGAAAGCTTTCGAGGTCGATAAAATCGATCGGAATTTCATTTCAGAAGTAAAACGTCTTTGATGTCTTACCACGTGAGTCTCGATCGTTCGAGGGATAAATAAGCTAATGTAATCTGTATGTCTGGTGAATCGAAAAGTGGACGATGCAGTTCAGAGAGTTTATGGCTTCTGTGAAGTGATCTATACATTATTGAATTTGTGGAGTGCCGTGGATTATTGAATCTACATTGATCCGAGATTTTGATTATTGGTTTGATTATTGATAGTAAAGGAACTTGAAAAACTTCAAATTTGCTTTTATTGAACAGATGATCTACATTATCTTTTTATTTTCATCAGTTTTTGCGTCAAAGAGGAAAATTATTATTTATACAACCTGAGTTTAGTTTTACAACGACATTCGGTTCATCTTCGGTTGTTTCGTGACGCTGCAAGTGGAAGGTTGTGTTGTTTCCGCGAATGGTGGCATATCTTGTATTAAGTCAGCCTTGTAATGTCGTTGAGATGACTCACGAAGATTACCTCGCAAATTTTGAAAAACCTCCCGTCTAAAATTGACATTTTTTTTAGTTGTGTCGCTATCAATGGCAACGAAAGATATGTTTTATAAGGAAATGAAAGTTAATGTCTGTTTTTGACAAATCAAGAGTTCGAGATCACTTTTGAGAAATGATTGTAATTTATTATGAATTACAAAATTCGTGTTGGTTATTATTTTATTTATTTATTATTTCTTAGTCCGTGCCTTTCGGCTTTGGACGAACTTTCCGTTTTACATCACTTATGTCTAATTCGTGTTGGTTATTATATTGTGCTGAATTATTACATTTATTTAGTAAATTAAAGATGATGAACGTTTCCTTTATTTTAGAATTATCACTGATCACACAAATTCAGCTACATCGATTAAATGATAAATTTATTAATAATTCCATAATGATAGCAATAATGCTATAAGAGGATGAAGAATAAGATTCACATAATTCAATGAAATATCCGTTACAAAAGTATGAATACAAAAAAATATTTCGTACAGTTTATTCTTCATGACCAACTTTTTTTTATAAAACACAATGAACCGAACGCAAGAAATGGTTGATGACTGTAATAAAATGTTCGTAGAAAATCTCACATCGAATATAAAATATTCAAAGAGACATTGTTATCGTTTGTAAACACAATAACGAAGTATCAACAAGAGCATTATTTTTCACAAAAAATCAAAATTATGGATTGTATTATATAAATTACATCGAAACGAATGCGAAAACACTCGAAAACAAACAACGTTTGAATCATAGTGTTCACTGATTTTGTTTAATTTACGAACGAGATCCGATTACTTATTTGATAAACGAGTTGACTGGCGATTATGTGGGCGCCCACATTCTTTCGTGAAATACGAATATTTTGTAGCGAGGTCGTTGCCTCGAAACCGGCAACTTTCACCTAATGCTAAAGCGTAGTTGATCTTTCAAATGATTTAATAGCCTAATTTCATATCCAAATTCTATTGTTATTTCAATAAGCAGACGGATCTTTAATGATCTTTTTAGAAGAACTTCAACGTAAAATTGAAATAAAAGATGCTTATCAATCGATTAATATTTTCTTTAAACTTACAATATTTTTGAAGGATGAACGATTAACTCGACAATGAGTCAAAGAACGCATAGAGCAGAAGTATAATCGTCGAAGATTTCGAATAACTGGATATTAGTTCAGATTTTAAACAATTTAATTCAAAACATTCATTTTATTTATCATCATTTTTCAAAATCGTAGCTATTTTGAGGCAATTTAAATTATTTTTTAATTTATTTAATATTATTAGTATTATTAATAATATTAATATGTTATTTCACACTTGGGTAGAGTATACAATAGAATCAATTTATAAACAAAAACTTAAATTCTCTTTCGTAATTGCACGAATCGTGTATCTCGTAATTATACAACCCGTATGTTATATGTATTATTTTTTGGTCAAAAACAACATCGTATTCTAACCTCTGATCTCCCATAAATAATTTACACGTGGAAGTGATTTCCTTTCTATCAAAATCTGTTATTTCACGGATTACCGATTCGAAACAGCTCATCATAAACTGTATACCGTTTCCTATCCGAAGAGATCTTATCTGGAAGAATATGTTTTCTTATATAATGCAGTTTAGATGTAAATACAGTGAATTATCATTATAAAAATATTACATTGGTGCATATATGCATGAAAAATGTCGTTCTCGAATTTCAATGTGAATTTCAATTCGAACATTTGAATCTGTGCCAATACCATTAACTAAATTTTATTCCGCTGTCGATTGTTTTATTTGAACGTCGTTCGTATTAAGGAACGAGGAACGAGCTATAATACACGGTTTATATTAATGAAATTCATCATAAAAATGTTAGAACCTCGTTATTAACAGTTATGAATGATCAGAATATTTGCATAATTTATAAATATGAGTTTAAGCTCGGTCAAAGTACTGTGAAACTTGTTGAAAGCATACATACATTCTCAACTTTATGTAAATATGTTTATGTAAATATTGGAATAATTCAGCGTAGGTTCATGAAATTCAAGGTTGGCGACTTTTCATTAGGAAAGCAACCAAGTTGTATTTTGTGTGTCAAAATGGCTATACAATTCCAAAGATCAAAACATTGGAATCTTTATTAAAATATTCTTCGAATCCTTCCTGATTCTCTTGTTTAAAAACTTAAACAATTTTTGAACAAATAAATTCTTTCGAAGTAACGAAATTATCGAAATTTTTTAATAACTTTTTCATTCTAGAACAGATGTTTCTGAGAAATCTGAAGCAATGAATATTGTTTATTATTAAGGAAACAATCGTAAAATTATATGAAAAATATACGATCAAATATATGTATTTAGATTAGATTTATTTATAAAATCATATTATTTATTTTATCATTTACTTACGAAGTCAATATCAGATTAAATATGTTACGTTCTCTAATGTATCCGTTAGATGATATTAACGTTTTAATTTAGGAAAACGATATTTCATATTATGCGCTAATTTAGTACAACGCTTATCTAATTACAAACAATTCTGAACATCTTTATGGTTCATTAGTATTCAAGTATTTGAATTAAACAGAATCCTTCGAACGCTTAACGGTCCATTGAATCGGACTGAATCGATCACTTCCGAAAAGGTAGAAGTGCACAGACGTGAATCTAATATATATTCAGTTATTCAAGGAATCTAGACATTTAGTTCTGTCTGCTTGCCATAGAACTCTCTTTATTTGAAAAGGAACTTCCGGTGAACGAAGAACTAGTGATTTATCGGCGCAAATCATAAAAAAGTAAATCAAACTAAGATACTTGTAGATTTTCTTTCAAATAAAATGATTGTGGAAAAATCCACTCTTTAACAGAGAAAGCAATTAAATTAGCAGTATGTTATTACTTCCTTCGAATTATTTGTTGAATAAAGGATTTCACAGATAATTAATATCGTCTCTCTTTGTTATAATCACAAGAATTAATGATTAATTATTTGAGTCTATTTCTTTCATGAAAAATATGTCGACTGTAAGCGGAAAAGATACAGAAGATCGAAACGTTAAAAAGTCAGAAATGAAGGTAAATGATCCCAACGCGATTTGAAAAAATTTACGAGCTTTCCTACCGTGCTGTTTATTAACGTCACCTTGTAAGCCCATCGATTTATCTACCAAACAGGCAAAAAGCGAACTTTGTTCTGCCTCTTCATTACTATCCTTTTATTATAATTTTGTATTCTGTATTTTATTTTTAATTTTACATTTATATCCAATTTCTCCCGGCCAAAGTACGTTCTGTAGATCAAGATAAGAAAAAATATGTTAATAAACGCATATCACTGGAAGTTATAGATAGTTAGTTATAGATAACTAAAGTTATGATTAGAAAGAACGGTATACAAAATAAGCGGTAACGAACGTGCGTTATTAGGATAAAAATTATGAATCATGAAATGATATAAAAAAATCAATAAGGTTGCATTTATTGTTCTTTGAAGTTCTCGTTTATTACTCGTTGAAGTAACTCTTTTAACGATGTTCCTAATAACATATATGTAGTATCGTGGACAAAAGGCTTAAGATATCGGCCGAACCATAAACAATGTCGCGAGAGCCGCGGCATCGTCGGGTTCACCAATGTGTCGTCGGTCCTTTCAAGTGAATAGTTTCGTGGAAAAGGCCTGCGTGACCCTGGCCACGGGCGTTTGCGGAAACGTGCGCGATAGGGCGGGAAAAGACAAAGGGATACTAAAGACAGTGTTAGTCAGTTGAGAAGTCGTACAGTGTTTGTTGAGAAGCGAGAATGAGCGAGGGTAGAAGTCGGAGAGTGTGAATCGGGAAGTCGAGAGCCAAGTATGAGAATAAGACGTGCGACAGCATTGTAATCAGTTTGTTGCTTTAAATATCATTTATTAAATCAAAACATCATTACTTGTCCTTTCCTCCAAGATCCATTTAAGATACTACATATATTTATGTGACGTTTTCTCCTTATCTTGACTTATAAGGCTGTGCTAACAGCGTTTGGCCCCAAATAACTGGGGCACCCTGCAATCTATTATCAATATCCGATCGTTTGTCATAAATTCTTTCGAAATTTGCATAAAATATTACAGTTCCGAAAATTCAAGGATTTATCGAAGCAATTCTGCCTTAAAACTTATGGAATAGACACTTTAATTAAAGAGAAGCTTAATACCGACACAAATTGCTTGTGGTGAGTTACTAATCACGATACTAATTATTTTTAGGGGCCTAATATTATAGGTAAATATAGGAATTTAGTTATTTCCTAAATCTTGAGTTTATAAATGATCCCAATTATGCTATACAAATACCTACTTTTATATTTGATTTTAACTCCAAAAAAGATCCATAATATTATAATGTTAAAAATTTCACACTGTAAGTGTTATCATACGTAACAGAATTACTAATATTTATTTACAAAACGTTAAAAGTATGTATATTTATTGTATCCGATACCAACAACGTAGGAGATCTCAAGGATAAAGGTATAATTATTTTATAGGTCGTTTTTGTATGTTTATCTTGAATTATTCATAATTTCATTACATCCTCAAATAATTAAATAATGATAATCCATACAGATCTAAAATTCCCCATACAGACAATTTCAATGAAATCGTAAATTGTAATTTCTACTTCAAGAAACTCAACCGGGAAAGACGAGTTAACTCGTCATTTTGGTTGATAATTTCTGTGGACGTAAGAAATAATTTTCATGGACATCGTAATTTCTTCATTTTTGAAGTTCCCTTATTCTTTCACACGTGGCTTTGTTTTCGTTAAAAATAAACTCTGCCATATGTACGTCTGCAAGAACTAAAATTAACATCAATGAAAATAAAATTTATCTTTATTAATTTTTATCTTTAAAATCATAATTTTTCGTTTAAAGACGATCCGGTTAATAGGTTAATACGTCCGATTGTAAAGTTATCTGCTGTAAATACCAATAATAAACGCATTTATAAGAAAAAAAAAATGGGACAGAAACGATTTGATCGTTGCAGTTGCAGTAGTAGTGGCGTTCTTCATCTGTTGGGCACCGTTCCACGCTCAAAGGCTGTTGGCTGTGCACGCAAAGAATACGACTGAACCGAAAGACGCGTTAGTAATAGTCTACACTATCCTCACGTACATATCCGGGGTGCTTTATTACCTTTCCACGACAGTGAATCCACTGCTCTACAACATCATGTCCAACAAATTTAGGGAGGCTTTCAAGGTAAGTTATCACTTGAGAATTTTGAATTGAAATCTACCTGTCAACGATCCTGTTTCAATTATCAATCATCCCCCAGAATAACGAATAATAAATGTATCTTTGTATATTCTTGTTACATTTTAACTGTGTTTTTAACTTTATAAATGAATATTTCCGTGGTTTTTCTTTGTATCCTCTATGTTTTCTTCTTTGCACCCCTAAAGTAGAAAACTACAGAGCTTTACAACGATCCTGAAAAATCTAAGATACTACAAACGAGTAGAAAATTCAAGCTACTTGTACCGTCGATCGGTACAAGTCTACCGACGAGGATAGTAATTAACGAATGCTAATAACGTTGTAGCGTCAAAAATATAAGAAGAGATATAAAGAACTGGAAATCGCTATCAACGACTTTTCATCCAAATTGTGGAAATAATAAGTGAAAAAAAAAAGAGAAAATGACAATATTACAATAGATACTATTACAAACGTAAAAATTACAAAAGAGATCTGAAAATTAAGAAAAATCGAACCCCCACCCTCCCTCCCCAAAAGATTGAGATGGAGTCTGACAAAGTACGTTAAACAAACTGAAGTTAACTTTCAGTCGATGCTGTCGAATCACTGCGGGCGGAAGTGGTCCTCCCGCAAGTCAGTACCACGACAACCGACGTACAGTAGCCTCTCGAGGTACGCGAGGTCCACGTTCAGGCAGACGGATGATCGTCAAAATTCGCCGTCGATCTCCGTCAGCGACAACAACCAAAAGCTGAGAACGACCAAT
This sequence comes from Bombus affinis, assembly GCF_024516045.1. Lineage (NCBI taxonomy): Eukaryota > Metazoa > Arthropoda > Insecta > Hymenoptera > Apidae > Bombus > Bombus affinis. The sequence goes on from NC_066346.1 coordinate 10,670,090, forward strand.
ACCACCGAACTTACCGGATTAAACGGTCGAAAGGACAATGGACGAAACCAGTCCGACTCTGTGGCGAATAAGATCAATCATCGAGAATACAGCAGAAGCGTATCCAGAGGATTGAACTCCAGTCAGTTTACCTTAATGTCGTCCGTTAGTAAAAGTTTCAACGAAGGCAACAATAACATGACTGCGACTTACGTGAACATTCAAAGAGCACCGAGAGTTGTCACGCTCGGTAAGTGAGATTTTATTTGTTACTTTTAATTTTTCTTGATTGTACGAATACATAAGCCTCGGTTAGATCAACTGGTATATCAAGGTATTTGGTGGCGATATTGTAAAAAGGGCGTAGAAATGTTCTTCAAATCGACTAGGTGAAGTCCTGGATCGTTTATTGAATATTGATTACGTCTAAATGAGCCATAATTTACAAATATCAGACATTGACGAACTTATTCAAAGTCCATGGCCTTCGGCTAACTGTAGCAATCAGCGTGTAATAGTCACGTTGACGCGCAATAAAGGTTAATAATATAAGAATTGGCGAAGAAAATAACGATTTTAAGCATCGATCACCGTAATTATTTTCACATCAACGAGACAGTATAATATTTAATTGTCGATCGAGAAGATGAAATATTTTAGCTCTTTGATGAATTATTCCGCTGGATACAGGATATAGCTTTTTAAATTATAATTAATCTGTTTCGAGTTATGAGTTTCTAAGCTATAATTTTTTTAATTTTCTTTAAACAGGAATACTTGCCGGCAGATTGAGATTGGGAACCAAAGAGCTATTTTCGCCTCAACAGAAGATCGTAACTAGTTCAGCGCCCAAGCCGGAAACGAGGACAGTGTTGGCACCGCAATTCCAAAGTCATCCGAGTATAGAGAGTGCAAACACTATCAGTAACTCTAGTTTAAAGGACTATGACGAGACAGAGTTTACTGGTATAGAATTGGCACGATACATGGGTGAACTGAACTGTGACTTAATCACTTAACGTTCGTTTAAGGAAAAGCGTCCCTTTGTCGAACGAGCGAAGCATAAGTATTTAACGAACTAAAAAAAAAAGTTGAGAAATTGAGGCTTTGAAGTAAGAATACGTGTATGCGAACTTCTATAGGCAACAGTCAAGAGAATCTAAGAAAGAAGAACTTAAGACTTGAAATTTAAACAAAGATACTGAATATGTATGTCTTTTAAGAGGGAGCATATTTGTAAATCTTAGATCTTAGATTTGTAAATCTTAGATCATATTTGTAAATCTGTAATCGAACAGCAGGGGATCTACGAACACGCTGATGTAAATCATATTATTAGTCTGGCATAAATGCTTCCCCAGTGTATTGCGAAAACGCCCACATTGAAAAGATCCAAGATCATCGAAATTTAATATTACCAATTAACACTACTGCGTTGTATATGCCCTTTCCGCGTGTTCATCAATCCTTTTCGCGCGCGCAAACATCATTATAAATCACTGAAACGGTGAAAACTGTAAGAAAACGATTTCATGGATCATTTTGCGTAAACAGCAGCGCTTAAACAAATTTTCTAAGAATAGATACAGAAAGAAATTGAATAATATCGTGAAAACATGATCTCAGACGATTTCAAATTTAATTAATGGTAAATGTTATTATAGCGATACTAAACATAGAGCAAGGTCGTTTGGAAATTACAGAAAGTCATAGAAATCGTGTAATATTTTAAGGAAATATCGTTCATAAGTAGTACAGTGCGAATTGATTATATGATTAATTATGAAATTTGCTTTGTATATTCTTGTACTTCATTTCACTGAAAATACAAGTTCACTGCTTCGTAATTACAAAAGGAAATCTCTTGAATAAATATAAGCGATATTTATTTTTCTACTCGTATCATACATAACAATTTGTAAAAACCATTCATATATCTCATCTATGCTTTTATAAACGTGACGTGAAATTTGTATAAAACATAAAATGTAAAAGAATATGCAAGCACACTTGCAAGAAAATAAACCAATCAACGAGTCCTGTTAAACTCTAACGCACGTAGAATATCTCTAAGCTTAAAACATGCTTTTGGGTCGGCTGTCGAGATAAGCTTTGATGTTGGGTAGCGACCTAACTTTCTCTACCAATTTCTTCAGTTCAGGGTGGTCTTTGTTGATGTCGGTTTGCAGCATGTTGGACAAGGTCTCCGATTGTGCGGCATAGAAAAGGTCAGCCCATGTTAACTACAACGACAATTGAAAATGTAGCTTAGAAATAAGCTTAAAATTACTTTAACTGGTATTAAGAAAGTAAAAAATTAATCGACCCTACTTTTTATAAATCCTTTTACTTTTACTTTACTTTTCATTATTGATATCTAAAAAATAGACTCAGATAAAGATAAAGATTACAAATTTAGAGCAATAATTAAAAAAAATTACAAAGAAAATCTTTAGTGATATCGCTCTTTTCAACTATCCAATTTGTGGTCGATTACTGAAGAAACAGCTTCTGAGAAGCTGATTTCTAGATTTTGCAAAACAAATAAACAATTACCTTTCCATTGACAAAGTGTCCTCCGTTTTTCTTCACTTGCTCATCTAACTTTTGGAGCATGGGAAGTTTGTTGTCAGCGTTGGTCTTCAGCTTGGCCTTATATCCAGGGTCTTGTTCCCAGTGGTACTGAGAGTATGCTATAAATTATAAACACAAAATCGATATATAAAAATTAAAACATAAATTCGAAATATTCTCTTCAAGTATACGTATTTCTTTGTGTGGACTGTTCTTCATTTGAAAGAAACAATAATCATGAATCAAAAAATGACAGAGCAAGTACTGTTAAAGTGAGTTAACGCAACGTAATAGACGCCTACCTGATCTCACGTCATCGATGGTGTCAACGGTGGCATCGACTAGGAAAGCTTCTTCATCGTTGGAACCATAGAGATTGTTTTTTCTGGCGAGCAGGCGAAGGATTGCTTTCGATTGATAGTAAGCCTTGCCGTCGATTTCCAAGACGGGTACTTGACCAAGTGGCATACCTGAAATATTCGCGATCATCAATAATCAACAAGTCATTAATTAATATTACGTGTGAACAGAGGAATTCAAACATTTATCAAAATCAAAGCTCTTGACTTTCTCTTTGGGAAACATAGCGTAGATATTATGTATCTTCGACAGGAGTCAAATATGATATCGTTATTTATACAGTTTATACGGAAGTCTTAAAAAAGTTTATACACTTCCATCGAGACCTCATTGGACATTCACTAATTTTGAACCAAGTATTTGTCAAATTACATTTTTTATATAATCTGAACTTGTATCTTAAAAGTTCTTTTGTAACATAAACTGTTGAAAAACGTAAACTTCATACGATAAGTATGAAATTAATATATTAGAGTTTTGAATTTTTACCTTTCTTAACTTCCGGCCATTCATCCTGAGTGAGCCTCTTATCTTCGAATTTAATTCCACTTTGGTGCAAAACCAGCCTAATTGGTTCAGCAAGGCCAGTGATGTTGAAGTAAGTCAATTTGTAGCTGGGCATTTTCTGTATTAAACAAACATAATTTGTACTCAAATTTTCTAATATTATTTTGTTTGCTTCTAGAGTAATGTTATTCTTCGTTTATATTCTCACGAGGGAAATTAATCCAAGATCGTACTCATTATAATAGAAATCAGTTTGAAAATTTTGTAATAATCTTTCCAAATATATAATAATATTCTAAAATTTATTTATATAACTTTATACGTAGATAACTGAACAGTTTTATTTTGATAATATCATGAGTTGCAATATTACTCGTACGTCCGATATATCTTTGCCGTGATTCATGTTATATAAAATACGCAATCGCTGATGGCACAATAATGTTGGTATCTAAATCTCGTCACTAATTATCTGTTGTTACCTTCGCAAGGTAAACACCTAACGTATATTATGAATTGTACGAAGTCTTATGTAAGGTATCTATGAATACTACTACTACTACTACTAAGACGCTACTTCGAGTATTTTTGAAATAAACATTAAAGAGTTAGAAAGTTAAAAAGGATGACGATTGAGGAAATCGAAAAATTGTAATATTTGATATTCGTGATGCTTGATAATTTAAATATTTAGAAATTGTAATATTTGTAAAATTGGAAATTTTAAGCACTGAATATTCTCAGGTTTAGAAGTTGAAGATTCAAAGTTGAATCTATTTGAACAAGGAAAATTCGATTGTAAATATATATAATTGCAACGCTCTCGCATAAAAAAAGAATCGAAATTCAGACACTGAATGAAACTTTTAATCGCGACCGTATAAACAAGGTAATATTAGTTTAAATAAATTCTTGCCCGTCAAACTGACAAAGTGTAGCTGTCTAACAGTAGAAGATTCTAATTGTTCAAGTACTTCAAATTAGCGCAACATTCATTAATATTTTCTAAAAGAAACCTTGTACTTAGTAGTTTGCAACTTAATATTACGTTGAATTCATGTTTATTATCCGTGACATTGAACATCATAAGAGAAGTGAAGGTTTACGGTTTCTAACATTAGTTTCGTTAATCATACGTGTATAACGACTAACCGGCTAATAACACTCACTTTTTTACGCTGACACATACATTACTATAGTTATAACGTCAATAAACAGAAAATACATAAAAGTTAAGCGATAAAGAACACATGCTATCGATTGATATTTTAATGAATATTAATTTTATTAAAATGTCTGTTTAAAATTTATAAAATATATGTAATAGTCTATTTTTTATCTCTAATATTTAGAAATCATAGAAAAACAATTGACGAAATTTGCAAAGACTGGAGAACACTTATCAAATTTTCAAGTTTCCTACTTTTTTAAGGGCATAATAGCGTATTGCGCAATATTGCGCAAGAGAGTTGTGCGAAACTTCAGAGTGACTCAGAATGAAACCTGTCGCTTCTCTCCATTTAAACAAACATGGATCAATATATTCAATGAAATACTCTGAGCTTCCAACTGTATGATATAAAATCAAACATCGTTCTCGAAGTTAATTACCTTCGGCTTCTGTCAATGTTGAGAGAGCTAATTCTAATTATAAAGATTCCTTTGAAAATACGATTATTATTTGAAGTTTGGAAAAAAATTATTTATCACGTAATAGCAGTATTTAAATGAAATTTCAAATTAATTTAATTTTTAATTTATAATAGAATATAACCTATTAATAAATTTCGAAAATAAAGCGTGATGTTACATTGTCATGATGCGAATATATTAAAATACAAACTTTTACAGAACCTTTATCACGTGAAAAATGGTATAGAGACATAAAAGACTTACGATGTTTTATGCTGGAACGTAAACTAGACACGTTGATCTCTCGTAGAATACTGTTTCGAATTACCGACCATGAGCTTCATATAAATAGTTCTTGCAATCCTCCGAGAATATCGTTCCCCCCACCATGCTGAATGATATTCGTGTGATAAATCGCGATAGCGTACATGGCAGAATCAACTAGAATTCCTTGATAGAGTAACATCCTTCGTGGCACAGCTTTGTTAATAAGTAAATCACTTCGTAATGGGTATCATAAAAAAAGTCTATGAACTAAACGATCTATTGGGGCGTTGAATGACGTCCGTTACGGTTACGAGCAATATTTATTGTAATTACATTGTTTAGCCCGCTAAAAAGACTGTCATTGTTTGAAAAGGGAGGTAAGATTCCACTTCTCTATACTCGGTTTCATCGGAAAGGCTAAATTTTCTAGTAGATTGCAAATTATTTATTTATTGCGTACACAATGATAAATTATGTGAAAGATGGTTAATTTCAAAGTTAACAAATTGTTGAGGATAGGAAATATGTTCTGATTATAATGTGATGAAAAGTCAATGCTCTTTTTTTAATTGAAAATAGTAAATAATAAAATTGGACGAATTGCGATAATCTAACCAGCCACTTTCTAGATTGAGGTTAGGTTAGGCCTATTTCATAATGTCAGATTGTTGGAGTGGTAAAATTCTGCAAGTCATGGGGATAGCAAAAAAAAAAAAAAAAAAAATAACTCAATGTTACACTCCATGTGATAACTTTTAGAGTAACTTTACTTTTAGAGTAACTTTTAGTAACTTCACGAAAAATGATTTCGCTTTTACGATATCTCAATATTTTATGATATTTTTCATATTATAAAAAAATTAAGTTTATTGAACGGGTTGAAATTCTTCAGCTTTATTTTTACAAGAAATTTCGGAGTTAAAGCTATATAATTATGATAGTTTAATAATCAATAACTAAAATGATTCTAAGTCTTTAAAAATCAGGCCACGAAAGACTATAAATCTTTAAAAAGACAAGAGATAGAAAACAAGATAATTGTCCTCGTAATCGTTTATTTTGATCAAGAAGTTTTGTTAGAATGATAAATAACATTGATATGTTGAGATACGTGTTGAAATGAGATGACTTTCTAAACAAAATTGTCGGTACGGGCCAAATTTTTAGAATTAATAATGTCAATAAGAATCTTGTACAGTCATTCTTTCGTAAATGATTTTAATTTTATCACTGGTGTAATAATATTTGAAGATAATGTTATCTATTTATTTATATGTATCCAAATAAGGCAATATCGACTGATTCTTTAAGTAAGCAGTAAAATATAAGTAATTACCAGATATCGATTGCTCAATCTTATACAAATCAATGTAGGGTGAAAATAAAATATTAAGAATATTTTACTAACTCTTTTTCTCTCGTTTTATATTTTGAAATAGAGCATAACATTCGTGAATTAACACGAGCTTAAGATTTTTTGAAGAACGTAAAAGACGGAATACGAACAATAAAAAAAGGATGTTAAATACAGAAAATAGATTGAAATTTAGATTATGAAATATAAAAAAATGATATTGCATAATTTACAATTATTTACGATAGCTTACGTCAGTATGTTGGAGGGTAAACTATAAAATATTCAAAAACTGATACCATTTAGACATAATTTAGGAAAACAATAAATTGCGGAAACCGATAATTAAAACTCCATATGATCAATACTCCAAAACTCTAATCCTAATAATTACTCAGCAATAATTATCGATACTTCATGCTGATTAATGTTTGAACTCCGTTTTTTTTTTTCTGTATGTGTATACAAATTTCGTACAGTTTGATAAAGCGAAATTGAATTATCATTTTTTTGTACTGCTTCAAACATTGAGATTTGTCATCTTCAAGGCCGATCACACATAGTCACAGATTGCGGAGTTGCATGGGTAATTAATTTTACAATCGGTTTTCCTTTGATATAGATGTGAATACAAATAGCCATTGATAGACAATATACCGAACCAATTCTAGTTTAATTTGAAGTCATCGATCGTTTGATATCTTTGGAAGAATAGTAAAAGTACAAAAAACAAGAAAAAATGGCGTTAACTAAAAGATAGCTCCAATTTATCTCATAAATATTATCTATATATCATTTGTAAGATGTAAGTGACCAAGATATCGAATTATAAAAAAATTGTATGTAACGATTAATACTTAAACGTTACTTACATTTATGTACATGAAAATTTGATCCTTTATTAACTAAGTTACTGATCGACAAAATGATCTCCTACATAATTCTCCGCCTTACAAAGTGCAAATAATCCCACATGAACTGAAATGCATATTTTTTTTTTTACGCAAGCCTTATCTGTACCTAGCAACGAGCAAGCAGATTAATTACTTTGCACACGGTCGTATCTTGTTTGTTGTAGGCGAGTTCTCTCGTGGAATCAACGAAGTACTCAACTTTAAAGTGATAACTAAAGAACAACATTATCGTATCGATAAAAACCATGCTTTTTCGCAGAAATATGTAACTCATATTTTTTTTAAAGCAACACTCATAACGTATTGAATAAAATTATCATACACTTTTTTTGTCCAACATTTGTGAAATACGATATTATCAAGATCACCAAGAAGGTAATCTTCAATTCTTAATGAATATAACAAAAAACATAATTAATGATTATTTGATGGTTTTATTATTATCTCTGTATTACAAAATCACAACATGGTGTTAACAGTTTATATAGTTCATATGTTTCTGTAGGAATATACAAATAATAGTTCTCTATCGCAACGTAATCTAAATGGAAAACCCTAATTAAATGACAAAAATATCAGTAATAACTGGAACTAGTGAATGTTAAAAGCGATCAGTATATTCCATACAAACTTCCATCAACGTGATTCGTCCCTCATTCTCTCAACACACTAAGATCACAATCTTTAAACGCTTATAAAACCATCAGCAATCGTAAAGTTTAGAATTCGCTATCTGGGCGCCTCTCAATCCAGCTTTTGATGTTAGGCAGAGCGAGGACCTTTTCCTTCAGCCGCGTCAGATTGATGTAATTCATAATCAGATCAGACTCGTACATAAAGCAAAAATAATCGAGCAGAGCAACGAATGTTAAATCAGCCCAGGAGAGAGTACCGTTGTGGAAGTAGCCATCATTTTCCTTCACTTGCTGGTCCAAACGTTCTAAAACGAATGGCAGCGTCTCTTCAGCAGCCTTGCGTTTTGCAGCTTTGACCTTCTCGTCCCCCTCATAGTGGAAGGAGGCAAGTTCTGAAAATTTGTTTTCAATTAAACACTATTCGCTAATGTTATACTAATTTGAATACAGTGTTGTGCAAAATTTAAATGATACTGAAGATAGAATTACAATCCTTTTTAATCCTTTATTTTCTATTGTTGACATAAGTGTATCGTTCGATTAAATCAAATATTAAATCGGATTTCAACTAATAAATACCTGAACACATATGTACTATTTGTTATTAAGACTCTTATAAGTTTTATGCAAAACAGCACTGATACTCACTATAACGAACATCATGAATAGTATCAACAGTGGCATCAATAAGAAGAGCTTCCCAGTCATTCTTTCCAGCTAAGCCATATTGTTTGGCTAAGTAACGGCAAATAGCTGTAGATTGACCAACCTTTCCTTTATCAGTTACGAGCATAGGAAGCTGACCATAAGGAGTCACTAAAAACATACAACTAATAGAATCAAAGATTCTATCAAACAAACAGTTTAGTATTCAATTTTTAGTAGAATTGTAAATCATTAATTCTAATTTAAAACTTCATATAAAGAAATATAATTAATTTCCTCAGTTTATCATAACAGATGATGTTGCTTCTTAAATATCTAGCTTCCTGTTATCTGTTTTGAAAAGATAAATTTAATTTATTGATAATTTACCAGCAGACAAAGGGCATTGTCTTCTTAACAATACCTATTGTTTTCCCACATATCTTATAGAGCAACGGAGAGTAAACAATAATCTCTGTTATGCTGTGCATAATTGTGTTCTACTTTATTTAGCTACTTTAGTTAAATTAGGAAAGATAGGGTTTAAGAAACAGAATTTCTTTAAATTTTAAGCTTACAGGGCTTTATTTCTGGCCAGACGTCTTTGTTGATACGTTCATCATCAAATGGAGTACCAGCATAGCTAAAGAGAAAACGGATTGGTTCTCCCAATGCCGTGACTGGGAAGTAAGTCAATTTATAGGGCATCTTGCTGGAAGTATAATATACACAAAGTAAAAACAAAGAATCATTGATGACAAAAATTATATTATATAAATTATGAAGTATAAGACAATTTAAATAAAAAGCATCAACTACTAACTACTCACATAGCTATTTGTATCTTTATATTTTAATATATCTTAGATATAAAAAAAATATTATTTTTGGATGTAATAATGTATAAACTTACGCCAAATATTATAACAAAATATTGCACCTTAAAAAGTTTATAAGGAAGCTATCAATTAATGCAAATAACGCATTTGAAAATATTAATTACATTCGCGCGATTCGTTATTTCTAGTATTAATTTAATCATATGGTTTTATACACCCAAGACTCCTCCTAACAGTAATTTAGTACGATTACTAGTCGTATGCACAATGTATGTATGTATACAACTTTCGTAAATATAAAAAATATAAAAACATTCAGCATGACTATATATTTTTCCAGACTTAAGAAACATTTTTTAATTGCATACTTAAATTTATCGATCAATTATAAACATGTAATAATATTTATTTCTTTCAATTACTAATTTTTATATCATCTGCCGTTCCGTTAATGCGTACAAGTATCTTATGTTTATTATTTAGTTATCAATAAAGAAGAAACATTTTCTAATTGTACACTTAAATTTATTGATCAATTATAAACATATAATAACATTTATTTCTTTCAACTACTAATTTTTAAATCATCTGCTGTTCGGTTAATTGAGTTACGCGCCGACTTTCCGTACAAATATCTTATGTTTATTATTTAATTATGAATAAGGAAAAGAACATACAAAATATAGTTTTTAAACGGTTTATCATAAGAGAAACTTCGACTCAGGATATATTTATTATTTACTTACAATTTTTTTTTTTAAGACTTCAGAACCGGAACAAGCACACAAAATTCCCAAGCCGGTTAACGGAAACTTGAATGTGACAAAAGTAACCTTCAGATCTCTATATGTTCTTTTTCCCCACTATTGCTACCACGTACTCTTATTCTATTCGTTGAGCTGCGTTGATATGTGAAATTATGGCTACATAAAAACATCCGGAAAGATTTATATTGAACGATTTATAGTTTAACGTTAATAAATTTCGATAAATTAAAGATGAAAATTATCTTGATTTATGAGAACATGTTTTCTGTAACAAAACTTAGTAAAAACAAATTATTAAGGCTTATGGATTCTTCAATGATTATGTATGTACTCATAACATCGTTCGATAAAGAGTCGAATTATACACAACATTGAAGCGCGAAATTTCAAATTCAACGAAAGATAAATAACAAATATTGCGAATAAATGATATTAAATTTACAATAATCTCATGTAAGAAAAAATAAAAGGGATAAAAGTAGTACAGAAAATAGAAAAATCTATAAAACTGGGGGCTGGGAAATAGAAAATATATAAATTTATGTTATTAGATTTTTTATTGATTTGCATAAAAGAAAATTATTTATTTTCAATGTTGATTTAGGTGCCTAAATTAGCAATGATATTATATGAAATTTTCTATTTTTATCAATCATAATTATATGTGGTGATTGGTAAAATATCTGTTAATCACGATCGCTTTGTTATCAGCAGTAGTTAAATACTTCTGTCGATAAATGAAATAGATGATGAAATTTTTTTATATCTACATAAAATATATTGCGATTAAAATAATATTCTTCTATGTAGTAGAAAAATATAAAAAAGTATTCGATAAGGAAAGTAATATTGAAGCTATTAACGTAATATTACAAGCGATTGGTGAGAAAAATAACATAAAACTACTCGTTCCTTTATACGACATTATTATTACATTGCATCAGTCGACAACTTTGCAATTACAACGATTCGATACATATTTTATCGTCTTTTAACGCTTAATCGATAACATTCAGTTAGAACTTTGTATTGACTAGAGATATCGCAACGATCAGAAATATCGATACATATATCAATACTTTTATCTCGTAATTCGTAGATTCGTACACTTCATTGTCCATACAAATTATGTTACATACTCCAAACCAAATTTAACTTACATACATTAACGTTTTCAAATCCATCTTTTATCTTCGAAGAACATCATATTTGCACTCGGTACTGCCGGTAAGTACATATTTCGAGTACGTATCATGAAGAGACGAAAAGAATATCTCGAGTTAAGCATTACTTAAAATAGTACATAGACATCTAGAAATAACATTCGATGATTTTTCCTTCACTTTATATCTCTTCATATCATTTTAAGATTACTTCATACTTTTCATCGATAAGATATCATACTTTATTCTGGTATTGTAAAATTATAGGAAAATAGTAAATTCACACGATATTCACATAATTCGAAATAACGATAGACCAAAAGCTGTTTAAACGAAACACAAGATTTAATCGTGTATTTTATTAAAAAATTAAGTACGGATAAAAGAAACAAAATGTTCGAACTTTAAAGAACAAGTTAAAGAAGAAATGGCGTGTTTTTTATCTCATGATACTCCATGTTACAAACATACATTTACTATATATTGTGTTCTTTCAAAACACATAATACCTTTCACAAAAGAACAAAACTTAGATTAGACTTTTTATAGTTAAACTTTTAACGTATTCGCAGACACGCAATTTTTTTTTTTAAATAAAACTGTTACATTTTGCGACATGTGTAACTTCGAACATTTACCAACACAGCGATACCTGCGAAGCGTACACATAGAGTGTAGATATGTACTCGTTCATCTTTTTTTCACTCGTAAATAATTTTGACATTTTTAGAATTCTGTGTGTGGTCGCTTAGCCAGCCAACCAACAATAGCCGGTATTTCATGAACCCTTTTCTTCAACGCTCGAAGACCTGGATAATTTTCTAAAGCCGTCGCTCCAAAAATATTCTCGAAATTTTCAAGGGCCACTGCAAACACGAAGTCCGCCCACGTCGTCTGAAAAACGGTTTGCATACATTTATTTTGTACCTGCTCTATTAAACAATCTTTTTAATTTATCTTGAAAAATGTGAAAAATCGAAGAGCAATTTTTCACAGCTTTATTTTAGCGCTCTTTTGAATTTTAATACATTGGACCTATTAATTAGAGATCACTTGCTTTTTAGGAAGAATTTGGATTTTTATTTTATTGCCAGAATTTAGTGGATAAGTTTAGAAACTTCAACATTTGAGGTATCTGTTAATTAAAAATGATGAAATTGGTATTATGTAAAAAAAGTAATGTGTATCCTGAATCAATATCGAATGGAAATTATTCAGTTCTATGAAAATAATCCTTCTTATGATTCCACAACTTCATAGTTTAATTAAATAATAATTCTTCGGCGATATGATTACAAATACATTTACAGGAATTGGGTAATATGATAAATATCTCGTTAAAGAAATTGAAATCGTAAACTCTAGAATATTCTTTCACTTTCATTTTTGCTATGAGCTCTTCAATAGCCAAATATTTTGCAATGAAACACGTATTATTAAACAACATAGTCATATTAAATTAATTTAATATGACTATTTATTATTATTATATAATAACACAGTGATGAAAGAAATAAACTGGTCAAGTAATCTAAGGAACGATAATACGTATCTATGTTTGTGGCAATGAGAAAAATTCAGATATCTGTAATTATATGATATCTGTAAAGTGATTATGCTTATAAGCATCATTATATTGTATGTATATGTGTATATTAGACTCACCGATTGATATTTCAAATGGTATCATTTATCACTTACTAAACAAGAGTCTCATATCCAGAAAAATTATTTTACATATCTTAATCTTTGCTTTGCTTACGATAGTAATAATTTCTATCAAACTTCCTTGATGAGGAACATACATGAATAATTATCTAAAAGCTGAAAATCTTGGCAAATTCATTTGTACATAGTAAACTAACGGGATACCAGTGAATTTTAAAGATACACGCTGCTCTCAACAGTTAAAGCTGTCTCGTCGCAACAAAGTTTCAATAATTTTTTAATGAACAACATGGCCCAGTTTGCGCAAAGAGTAAAAATTTTAACATTAAATTTGGATAAAAAATCTTACGGTGGAGGCAACGGTATATCCTCCATTTTCACCAACAGTCTGCTCGAATTTATTCAAGTAAAATGGTATTGTTTCCTTCAAAAGTTTCGCCTTCTTTTCTTCCTTCTTGCAGTGGTCCTCCTCCGTGCGATATTGGGATATAGCTGAAACGTATATGAAGCCAACCGTTACATTCATTTGTGTTTTACCCCAAACGAAGAGGAAATAAGTTGTGAAAGAAGGAGTAGCCTCTCATAGTTTCTACAATTTCTTCATTCTCTTTGCTTTCTTCAATATTGCCTCTGCAAGTTTCTGTGGTTGAGGATATTTGAAATATATACAATGTTACCACCGTGGAAATTGTCTTGGAAACTTGGAAAATCTTTCAAGAGGAACAACATTGCTAACTGAGATTAGAGAAAGGAAAGGCAAGTAAATCCTTGCTTCTACTTGGAGCTTTTTTATTTATTTCTGACGAACAAAGTACTCTTATTGAAGTTTGATTAAAAGTACCAAGAATGTCGAGATATAAATAACCATTTTTGGAAAGATTAGGAGAAGCAGAATTATCGAGTAAACGTTATACAACTCTTAGTGATTAAATAAGAGGAGAAGAGAAATGAGAAAAAGGTCTTTTATCTAGGTCTTAATAAAGTATGCTATACTTATCCCCATGAAAGTATCAAGAATAACAACAAGATATAAACAGTCTTCTAGAAATTGAGTAAATATTACATAATTACATCTTGAGCAATATTTTGCGTCTCAGTTTTTGCTTAATGATTATGATAAGCTTATATATCTGCAAATTCTTCACAGACTTTTTGCATTTTCTATATAGGTATCCCATGATCATATGATAATACATAGGAGGAAAAAAATAGAGGAAAAAACAGTGTAAAAAGAAGTTGCGTAGGAGTATCGTCGCACTACATCGTTCGCCAATTGATGCACGTCATGGCGATCGTCACGGTTTAAAGCAGGCCATCAAAAACACGTTTGTTATCATATGGAAAAATCTGCGACGTTCCAGCTGTTCAGGTGCATCGAATTGTGAATCATCGGCGGTACGAAGCGAGGCGAGAGGCGTAAATAGAGAAAGAAGAAAAGAAAAGGATTCGCGTAAATGATAAAATATAATCGTTCGTTCCTCGTCGATGGCGGATGAATGGCTTTAATCGTGGACGATATCGATACGATTATATTTTATATATTTGAAGCAAATATAAAAGACGAGGAAAAACCAGAGATACGATAGTTATGATATTATTCAATCGGTAGCCTATTTACCTCGTTTTTTGTTCACCTTCTCTGTCTAGTAATAATTTTTCGATTCGACTGGCGTGACGTTACGTTGGCGGTAAAAACACGATTTTAAACACCTGCCGATAGTTGCATGAGTTTCGAGCGATTCCATTCCCTTCGATTTATATTTATGCGATCAACGCGCGGATCGTTAACGCATTATGCAGACAGCAGATGTTACGTAATCACGCATATCGTAATTGGAAATTAGTAACGTTATCGCGTACCAGGATCTTCCTGTCTTCGATCATTGAGTAACACTTCGTTGTCCTCGCTCCTTCCGCGGATAACCAGCGTTTATCACATAGAGACAGGGATTTGCAAAGAATATAAGTTGTAGAACATTGAAAGGCGTTGAGAGAAACGTGATGTTATTCCGTTACTCGTTAACGCAGTTAAAAAATCCCGCAGGAAGATTACGATAATAGATAAATTGGATCGAGTATTTGTCGAGGGATCTAAAAGATTCTTTCGAGTTGAGCATCTGAGATTGCAGAGAAAAAAATTTGGAAGCCATCGAATTCGTGATGTCGATAGAAATCTATAGTTGGAATCGTTGTATCATAACGTAGTCTCCTTATTGTCGATAAGACCCGATGTTTTTATATTTTAAACGAAAAAGAAGAAAGAAAATAGAGACGTATTATTTTAAAAAGAGAAACGAATTTTACGATCATATTCTTGAAAAAAGAACGATAAAAACTAAAAGTGACTACTAAAAGTTTCTATCTTCTAAATTCTATTTACGATTCCGTAATCTAAAAATTGACTTTTGCAAACAGCTTGATAAACTGTAACATTCGCTTAACGGAAAGACATACGTATCTTGTTTGTACTCGTCTTTTCACAATGAATTCTTGAACGTCTGTCTCCGTGGTGAGACAAATGCAAAGTCATCTCGTCAGTCACTCACATTGCTTCAAATCTCCAAGAGTATCGACGAGCACATCGCACATCATCGCTTCCCATTCGTCCCTTCCCGTTAGATTGTGCTTCCTCGCCAAGTATCGCGCTACAGCGTTGCTCTGCGCTATCGGCTTCCCGTCTATCTCCAGCACAGGCAGCATTCCATAAGGCATTGCTAAGAACAAACATGGCTTGTATGAACACTGTGTAGAGGGAAACGATCGATAGGAAATCACAACACAGCTTCTGAGGCCGTTGCGTTCTTGTGAATGGATGAATCGAAATCATTTCGGTTTTAATCAACATGGCCTAGTAAGAAAATACAGAGATGTCTTCTTTTTCTTTTTTTTTTTCTTATCTTACAATTACGATCGACAGGGTATCGCGTGTTTTTGACTGTTGGGAAGGATCTAAAGGTTTTAAAATCAAGGATGAAAGATCGAGTATAAAATTTTTAATTCTCACGGAAAGGAACGAATCTGTTTGATACGGTGTACTGAATGTACGAGGAACGATCAGTATCGTTTTGCTGGAAGACCTTATGCAATGATAGTGAACTTACGACTGCGAATAAAAAATTCACGTCGTATAATGCCAGACACGGAAAAAAATATTAGAAAATGTACACGGTTCTTGCATTGAAAATTGAAATGCAAGGAATATAAATCAAATGTTTCTTGTGAACGTAATTTTGTGTTCTACACCGACAGGATTGATTTATAGACTTACGTTGATTTTTTATTTCTCTATTTGCAAGAGACATATAAGATTATATCGAAGACTATGCTGCGTAAAAAATTTTATTATACTATTTACGATACAAATATCGCAACGGAAGATCGAATTTTATGTCTGCTTTGTTCTTTTGACTTTTTAGCTATGTTCTTGTTCGTTTCCGAACTGATTTCAATCTTTTACCCTTTTTTCCGACAAATCCTAAAAATTTTTTAAATTAACGAGAAACGTTGAAGTATTTTTGTATTCCTATTTTAAGTCACCTATTTACGGTTTTCTCAAAATATTCGAAATGTTTCGATTCATTGAAAAAAGATAAAGATTGCAACATAAAAATTCGGGAACCGTAAGTGAATTAAGTTGCTTACGGAAGCAAAACTTAATGGAAAGTTCGACTTTATTCCGTATGAAATTCTACTTTCAGTAAGTTTAGCCTGCACGTGAAACGAAAGTTTTATATACAGGAAAGTTTGAGTAAATGGTAGATATCTGAGAGTTGAACGATGAAAGTAAAAATCGATTTCTCGCACTTACATTTCTTCAATTCAGGCCAGCGTTCTTTGGGGATCCTCTCGTCGATATAGTCGATGCCAGCGTATGCAAATATGTAGCGAATATGCTCGGCACGACCACGGGCGTTAAAATAGATCAATTTGTAAGTTGGTAGTCCCTCGCTCATTTTTCTTTATCTGCCAACTTATCGAGAAGAATGTTACAATTATCCCGTGTAATTAACAGACTGTGTGCGTGTTTGTGTATATAGAGAACAATTTATTTATAGATTTATTAATAATTCGTATAATACGTAAGATAAATCATTTAAAAGGCTGGAATATGTATTTTTGAAACAATTAATTATATCGAAAGATATTTCAAACGATACCTATTCCGTTCTGGGAAAAAATAATTAAATGTTATTAGTTTCTTTTTACGCGCACGATATTATTCGCGATATATGAAGATCAACTTTATCTTTTTAAATAAAATCATGTATCTTATTAATAATATTTTATTAAAAGTAGCAGATATTTTATCTTCGACTTTTTCAACTCTATTGTATAGAAAACAACAAGATACACGAAATAATATTATTCGGACTAGGACAACATAAAGGCAAGAAGTGTTGATATTGAAAAAAATATTTAATTTTGTATATAAATACTTTCATATTTAAAAAAGTTTCCGGAACCAGGAAGATCTACAAACAAATAATATCATAAACCGAATGTTTCATGATCCTTTTCTAATTAGAGTGTGTGACAGCATGTGAGAATGTTTCTTAAAAATATGACTTATTGCAATTACTTAATAGCAATTATAAACGATTAAGACTTTCTCACAACGAGGCAATCTATCCAAAGTATAAAACTCGTTATGTTTGATGAGAAAACAAATCTCTACTTAGATTTCATTTCGTTTCATCGCGTTCATAAAAAATGAATTTGTATGAACACATCGTGCAATTTAGTAATTAGGACCGTTGATCTCACTGCAACATAGGCGAATAGAAAAAAGCCATTTAAAATGATACAACGTCGGGAAGACAATTATGAAGATTATAAATGGAACATAAGATAAAATTGCATTTAATTTTTCTTCTTTTTTTTTTTAATCGCGACTGTTTGCAAACGAAGTTTCAATCTGTTTACAATGATAGCAACGGGAGGAGGATGTCTATGAAAGTTATAAATGCGATATTGGATAACATTTTTGCGAGTGGAATTGTTTTTCGTTACAAATGTTTTTTAAACAAATCCGCAATCTGTCAGAAACAACGGAACAGTAACGGGACGACTGATAGGGAAATAAAAAGATCACGTTTTATTTGAACAGACAAGTCTTTGAAATCTATTCGAAAGTCTATTTGAAATGGTACGAGCTCAAAAAGAATGGTGAAAGTTATATTATAGAAGAAGGATTAATTAAAATTCTTATTAATCTGTACTTAATTAATCTGTATTTGTATATTAAATACCTTGATCGATGCCAAGATAACAAATTACTATACAAAACAGTGAAGTATCCACGTCTGACATTAATATTGAGAATTACTATTACTGTAATTTAATTTTTAACCGATCCTGAAAATCCGTAGAGCGTAAAAAGTATAAAATGTTACTGTGCATTTCAAGATTAAATGCACTGTAATTTAGAAACAGTTATGAAGCGATAAATAATTTATTCAGAATAAGAATTCTACGTAACTGTGATAAAAAGCAAAACATACTTACAACGCGTTTAAACTCTAAATATATAAAGACAATAATTTACACAATTTACAAATTTACACAAGATTTTATACAAAAAATTGGCTTGTACCAATATTTTTATTTGTCGGTACAAGTTACGAGGGTATTAAAAAATTGGCGACGAATGGACCAGAAATAAGAATTTATCAGACTTGCTCTCGTAAATTTCGAGACGTTGCATCGGATATTCTTGAAAATCTTTGGACAATGGCCTCGACATTTCGCAGCTTCTATCCTCGAAGCGGAAGAACTCGGCGTTAAAAGCGACAGAACTGGAGAAACCCGGTGACCGCGAGCCTTTCACGCTCTCGACAGATTTCTCATCCCTCGTAATCCTCCCGGTGTCACCCATTTTCCACCCTCGTATTGCGATTTGTTGCTTCCAAGCAGGCGACACCTCGTCTTGTGATTTCCTTTTCAGTCGCGTGAAACACGATCGAACACTTGTTCAAACACACAATTCATATTTATCTAACTCGACAAAACGCCGTGTCATTGAAACAATAGCATTCTTTGGCTTTTATGTAAATTCCAATAAATTATAATAATGTCCATGTGGACATTATTATTATTAATTATTATATATATATTTGTATTTTCTTTTGTTCTTTCTTTTTAGTTTATGTGATCTGAGAATTACATTTCTGAGAGTTCAGTGAAATTCGATGCTTTATCTTTACCAGTAGAATCTTCTTTGTTAGCTACCTTGTTATTATCAGAAAAATTAAGGATACAAAGATGCAAAAAAATGTAGAAAATATGCAAGAATATGTAAAATATCGAAAGTAGAGTACTTCTAATAATATTTAGTAGCACGTTTAGAAACAAATTTCTGCTTGGCTTCCGTTTCTTTACCTGTGCTCATAAAGATATGAAATTGCGTAAAGATTCACGGTAATTATTGGATTTTTGTTCTCTTTTATCTCCTTCTTTTATTCGCAGCTTATATGAAATATGAATCAATATTCAACGACGTGCGCTTTGTGCCACGAAATGAATTATCTCGCGTTAAGATTGCGGCAATTCTTACGTTTGATATTTCATTTAACAAACAGCCGCGCGTTCCTTAGTTGAAAAACTAGCAACCGCCACTCTGAACTTACGTTGAGAATAATATCAGGAAAAGCGAACAAGAGATGATTAAAAAGAAAATGCAAGGAGCAGTGAGAGGGATATTACTAGACTGCGCATTTTTATGCAAGCATAGCAGGATGTTTGGGAGTGTAAAATTTTAACGAATGCGTATAATATGAAAAAATATATGAAATATCCAAGGTATAGTTTTATTAAACTTACTTTTTATAATGCTTGGTAGGTAAAACAATTTTCTATCCAGATTCCATTTTTTCAATTATAATTTTCAAAAATGCTCGATAAGGAGTACAATTTTCTACCAAGGTTGTACCTTTCTAATTATATCTTCTAAAAATTCTTGATAGGTGAAACAATTTTCCACCGACGGTTTACTTTTTTAATTGTATCCTCAAAAATATGAACCTGCATAATGTTTAGATATTATTATTTTTTGCGTTGTTATTTGATACGGCTAGCAATTAAATAGTGAGAATAAAAAGAATTGGAGGTGCCATTTCTGAAAAAGAATTTTGTTTTTCCTTGAAAAGATTGTTTGTACGAAGGTTAATAACAGTAAATATGGAGGGAAGTGTAATCATAATAATTCGTACAGTTTTTAACATTTCATGCGTGATATAGGTTGTGTGTGATGTATGTTATACGATTAGTTTCCTAAATTAGACTATGTGCACCATGTGCCAGCAAACTCCCTCCATCATGCTTGAACATGTGCGTAGATAAATCTGCCTCAATTATCCCATCAGATAAGAAAATCTGTACTGACCTTCTTAGGCAAATTACATAATGGACTTACATATCTTCTCTTAAGATATAACATTTTTTTGAATCGTTAATTAACAGATCTTTGAAATAATAGAACAGAGATATCATAAAATTATATAAAGTAGTACAATATGCGTAATAAATAAGTATCGTTATATTTTTCTAATAAATAACATTCTCATAAACAAACAATTTCTCATAAACAATTGTTTCCCACAAAACTTTAGTTTCGGCACTGGCAGCTTTATCTACTTTCGCTCTTCAATTATGAAGGATTAATCTTTAGTGAACTTCTGGAGCGGCTGAAGATTTCTCACGATGAAACGCGACGAATTCGATACAAACTACGCGGAAATAAAGACAGCTGCGATGAGGATCGCGGGATTGATATTAATTAATTTATCTGTGACAATCATTATATCGATTCGCTACGTTATTACGACAAGCCACGCAACATCTTATTGCTTCTGTTTCTACAATTTAATTACAAAATATTCAATTTCCCGTTGTAAAGAAGGAAAATAGGTGTGCAAGTTTGTACAGCTTTTATCAAGATTACGTGCCATTGAAAATATCGATTGATTGACTTCTCATGTCTCGTATTAATCGACATCCGATGTATGGAACCTGGAATATTGAAATATTGGGAAGCCAGTTATATTCAGGCGTTCTATAGAGTTGATGTATAAGCCTTGCAACATGTACTTCTTCATCAGACGATTACGAGATACTGAACGATGGCTACGCTTGTAGTATCCAAAAATTTTACGTCGATTTATAATCGAAGATTCGATCAAACTATAGGTAGATTCGAAGATTTTAAGAATTGAATTTAATATTAAGAATTTTAGTTGTATAGATCATCGAGGAAAGTTTATTAAACTGGCTCTTTCAACAATTCTATACACACTTCTATTATATATTTTATTTTTGAAAAATAACGCGTTTCATAGATATTAGCATGATCAAGGATCGAAAGTATAAAAAATAATTGTGACAATTCGAGCAGTGAAAGCTCTAGAGCAATATTATATTAGTCTCTATAACGACATTATAGTATCGTGTCATTTTCAAAGTTCTCAGAATTTGTACTGTATCCCATTTCAATGTCTAATATTCTTCCCGGTTCCTGGAAGAATTTCTTCAAAACTATGTTAACCCATGAAGAATCAACCAACAGTTTCTCATAATGTCGTTCTATCCAGATCCTTTAAAACTCATGAAATTGTAGAATCCAGATGAAAAAAGTAGAGACGAGATAAACGCGAAGTTTATCCTTGGAATTGCTTGTCGTGGTGGTAATGTTAACAAATAGAACTCGATAATGCAAATTCATTGGGGAAAAGATGGCAGATGAAATTCGCTAACGCAACGTTGCCCCTTAATGGGCTAAGAATTACGCTCCATGGGATGGCTCACTGCATTCTTCGAAACGATCCTCGTAATTCACAGGCTCGTAAACGGCTTCCGTAACCGTAACGAATTTCAATCTTGTTCACGGATCTCTGACCGCTCGTTTCGAGGGTAACGAGGGGGTTGCGTGTTCACGTGCGTGCAATAGAAGGTGTTATCGTGATTGTAAGGCGTGCTCGAGCAGATAAGTCGAATATGCTTGCGGAAATCGTCGAGATTCATTGCCCAACGTTGGCTGATAATCGAAATTAACTTCGCCTCGTCCGATTTCCGTGTTCACATCGCTTTCACGATGGTTAGGTGTTTCTTCGTTCGTTTCTAACGCTGAGTTTTCCCGTGTCACAGTTAACCCATATTTGGATGTGTGTACACGTTGAACAGAAAAGGTGGTTGAGGGTTGAAACGCGGACAGAATGGAAAGCGAACTGTGGGAAACGTCGAGAAAGAGGCGTCGATGAATTGGAGACTCGTCGATGCTGAAGTAAACGCGTATTTCGCGCCTTATAGCGAAAGAAGCGAGGATGCGTGTGAAATTTTACAAAATATTGGCTGGAAAATGTTCTAACGAACATTCAAGAAATGAACTTAAATTGTAAAAAGAAAAAAAATGGTAGCCTAAAGACGTCCCGTTTTCTGTCCCATTGCGGAAAACTGCAGAAACTATGTATGTGGAGAACAGATGAAGTTAAGAAATGAAAAGGAGAAGTACGATTTACTATGTATTTTTCGCTATATTTACTGTATATTATCGGAGATGAAATACCCATCCCTGATTCTGAAAATCAATTATTCCGTATATCCCTTGGCGAGAGGGAGTGAGAATTAATCCGATTAATTGTAATGGTGGATCAGCTGGATCCTCATATTCCGAACACCCAGAGATTCGCTAACTACGAAGCAACTGGTCTGTTTGTGATGCCTCCTATTGTTTGCTAGAGATTAATCTGCTGGTAAGCAGCGTCAGAATGCGACGATAACTAAACCGTCCGAAGATCGGATTATAGCAAATGAAACGCGTCTCTGCGCCAGTCTGACCGATTAGCAGAGCCTATGGGGATGGCTTTCAAATTTGCAAGCAAGGAATTACCGTGTAATGAGCAACTCGTATCGATTACCCAACGGGTTCATATGGAGGCGAATAGAAACTCGAACTCGAAACGTTTTCGACTCGACGCTGAGTATCGCGTTCATCCTTTAAATGCTACTTCAACGTAGGCAAGCGTTCATTTTGGTAATGTCGAGTTTTCTCATTGAATAATCTTCCGTTCGTCGATTTTACACGCTTAACAGACTAGATAAATTCGATGATTTTAAGCAATGTAATTAATGTAATTCATGTAAACATTACGAAGTACAAAGTTAGAGATACAGGGGAACTTTATATTTTCCTTTACTGCTGATTAATTTCTTGCTGAACGTGCAACGACTCGGTAATATTTTCGTTGCCTGTTGTAAACTGATCGTAACGTACATAGATCAAGGAACATCACAAATTTCACTTGACTATTTACGTTCGTACAATGAAGAATACAATAACGTACGGCTAATATATCACTATAGAAATCGGATGGTTATACGTACGCAACAATTTGGAAGAGGATATTTGCTTTCGGATTGGGAATATCAGGGAATAGAATTGTTATTATGCGAATGACTGACGTTGATTTAATGTAATTAGTTAGGAGTAGAATTATAATAGAAAACGCATCAATACGATGGAATTGCATAGTTATCATAAAAAAACAAACGATATTACATAATATATTTAGGTATACAGAAAAAGTGACACTTTTGTATTGTCAATTATGATATAATTATATAACGTAATACGGTTAAATAATACGAATATTTGTAAATGCTATTAAATTGTTAAATTTTAATAATTTTCAATCCATCTTCGTATCAAAGCAAATACGAACAATTTACAACGTTGCTATTTATGACAATAAATTTGTGTTTCTCGTGTCAGTAATTTCAAATCTCGTTGGTTGCAATCAAAAATCTGTCGAGGGGAAATTTTCACCCAAGCTTCGACAAATAAATGAAACATCGTATTATTCTCCGTCAATATCGAGTCACTTTCGAGATTACATGAATAAAATCTAAAAAACTTTCTTGATGAATTGCTCGTCGAGGCATCGTTCTGATGTCGATATCGCATTAAGCAACTCGAAGATCGAAGTCTCGGTAACGAGATTGTTGCATCAAAGACGAAGCGAGGCCTGTTACCTAGGCGATGATGGAAGCTATGCAACTATAAAGAGTACTAGCACCTTTTTCTACGATTTTATACGACGCGATGCCAGTCGAAGCTCTAGTAAAATATTGCAACAAAAAGTTGATATATAAAACTAGAAATAGGTTTTTCCTTAAAACAATTTGATCACTGTTCGCGCAACTTTTATTGTTTTCATCTAGAATCGAGCAAGAAAAATAACCATTTTATTTTTATACCTTCTCTATATTGGAATTGTAAAAATTTGTCTGTTTAAAATGCATTGGAAAGTTTCGTCGAATTATAAAGTTACATCGTTGGTTATCACCACAGAATCGATTTTAGAATGGATTTTAAAATGACGTAAGAACGATTTTAATGAAATTTTGAGAGTACATATGTACGTACATAGAGAAGCGAATGTAGTTCACACGCTTTGCTACTAGGAATATTTGTGACCTACATGGGTTTCGGGGAAAATAAATTTCTGTTGCAAATAACGCTAATTACAAATTCTATTTTTTCAAGCTTCGTGGAAATTCACGTGAGAAATTAACCTGCCGAGATTCAGCATTTTTATATAATACTATCTTGACAAGTACATTTTAGAAACAAACGAATATTACTCTAACCAATAAAAGATCTCTAAATACTGTGTGATCTAATTTCTTGATTTTTTCTAAACATATGTTTCTAAACGTTAAAATAAGCTATTTCTCAATAGCTTCTCAAGTTTTCTAAGATAAATAATAGAATCAGACATTGTTCCAATTTCCATGAAGATCCATTGAAATGTAACATCACAAAATGATCTATTAACAATTTCAATTTTATTCGACGCTATTTTAACTCTTCGCAACCGGGGGCTCCGCTAATAATATAAAATAAATTAAATAATTAATAAATTAAAAATTTAATAAATTAATAAATTAAAAATTTGTCTCTAACCTGTTAAATCGTAATTATTTCACATATTCTTGCAACGGACAGGTAAGATACTATCAGAAAGATAAACCGACGTATTGGCGGAAGATATATTACACTACCGAGCAAAATCGTATCGCATTGCGCAATGATAGTGAGTGAGTGATTGGCGATGAATGACGTGGCTATGACTCTTCATTTTACGCATATATTTAACCAATTATATGAAAACACGTTCTTTCTACTGATATTACTTGGAGTATCTGGTAATATGAATAAACGAAACCTCCGAGTGCAAAGGGTTAAAACAGAAAACAATATAACATACGATACTGTAATATTAATATTACTAATGAAAATTTACAAATATAATTTATCAATCGGAATACGTGTATATAGTAAATCAAAGAATACAATATATCATGCATTAACGACACAAAAATTAACAGATATGACCAGATCTAATTGCTCAACCACTATATCCCTACATGTTCGAGTCCTTGGACAAACACCAGGAAACAGTTCGATCGATATTATCCAACCTTCGAATTAGCTGCTATAACTAAAATATTTTCCATCGTTACAATGCATCCCGTCCCCAATTACATCGTTAATTTCGTTTCCGAGGTTCCGCTACAATACTTCGCAACGAGCAATTCAATAATTGAGACAACGACTCGCGTGATGCGCAGCAGTACGCTGGCCGTGAATCAATTGCATCGGATTACCTCGATTAATACGATTTTCCAGGACTACGCTGTAATTTCGAGTTAATTAATACGATAAAGTGCAATCGCGATCCGAAGGAAACGCCTTCATTCTTACTTTTTCACGCAATTTCACGTCGGAGTCTAAGGAAAACGAGCTACATCTTGCGGCATCTTGCGGCAAAACCGAAATTCATAGGACACAGGAAACCTGATAAACAATAAATACGACGTGGTTCCACGTTATGGACGCAAAATCAATGTTGGATGCCACGCTAATTCGGTTGGCGGCTGGACAGGTCGAAGCATAGAGCTCAAAGTGTTTCCGTTCCCTCATCCTCCCTTCAATAAATCTTGTTTCTCTCTCCCTCTCTCTCTCTCTCTCTCTCTTTCTCTTTCTCCTCTGAAAACTTGATCATCCGATTTGTGTAACGGAATTTATTTTGTCTTCCTGGTAATAATCTGTTAATACCAATAAGTTGTCTAATCGCGACACTTCTTGAGAAAATTTCTTCTACTCGCAAGGGTGCATGATTTTGACGAAACTCACGCGTGATGTCGTCTTCGAAAAGATATTTCCCGCGTATTACGTTTTGTTTTACGTTTGGAAATCCATGTGAAAAGAGTGAAAAGAGTTAGGATGAAAAATATGTATATACTGTCTATGAAATATCTTGGAAGCTATTTGGTTTCAAAAGGTAGTTGCAATTTAGAAATACCTTGTTTGTAAAGAAGGTTGAATCTATTGAGATTAATCGTTTGGTTTCCGAAGATTTCGACGTGAATAAGATTTTATGGGAAATTGAAAGATGTAAAAATACGCGCGAAAGTATACAAATATGCAAAGTCTAGCAGCTATTAATAGTCAGTAAGTAAAATAAATTTCCGTCTAGGTTCTTCTCCTTCATCGTGCTCTAAAAAAAACATAAATTTAAATAAATATCAGCAGTGAGTGTAGCGATGTAGTCGATCTGATATTAGAACGAAAAATCTTGTTTAAAAATGGAATCGATCAATTGAACTTCTCACTGGCTCACTTATCAGCGTTTATGTAACTCTTTCTCCCATTTCCTTTGCGTGAAACATGCAGCTTGGGAGTTTCGATTCGATAAAAAGTTGCGACTCTGAATATCCTTTGATCGTAAATTGAAGCATGAAAATATCATATATGTCGTTTTTCGCTCTGAAACTGGATGCAAGAGGGAAATTGACTTGGTTCTTTCGCTCTTCCATCTTTTACTTTTTTTTTCTAACTTTCAGCTATGGAATTACTCTGCCCACGGTGAAATTTGTAAAATTTAGTTGAAGGTTATTACGAGATACGCGATTTATCGAGGGAACGAAAGAAGAGATATTCACTCGTTGAAAGCTTAGTAGAACAACGTTTACTTCGCAGATGTGGAACATTTATTTCGGTTACCTATCGGTTGTATCGTTATCGACTTGCCAATCATGAAACGCAGACGCCACCGGCCAGTTTATTCAATAATAAATTATCTGACGCGTCGATTGATCACGAACACATGCCGTCCACGAAATTGAATTGTGTTCCAATCTCTGTATTATATTGTAACGCTCTTCCGTTTTGTAACGATTCCTTTAGTCGTAAATATGGGGAATAAAAACAGAATTTTTATACTCAATTCGATTCGCGTAATGGAAATCATAAAATTAACAAAGGCCAATTGCAGTTAGATTTAAAATTAGGTAAGTGGCGAATAATGGCTCGTATTATTGATTCTTCTCTCCATTTTTATCTTTGTTGCTCTATAGCTTCTTCATTGTTGTAAGTGTGTAACCTTATTTTGTATAAATTAGATTATTTAAAATGAAGGTTGATTTAACAATAGCATATGAATTCTCTTTATTGAGATTTTCACAAGAGAAACTGATTAGAAACTCGTGAGAAAGCTGATCTCGAATATAGCACAAAATTTGAACACGTTCTATAAAATTCTCCGATTTAATTATTTAAATATATAATTAATATTCAGCATGATAAAGAACGAACGACCTATTTTTCCAAATTTACAATTACCTATCGCAAGGAATTGTAAAAAGTCACAGGCTCCAAGGTAAATTTTCAAAAGCGTTTGTACTTGTTTTCTGTTACTTTTCTCTGTGCTTGAATTTATGAAGGTGATCAGCGTGGCTCCTGAGCAAATTAAGCTAACAGAATGAAATAATTTCAATATACAATTTCAGTATTTCAATATATAATTACAGAATTTCAACATTGAAATTTAAATTATTATTTAGTGCTACGCCATAAATAGTATCAATGGTACTTATTACGTAAAGTACGAAATACAAATCAACGTATATTATTAAAACTCTAAAATTAAGAAACTATTGCTGTACCAAGAATACCAATTAAGAGTTAATCGCACGGATCTGCATGAGTGACTAAGGAATTTTAACAATAGAAGATTTTTAATCGAACTTCTCTTTCAAGCTGAGTTGACCGTGATTCAGTTCACGAATATCGGAGGGGAAAAGTCGTAGCAGTCTTCCAGTTTCGATTCACTCTCATCTCTTTTCGAGAGGGTACTCGCGATTCGCGGCTGCTTCGAGAACTTCCTGCTGGTTCATCCATTGAACCTCATTCTTCGACGTTTTTTTAATCCCTCGTCTTCTATAGACAAGTCGTAAATCTTTCGAGAACTATTAGGTTGTCCAAAAAGATTCTTTCGTTTTATGAGGAAATAATAGACGCACAACCTTTTTTTTATTTTATATTATTTTGTCGAATTACGTACGATCCATTTTGTTCTGTTGAGATAAATTTCACAGACTTGATTTCACGTTTGTACGAAGGTTCCTTTTTGTAAAAAACATGTTTGCAAAAGAGAGACACTTTCCGGACAACCTGATACTTTCTCTGTTCGTAAAAATTCTGTTCTACGTTTATTTCGTTCTTTCATATTAAAGAAAACCGATACTGATCGATAAGTTACTTGATACAGTTTAATATGTGTAACTGGTTAAAATATAGTACAATTGGTTATTACGATTTTAGTAGCCTTCAAATATTTAGTGTGTCTCATTAATCGTACTATAATTAGGATAAGGTAAAATCTTCTATGTGAAGAAATAAATCGAAAATGTATAGTACAATTTTTTCCTATGACGTTCTTCTGTTTGGAGAAGATTGATTTGAAATATTTTACGTCAGAAATTTATAAAGATTTTACAAAAGCTGTTGCTTCGCTAAAAATAATATTTGGTAGGATATTCTCTCAGTCAAATTTTTTTAAGTATCTTTACGATTTTGTTGTTTCAGAGTCATAACTTTACAATGCTACATCTATACACAATTGCTTCATTACGATATATGGGATACTTGTGTAATGAATTATAATCATGAAGATAAAGAGTGGTAAATGGTATAATTGAGAAACATGGTTTTGTTAATGTAATTTTATCGAATAACGTTAAAAAATGACTAGAAGTAATATTAATAACTAGCTTTTAAAAATATCTGAAACGAAGATTAATGGAAATATAGTATATATATATCGAAATAAAAAATATTGGAAAGTCCTCCGAGCTGTCTTGTTATTTTATAAATTTTTATTATAGATACGATACGAATTTCCAACTATGCGAATAATTTTCCCATTTAATTTAGGAAAAGTTTCATAAACTAAATATATTTCATTACGGTATATTTAACTCTATTTAATTGCATTTACCTATATTTAGCTATATTTAATATAGAACTCCTGCGTTCCATATATAATATAGTTTATATGTAAATATAATACAGCTTCATTGACGGTTTCCAAAAATTTTTTTTTCAGGCACGGATTGGCTGGGTCTTTGATGAGAACGTCAGCTATTATAGCCGATAAATTTTCATTATCCCTCGTGTCATCAATTTCGCGGCACGGAAATTCATCGTTGCTCGAGCCACGCGAAAAATATCCAGGCCAAAGGAAAGGAACGAACGAGAGAGAGAGAGAGAGAGAGAGGGGGGGGATAGAGGAAGAAAAATGCGAGAGAAATAAAAGGGAGGAGGCCGAAAAGAGAGCTGTTCGTATTAGGTCGGTGAGGTACGTATAGACGACTTTGAAGTGGGTACATGAATAAAAAATATGCCGCTAACACGCGTCGACCTATTTCGGCTTCTTTCTTCTTACTTTCTTGTAACCATGAATATTAAAACGCGTATAGTTCGTGAAATGTTAAGGGCCAGTTATCGAGTAGAAATTTTTAAGGAATTAATTGATACATCGATTCTGTTTTATCTTTTACTTTTCTTATGAATTTCAATAAGTTTGAAGGAAAGCAATATTTCGTTTATATTTAGATTTAATTAAAAGCATCGTAGTTTAGACAAAAATTATGTTCCATTATGTAATATGGAAAAATGTGTAAAATATTCGAGGAAAAGTACTCGATATAATATTATCCAGTGTTATTATACAGTATTATTTATAAAAATGTATCTATAAAAATATTAATTTACATATTCAACTTACAGCATAATCGATATACAAAAGTATTAAGACATAAAAACATTAAGAGATTAATAAACATAAAAGTTTATATTATAAAATAATTCATCTCTTCTAAGTGATGTATTTAATATGTTATTATTCATGACAAGTACTGTTTTATTATTATGTTATGAGATGCAAATGGTGGGTGGAAATGACAAGGGATGAATGGGATTATATCATTGAGCAGAACATTTTGATAAGTTACGACAAGAAGTATTTATAACTTCCAGCACTAAATGACAATACAGTAATGCATGGAAAAGATAAAATGATGAACATTGTATTTTTCTGATTGTACCTTAGAAGTTTGAACAGTGTTTGTGATTTTTTAAAATGACCAATATCCATCCCATTCAGAATACGTAATCGACATATACAATCCAAAATTCTTTCTAAAAACTAAATGCAAGCACAAACACTTACGTCCATTTCACCATCAAAAATGTCAAACTTCGGATGAAAATTCTTTCCACAAATGAAACACAAGCGAGTAATTGAAATTTTCATTTCACTTTCCAATCCTAAACTTCACTCTTCATTCACTGCCAGAGCAACAAGTTCAGAGGATTCATTCGTACCACGAAACAGTAGAAAGCAGGCAAAAAAGACCGGACACAAAGTGGAACAAAGGACAAGTATAAATTAGAATATATTCATTTTGCTACGATTACTGTCACGATTACTGCACAGAAAATAATCGATTCAAACTGACCAGCAGTCACCTCGTATAAAAATTGCTGCAGTCAATCTGATCAAATAAAAAAGAATCGAAGAAAGCAAAGGAAAGAACCGAAGACGCACAAAAATCAGAATAAATTTTATAATTATTCGATAGATAATGATCGAGCGAAATTCAACGTCGATGGTCTTGCGTATAAATCCAATAAAAGATGGACGATGCAAATTTATCAGCAGTATCCTCACCCCTTTGACCAAGTAAGAAACCACACGAAATGAAGAAAAGAAATTACACACAGAAATAAATTAGAATGATTTCTTGTAGCTACATCTAGCGTCACGATGATTCCATGGATGATGTGGTCGATTTAAACTCACCGCCAGTGTCCTCGCGCGGATATTCCACCACCCTTTCGAGCAGGTTGGACGAACACTCGTACGGAGCGCGGCTCGCACTGAGCTTGCACGCGAAACGAATCCGGGGTCCTCGTGTTCCTTCGCCACCACTTGCTCGCCTCCCTCGGCTTTCCAGCTACGTCGAGCACGATGCGCAACCTCGGAATATTTATGCCACCATTCCGCTTCCGTTCCAACCCTCCCCGCCGGCCGAACGAGCTGTTCGAAACGAAAATTGTTTCACGACTCGGAAGGTTTCCCTCCTTCCCTTCCGACCTACACGTATCCGCGCCTCGGCTCGTTTCCTCCCCGGCCACCGACAAATCTTCTTTTCTTATGCAAATAAACAAACGATCGGTATTTTGAACGCGGAACTCCCGTGGTTGGATTAGTAGCGTTAAATATGCGAGGGACTTCAGGTTCGTTGACGTCAGGTACGTTCCTTGAAGCCTGATGGTAATTTTAGACTGACGCGAATTGTTCTTCTTAGGCTTGTTTATTCGCAAATAGGCTTTTACGATGGCTGTTGATTTGATTAGCCAAAACGCAAAGTGAGATTTCGGAGAGTGAGGTCTGTAGAATTTTGAACATAATTGCGAAGTGTAGGTATTTTATAATTTTATGGACATGATGTATATGAAATAGTCAGTTTTCAATGAGACGAGTATTCTCTATTAAGCTTCTAAATTATTTTATATATTCGTACGTGGAACTACTCTAAAGTCTATTCTTATAAATACTAAATATACAGAAAATTGATTAGGTGTTCTGAACTGTATGACATATCCAAGTAAAATCCTGTATCTAAAAAGACGAGATTCTATGTTTTTTGTTTTGAGGAAATGGGAATAATTTCTGAATTTCTCCACTGGTAATTAGTGATACACATAGTTGGTAAAAACAAATCAAACAGATGTTATATTCAAATACGATTGTTCACGTGCAGCGGATGCCTGGCAGCCGCAGTAGAGCGTGCCTGTCTATGGTCAGACGCGTGCAAACAGGTGGAAAACACGAATTAACAGTAACATCTTAATCTTAAATCTTCCTACACCTTAACACATCGTTACAATTCCACGTATTTGCCCTTTCGAGTTTTGATTTATTCCATTAAAAAGTTTCTTTAAAGTTCTGATCACTGAACTAATTGATTATACATAGTCTACAAAATTTAATTTTTATTGTAACCTTCGAAAGACACGATATCTATGTTAAAATACCGTTAGGCAAAAAGCAGTTTCTGCGATCATTATCATCGTTATCATGCAAACACAGCCTCATGGTAATATACCTCTCGCATTTGCATAAAAAGGCATTTTTAATATTTATCTAATATTATGAATATTATGAATATTTATGATGAATTTCTTTCTTTTTTGCAGTAATCTGCTTCAGCAAACCTTAGGTTACATATTTATCAAAAAATCCTGATTTAAAGACGTAGTACTCCGTTGTGAATATTCTTCGTTCACTCGACGAAATCCTTTTACTTCCAAAACTATAAATCAGAGATGCGAATTAAATAAAAATATCTCATCGATTTCCAATCTGTCTTGAATAGATCGATAAAATCGCGAAGGTGAATATTTTTTATGGATCACGAATATAATTCCAATCGAATTGCCATGAATATTTGATCCGTCAATCGCGTGAAGATACTTGTAACTCACGCTGGGATGATCCGCGTGAGCGAATTCATCATCACGCGAGATTCCCTCGCAACGCGTTTTCATGTAACGCTATATCCATCACGTAAACGTGGCCACGTGAACAGGGGAAGGCGGCGAGTGTACGTTAAATATTATGCCGTAGCTGGGTTGGTTAATTGGTCAGAGCAAGCCAGTTAGTTTCATTACGTTACCTCCATCTTCGTGGGTTTCGCACAATGGAGGCCTCTTGCAGTATCGGGGCCACTAGGCCTGCGTGCGTTCTAGAGCCTCTTTATCCGAACGAGACCGGTTCCTCGATCGAATTCTATCGTTCTCCATAGTTTCCGCTTTCTTTTTCGTATTTCTCATATTTCGATGAGATATGAATTTTAGTAAATGATTTTTTGACGTATTAGTCTGACGTATTACGTAAATAAATTGGAATTTCTTATGTAAACTATAACTGGTGCATAAACATGTTGCGTAAACTTGGCTTAATTCCTGGTTTTTGATAATTCATATGTTCTAATTTTATCGATGAAAATTATATCATTCAGAAAATATTATGACATTCAAACGCTGATTTCAGTAACTGCATCTTCTGAGATGACAACCGTCTGTATAACTTATGAACATTTTTGTGGATATAGCGCAAGTTTGAGGTAATTCTGACTGCGAACTAATGCAATTAGTTGCACATATAACAGTAAATATTTATTGTTTAATATCCACTATTACACTACACACTGTATGATGCGAACTATCGGATGAATTTTCAACTCAATAGCAGTATTGTTTAATCTCAAAGCTGATACAAACGTAATATACATATCGCTGACGTAGTCGACTATACATGTGCATAGATGAAGTACCGATACGTTTTATGCGAAAACAGGGAACACCATTGGAAATATCATTGCATGTTAAGAATAACATTATATTGCGATGAAGAAAAGATATCTATAAGAAATGAGCAGAATTACAAAAGCAAAAGCTATATAAATCTCAGATGTATCAGATAAATTCCTTAAAACATGTACGATGAATATATTACAAACACTCTTAAAAGAAATTCTTTTCGATAAACTTGAACGCATAATTTTTCGATTCCATTTCCCAGTCCCTCTCATATAACCTCTTTTCCAATATACAACTAAACTACTCAATCTTCCATTTCGTAGCCCGACTTGTAAACTGTTTCCCAGCTTCTCTGCAAGTCTCTCTTCCATCGTATAACCCTCTTCAATCCTCTTTTTCGATCAGACTTTACTCGAACACAAAAATTCTTATCGTGACAACACATCGTTATACTA
The DNA here is from genome assembly GCF_024516045.1 of Bombus affinis. Classification (NCBI taxonomy): domain Eukaryota; kingdom Metazoa; phylum Arthropoda; class Insecta; order Hymenoptera; family Apidae; genus Bombus; species Bombus affinis. Next base: position 10,704,574 of record NC_066346.1, read on the forward strand.
TTCGCGTGAGAATCAAATTTAATCGAGAATATTTATGTAAATTTACGCCTTCGTGTATCAAAGACATTATTTAGATAAAAGAGAAAAAGAAAAAATATGTCAAAAGGCAAGTGTACACTTTAATGAATGATCAACGAAATAGATTGTAAGCAGAAATTTGTTTATTTACCAAATATTCTGGAATATTATAAAGAATACATTTTTGTACATTAGGAGCGGAATTTCTCGTTTCTAAATTTTCTATAGATGGATAAAACTCCACGCTAATGTTCCAATATCTATGCACATTAATATTTCAATGGAAATTAATATTTTTACATTGGGTAGGCATTGGGAGAGTATTAATTAAAGAAATGTTGAGATTAATAAGAATAAATTATGCAAAAGATTGCTATGAAGAATGTAGCACCGAATCTATTGAAAAATAGGATATTTTTATGATGCAGTAGTGATTTTTATTCAAAGCTTCTCTAGTTTCTGAAAAATGCATAGAATGTACGTTGCATAACCATCTATCAACCACGCGTAGTAAGTATATGGTAGATAGTAGCAACGATAATATGGAACAAGTTTACTATAGAAAATTAGATCTCCTCGTAGAGGATCAAGCATTTTAAAAATCAGAATGCTTTCGACATTCGTCGAATGTTCTCATTGAAAGTCTTTTCAATTGCCCGCGAACGTTTAAAAATCCATACAGTCTAATAATCGACTCAAGCCAGCGAATAACAAAGACCATAACTTTATCTTGCATTTTTCGATCGAAAGAAGAAAAGAAGCAAAGAAGGTGAACGTAACGAAGGAGAATAAAGAGGATAAGAGGCGCGTGCACGGGAATTACGCGAGCTTCGAAAGATCGTGGAGGGCATCGTTAATGACCCACTCTAAGTGGCGAAGAATTGCACGCTGGCACGCTCTCCACGTACCCTGATCGAATGCAGGGCCTCTAAAATGCTGAACTACGTCCGCAAGTTTTGTTATCGTTGCCAGAGCGAGGTGACAGAGCTTTAGTGCAAGGTTAGTCGGCGATGAGTGAAGTGGCAATCCTCTGCACGGCCATTGTTCTTCGGTAGCGGCTAGGACCAGAAAGGATTTCATTCGAATTCCTGCCGTGAGTACATTGTTTCATCCGTATAGTGGCTGGAATATTTCTAAAAACCGACGTTCCTACATGTCGATTTCAATTCCTTTCTCTCTGATGTCTTTACATCATTTACGCACGTAGCGAATCTTCTGGATTTAGAGTTTGTTCAGACCATTTCTCATTGAGATTCTCTAAGGGAGTGAAAATGATATGGTGTCTTTCTCTCAGGGTTATCGGTTTTCTTTATCCTCGATCGAGTCGTTAAAAGTTTGTCTTAAATATTTTATGTAATGATTCTCGAGGGAAATGTTGTCGCTTTTACTTGCAGGCTTTTAGTATTCGAATTATGAAAGTTTAATACGTGTAAAAAAATATATATATTATAAAAAAATGTTAAACTATAGCTACATCGAATTAATCCTAGTAACTTAGTTTTGAAACGATAAACACAAAGTCCTGAGCTGACTTTCTCTTAAATTCTTGAATTTTATTACAAATGTTTGGTCAATAGCGTAAATAGTCATGATTCGAGCGATATAACGAAAACCGTAATAATTTTGCCAATTGTAATGTAGAAACGAAAAATCGGTCTGTGTCATTTTAACAGATTTAGCAATCTTAGTGCTGAGAGGGTGATTTTTTATTTCTTTGTTTTAGCGGGGTAAATATAAGAGAACTGTAAGTCGTTAGCTTAGTGGAAGCACGTTTCGCAGAAATAATTAATGCATCTTTCATTCCATTATATTAAACTGTGATTAATCGCGACGAACGTGCAATTAAGATGTGTACCGGAGAAAAATCTGCTGCATTTAGTTGCGTGAATTCGAGTTAATCCGAGGCAACGGAGAAATAATCCTATCGATAAATAACACGTAATTTTGTCGTATCTTTCATGCCAGGAAACCTTGTCGACTTAAAAATTGTGATTTTCATAAGTGATAATAAATTTACCAAACAATTTGTTTGTTTCTCATTAGAGAATCGATTAATTTTAAATTCGGAAAGAACGTGTTTCACAAATGATGAAGAATTTTCGAAACAATAGTGACAAAATCTTTAATTTGATCTCTCGATAAAAAAAATCTATAGTCTCATTATGTTCTTAACTTCGACCGATTCACACGAATTTAATCTAACAATTTGTCACTTGGTTCTGAAATAAACTAAATTTAACATGCAATCTTATGATACAATATTTCAATTATTAATTTTTCATAGAGAGTATAACGTTTCTTAATTTGATAACCTAAAGGAACAGTGAAGAGATATCTTCAATCCTATGTAATTAAAATGGAACACTACAAAATACATTGTTACGGACGCTTCGAAAATTCAAAACAAAGTCCGCCACGTGAATAGAGATATAGCACACATAGGATTAATCTTCCAATAATTTTCTAATAATATTTACGTATATTCAAAAATATTTCTAACAAATATAATATTAGCCTAGTAAAATTGTCTACAATTCCAAGAATACATATTTCGCTGAAGATGGTCTCGCGTGAGAGAATTACCTGAATTTAGCTACAAAACAGAAACGAAACAAAAATCCACGGCGGATCACGTCTATTGTCCCAACGAATGGAACTTGAAATCGAATTTGGATTGTTCGCCACGGCCACGATTTCCAGGTAAATCGATACATTCTGAAAAGCAAGGAAGCCCGTGGGACGGGACAACAAAAATAAATTGAGAAGATTAATTGCAATCACCACATAGGTCGGGTTACACCATTGTTTGACCGACGTCCCTCCTGAACTTCGAAACTGGGTTGCATAACGCGGTCGAGGCACGAGCTTAGCCCTGCATCGGGCTAAAATTTCATACATGCTCGCCAAAGAAAGTCCAGACGATGATAATTACCATTTTCAACTATGAAAATTAACACGCAGCTTAGAATTGCACAGGATCGTCTCTGTCCATCTTTTAACACAACGTAACATTTCTTCTTCTAGAAAGAAATTTAGAAGAAAAGATGATTGTGCCTAAAAAAAAAAAAAAAAAAAAAAAAAGTACAAGATTCAAGTTTACGACCATAGAGAGTTTTCACCGTAACGTTGCGTTTACACAATTTTTATGTATTATTTTGCTACTTGGTTCTTAATAAGTTAATTGGCGCCGTGATCAAGGGCACTCGAGAAGCAGAGTCGCGAGAATTCGAGACGTAGATATCGTGGGAGTCAACGAATTTCTCGAGAGAAAAGTTTATTTGCCCGAGAGGAGATAAACTCTTAAACGACATGTAATTTCTTTTCTCTTGTATTTTCCTAGCGTTTCGTTTATTTTCTCTCCCCTTTGATAAAGAGCCACGATAGCTGACATGGTTCGTTTTAATTTGAATTTCGTTCCAATGAAAAGCATTTTGAAAAATCTGATTTTTAATTGATAAGTTTCTTGATCGAAGAATATTAAATGGAGAACCCATTAATTGAAAAGATGTGGGGTTTTTTAAGTCACTGAAGAGGTTGTTTTAACTTCTGAAACTTTTCGGTCGGGATAGATCTTTGGAAAGTAATTGTAATTGATACGCTTGTACTTCGCTTAGTACACTACACCACCTAGAATATTTTCAATTGGGTTTTTTATTGCAAAAATTTATTAATATTGAGAAAACTTTATTCTGCAACTGCATTCTCTTATACAAATATTTCTTCTTCATTTGCCTACCCACCTGATTCTACAAATATTTCATCCACGATAATTTTGTAGCTCATTCTCTTTTACAAATTTGTTCAAATAATTAATATGCGCGGACAGTAGTCAAACGAAATTCATTTGTTACTCTATTCAATTATTTTACAAATTTTCATTTAATATTAAGAGGAAAAATATTTGATTCGTTATTTTCACGATTTATGCTAAGGATCGCGCTGCATCAAAACTTTCAGTTCGTAATGTACGTCAATTTTAATGTCATCTGAAGGTTGGAATTATTCTGTATTCCTATCTCATTTAAAATTTAAACTCCACTCTGTAGCATTAATTTGCAGCAGAGACAGCGAGTGTATGTAGTAGTCATCTTATCCGTATGCTACAGCGTTCAACGAATTTGCAACTCGTTAATCTAAGCGACACGCAACAAGTATTTTGTTTTAGCAGCATTGCCATTCGCTTCAACTTCATCTGAGCGAATGGAAAATCCACGTTCGATCAAAGGAAATATGATACGCGAGTCGTTCAATTAATTGTCGTATTTATTGACAGTTTAGTTAGTTTTCACTTTTTTTTTATTTTCACTAAAAATTATGACCAATTACTGACTCTTGATCTAATGGTTTTGAAAAAATTAGTAGTTTTATATACAATTTATATACAATGATAAAATGAGAATATTTTAACGTTAATCGAACAAGCTTTCCCTTTAATCACTAAAAATTACATCCTCGTGAAAAGTTATGACCATCGATATATTCTACCAATTCACGATATATTACGCGTCGTTAATAATGAATTAAAGAGCTCGTTTTCAAACATAGATCGTACAAAAATTGTTCATCAAACGAATTTGACGAATCGCGAGGCAATTTCTTAATTGAAATAAAGAAACGCGAGGTCTTTTAATCCACTGAGGAGATTATTCGTACAGTTGTTGTAAAATGTCGAATAGATAAAAATTGTACGCGTCTTGTCTTAAGCTCTCATAAACGTAGGTTGATTCGTGCAGTAAAAAAAGAAGGGAAAAATAACTTTGCTAAATTCAACGAGGCGTATTAAAAGTTTTAGGGTTGTTTTATAATTATGGGCCGGGGTTTGCGACAACGCGACGCAGTTTACGATAGTTGGTCGCAGTTGGCAATACTTTAGCAACGCGTGGAATAACAGGCGATGAAGAATAGTCGTGCAAAAAAAAACGAATGATTTATTATAACGCATGTCGTCATTGATCTGGAAACTCATTAAACGAGAGGATTACGGCCATATTCGTGGGTTGTATCCGCGACGAATATAAAGCGACAAATTCCGTGGATAGGTTCGACAACGTCGACCACTTGGACACAATACTCCTTGATTATCCGTGTGATTTTATTCGTGGGCGTCGAATTTCCACGAAAATTCGAAACTGTATGCCACGGTTTCGTAAACCGGTGTTCCATCGCGAAAGTGCTGGATGAAACTGAGTATACAACGTTCAATTCGCGCAATTCTCTTCAATTGACATCATTCCGCCCTATGCTGCACGACGTTTACGTCACGTTTCGAAGAATTTGACATAGGAAGGCGCGAACATCATAAATCAATTGTTCGACAGGCGATCGATCGATTTTAAAGTAAGCTTAAACGCTGTTAGATGAACGGCGTCAAGTGAGTTGGCCGTCGTGTCGTCTGCCGGAAATCGAGCTGGCGACACCAGTTTCGCGCTTGTCACGCGCAAGTGTTAGATTGTTTTAAATGGCGTGACGCGGATGACACTTCTGTAATTGTTAAAATTGTTGATTCTTGTCTTTGAGATAACTCGCAAAGAATTGTAAAAGATAGCCTATTGTCAAGAGGAATTTCTCAGGAGTTCGATGGTTCGTTAAGAGGTTCAAGTTGTGCGATTTAGTATTGTTAAACACTGTATTGTGTAACTATTTGCACGTTCATAATGTGTATTGATAAATCTAAATGGCGTGACGCGAACTATACTAAATGGCGTAATTGCTAAAATTGTTAGTTTTTGCCTTTGCGATAACTTTGAAAGCTTCCGTAAAAGATAGCGTATCGTTGAGGTCCGAAGTTTTTTCAAAAGTTCGCCGGTTTTATTTCAACTCGTATACTTTAGAATTTTTACGCGACTTTATGCAACTATTTGAACTTTTATAATGTGTATTGATAAATTTAAATGTTGTGATGCGAATGGTATTAAATATTATAATTGTTAAAATTGTTGATTCTTTCCTTTAAGATAGTTTTAAAAAGCTTCTATAATAGCTAGCGTATTGTCAAGGTTTCTCAAAAAGTCGGAGTTTTGTCGAAGATTCAAACTGTGTGGTTTAGAATTCTAGAACATTGGATATTTCCTATTTTGAAACATTTTATAGCTGCGTTTTACATTTAAGATATCCTGAATCTTCATTTATGTTACAGATTGTATCGTTGTGCTGTTATATCTTTAAATTATAAGACCGTATCTTCAAGACTGATTATTAATCATCTTAGAATCCCACGATTCTATCCTTCGACTTTTAAATTACGTTACAGTATCAAATCATATTACACGATAATAACTTTTACCAACTTGTTGAAATAGCTTGTACTCTGCGCAAATCAAAATCGTATTATCACTAAATTGATATACAGCGAAGTTACTGTACGTCGTAGCAACTTTTCAAATCGATCGAAAATCAAAAACGATGCGGTTCGTATCGCGCCAAATAGTATACCGTGTGTCACAAACAGGAAGTTCTTGTAGTAGTCGTTGAAAACTGTGGAAAAATATATATTACGATATTTATATATTATTAATATTATAACACTGCGAAGATATTCGTCGTTGCAATTTAATTACATTAGGGTTGAGTAAATTAAGCTCGTTAAATGTCAATATAAAAAGAGACAAAATTACATTTTAAGTTAAAAACATCGCTTTTAAAAATCTCTCGATATTTTTTATTTCTTTTTTTCTCTTCAACATTATAGATCTTTAGCTACAGCGCTTTGCAATTTAATATACTCACGTTTAATAATTTTGCAGAAATCCTAAAATAGAAAACCGCGAATTAGAAATATTAAACCTTAATCGTTTCCTAGCATTAATTCAAATAAATCCAGGAAATTCCTCAGAGTCATTGATAATTGTCTTACCTGGTAGTAAGTACTTTAATTACGAAAAAACGTTACATTACATCGACGACTGTTAATGGATTAAGTCTCCCTACATAGAAATACAAAATTAGATTTTACGTTAAAAGCATTGATTTTAGAATCTGTATTGACCGATCTTATAATTCTACCCCTGTACGAAATTCTGCCAACACTATATCGGAGAACGGAATCGCATAATCATCGGAATAAGGAAAAATACAGTTTAAATTATTGATATAAGAACTACTTCAAGTAAATTCAGATTTGCTTCTGAATAATCATGGTTTTCCCATGCTGAAAAATGATCGAGGAAAATGAATAGTAAAGAACCATTTCTTAAAATTAAATGAGTTTTTCTATATTTCATTTTCCTAATATGAAATTTTACCAAATACCAAAATTAATAAATTTGGACTTAATTAACTAGTATGATATAATAAATACAACGTTATACTAAATTAATATATTAATAATTACAATGCTAAATGTGTTTCGAAATTATTTCTTATTCCCTTTAACAAAATCCTTGCATCTATCATGTTTTTGCAACAGCCTGTATATACAAGGTGTCTCGTCTTGATTGACCCAGGCAAATATCTCTTAAACCGTAAATTATTCGAAAGAAGTGTTTCTTCGAAAACTACGTAGCTTCGAGATCTCAAGATGACCTTCGTTTACACAAATGGATTTCTACATACATTTTTTTTATACGCTATTCGATGGATTTTTAAATTCCCTACAAACCAGTATTAGAGTACTTCAATGGAAAAATGATTAGTTCAAAAGGTATTCCAGCTTCAACCTTGTAAAACTTATCGCATGAAAGACAAGGAAAGATAACACAGCGCACTTACGTTTATATGTTTCTTGTCCTCCACACGCTCAATTTTAATGAAATTAACAATGAGATATCTTTTAAGCTAAGAATTTTCAGATGCAACTACCTTAATACTCTTCCGTAGAGAATTAAAAAGTGCATCGGATGGTGTCATAAAAGATAAAACGTATAATTCAATTTGAAGAAACAACGGTTATCTTAGAATCTCGTAAACGCTTCCATTTAGACAAATCTAGTTGAACGTCGTAAGATGAGCCAATTGAAACCGTACAATTTTATTGTACGCTCTTTCTCGAATTACGTATAGTTTAGGATATATGTTTGCGTGGAACGATCAAAATGAGACACCACGTACATTAATACATTCCAGATTCATTATCACGAAATTGCGTTTCCCTTTGACTTTTTCGAGTTTCCGGGACGCGACAGCACGTTCCATTCAACCGCAATTCGCGTACTCGCTTACAATTAGTCAGGGTCGCGATACTCGCGAGTTCCACTCGCGCGATTAGTCATAATGGCTATTATTTTATTGTGTAACAGCTTTTTCCCTCGTTGCTTGCCAATCGAATTGCCTGTTACCGAGAGGCACTACTCGACACGCCCGCGTCTTTAAACGTTAAATACCTTGAATATTAATGCCAGCAACGTCTGATATAGTCCATTTTACCGATGATGAAATCCACTCGATCACCAGGGAAAAACACGGCGTAACGAGGGCGTATGCACACGAAACGTGGATCATTTGCTCCGCACGATCGATCATGCTAATGTAACGAATATAACAAATCGTTACGATAGCTTCTACTCTTGGAAGAAAGAATAGAAATACCAGCAGGCACTGGGAAAATGACAAATGTACAGTCATTTCCAAGTAATCCGTATGTCTTGAAAACATTGATATTCTTTGTTTAAATAAAGCATGTAGGAGTCACTCTGACAAGCTGAACTGATCAATTTCGATGTTTGAAAAGTTTTTAATTTTATGTATCAAAATACATAGACAGCGCTCATTTCGCAGATACGGAACGATTAATTAACCTCGATAGAATTGGCTAGTTTTATTTCTATATCGTAGTTACTTTTTGTTTTATTACGCAAGAATAAAACAGTTATGTTAATCGTTTTCTGACGAAATACGTTAACTCTACGCTGAGATTTTATAAGATTTTATTCGAGTAAAAATGGCTTTTCTATTACGAAGACTTTTGTATGGGAATGTAGATGCTGAAAAATGTCAGCTCTAAAGTACAGAGAAAAAATTTATATGTAAAATTCAGCATGAACCGGAAACGTCACTTCAAGACGTGTAAATGTACCAATGTATCTTTCATCAAGATAGAAAAAGAGACGTCGAAATTATTAATAGACTAAATTAAGATAAATCTGTTGAATGGTTTAATCGAGAAACAATGGAATACACAATAGAATTCTTACAGAAATACATAATAACAGAGTAGTGGTACATCAACGGCTGTCATCAATCTCAGGTGTGCCTTATTACGTTGACCCTGGCCACGGATTAGTTAACACCTTGATGGTGACGTTATTAATCGACGTGGCTTTTACTTTCTGAATGATATACAGTTTTATGTGACGTTTCCTATTTCAGCAGATTAAATTTCAACTGCAGAAAGAGAAAGGGAGACACTGAGAAGTCATAAATTCTCGTTTCATTAATAGAAGCCTAAATATCACGTGATAAGTTTTATATTAATTTCACATTTTATATCTCCGAAATATAAATGTCACAAAATCACACAAAGCAAAAATGTTGTCAATGCAGACCTAAAAGGTAGAATATTCGGCTTACCTTTTCAATTTAGTTTTCATCAAATGTAGATTACGGTTTTTTATGCAAATTCATATTTTTACAAATATAGCTGAAAAATATAGAACCTCAATGGATAATTATTTTTTTTATGGATATTATAACGAGTATTATAGTTTGAATTTATTCATATGTTTTTGCTTATGTTTCGCGTTTCTCCCATAAGTGCATAAAAGGTTGCATGGTAAAAAATTGAATGGTCACACATTTTGGTCAAATTTGAGTTAAAAGTAAAATATGGTTCTACAGTGTTTCTAAATTATTTCAGTACGCACGGGTTGCAGATATTGCGATCAAAAGGCGATTTAATGTTAAACACAAGAAGCACATTAAGTGCTCGAAACTTGTGGAACAGCGTAGCTTAAAAACCTCTTTATCTCGACATGCGCTAAATGTGTTTTAGATCTTTACTCCCGGTTTCCATTCGATTAGAAACGTAGAATAAGAAACAAAACTCCAGAGAGTAGAAACGTCCCTTCCATAGGTAGAAAAAATAAAGAATCACCTCCATCCAACATACATAACATCCGTACGTACGTCGATAAAAGTCCAGCATTTCTTTCCAATAAGAGAAAGCAAGCTATTCTCACGAGACTTAAAATTCGACATACTAAACTAACACACTCTTTTAACTTTATCCTATTATAGATGATAATCTTCTTAATCGTAGCAACGTTAATTCATGGAAACTAAATTAAGTTAAGAACTAAATTTGGTCTGCCAAATGAGATACAGACATGTCCAAATCAGAAGCATTGAAGATCATTGCGAGAATCTTCTTTATCTTCTCAAAGATATTAATCTGTATCAGCAATTATGATATCGTAAGCTACCTACTTAATTCTAACATACGCTGTATCGTATTAAAATGTATAGATACCTGTGTTTAAGTTTCTAACTTGCCTTATTGCATTCTACGCTTTGCTCTTTGTTACGTATTTTATTAATCGCAGTACTTACCTAATCCCGGACTATAAAAATCATGAAAAAGATAAAGAAATAAATAAATAAGGAAGAATGGAGCATCGACTATTAGTAAAATATTAGCATTGAAGATCATTGCGAGAATCTTCTTTACCTTCTCAAAGATATTAATCTGTATCAGCAATTATGATATCGTAAGCTACCTACTTAATTCTAACATACGCTGTATCGTATTAAAATGTATAGATACCTGTGTTTAAGTTTCTAACTTGCCTTATTGCATTCTACGCTTTGCTCTTTGTTACGTATTTTATTAATCGCAGTACTTACCTAATCCCGGACTATAAAAATCATGAAAAAGATAAAGAAATAAATAAATAAGGAAGAATGGAGCATCGACTATTAGTAAAATATTAGCATTGAAGATCATTGCGAGAATCTTCTTTATCTTCTCAAAGATATTAATCTGTATCAGCAATTATGATATCGTAAGCTACCTACTTAATTCTAACATACGCTGTATCGTATTAAAATGTATAGATACCGGTGTTTAAGTTTCTAACTTGCCTTATTGCATTCTACGTTTTGCTCTTTGTTACGTATTTTATTAATCGCAGTACTTACCTAATCCCGGACTATAAAAATCATGAAAAAGATAAAGAAATAAATAAATAAGGAAGAATGGAGCATCGACTATTAGTAAAATATTAGCATTGAAGATCATTGCGAGAATCTTCTTTACCTTCTCAAAGATATTAATCTGTATCAGCAATTATGATATCGTAAGCTACCTACTTAATTCTAACATACGCTGTATCGTATTAAAATGTATAGATACCGGTGTTTAAGTTTCTAACTTGCCTTATTGCATTCTACGTTTTGCTCTTTGTTACGTATTTTATTAATCGCAGTACTTACCTAATCCCGGACTATAAAAATCATGAAAAAGATAAAGAAATAAATAAATAAGGAAGAATGGAGCATCGACTATTAGTAAAACCTACTCGACGATAGAAGCACGTTTTCTTCGTTTCACGGTGCCGCGAAAACGAAAGAAAAAACGCGGCCAACAGAGCAAAGGCAGAGAATCGGAAGCTAGGGGCAGAATTAAGAGGAACGCCGTTGGCTGTTTACAGTGAATACCGGTCGCGATAAATCCAGCCTCCGGTACACTCGAAATTGCTTTTCGAGGGTCGCCTCGCAACGGATGCAATTAAAGAGGATCACTGTACGCTCGTAATAAAATCTCCAAGTTCCAGCGCGCTTCCGGGATGAAAGAATCGGCTGCCTCCGCGGTGCGACGCTATTCCCGGCCGCGCAAAAAGTTCCCTTGAAAGCGTGCACTCCTCGTAACGAGCTTCTGCTAATTTTTTTAATTAATTCAGGATCGAATAGGTATCGATTAGAATCGCTATCCACATTTACGCGTTTCGATGAAATACGAATTATTAACACGAAAACTCTTTCGTATTGGGTTTCAATAACATATAACGAGGTTTGAAACGAGCAGAATGTTTAATTATAGTTGATTGAAAAATTGAAGTTAATTGAAAAATTCAACTTACATTTTTACGAAGCTTCAAGGCTGCTGCTATATATTCTTTAGGTTGTAAAGTTGATAGTTTGATGATTATAATCCATGTATCAGACATTATGAGATATATTTTGAAGGATTGTATTTTGCTCAAATGTTTGCATTAATTTGCACAAATTATGCAGTTATATTGTTACAATATGGAACACCAATAATGTAATGTAAAACATATCTATAAATTACAGTAATGGAATTCCATATTGTATATGTATGATATTGTAGTTATACAAATTAATGAGCAGTAAATGATAAACAATTTAATAAATCACAACTGAAGACCGTAATAAAAGAGACGTGTAAGCGCAGTTATTCAAGAAGATGATAAAAACGTTCATACAATTCCAGCGCTAAATGAAAAGTCAGTTTTAACAGCATGAAAGTATAACTGCACTTATAAATTTCAAAAATATTAATTATTCTAACACTATTGCTTTTTTAGTATAACGTTTTTGAACACGTAACATTAAAATCACGAAATCTATCATGATGGATCTGCCACATTATGTTCAATTATGTTCCCTGTACTTCTCACGGAAATTACATAACGAAATAAGGTTCGACTACGTCTAAATTTAATCTTAATTCTTTTATTTTTTTAAATTTGCTAAAAATCTCGTGTTATTTTTAGTTTATTGGAAATATGTCGTATTATATTCATATATTTATACAAATTGGTGCGAGGATTTTAATTAACAATAGCCTGCGTCCATCAAGGCAAGTGGAATTAAACTTGATCTTGTAATGAAAGTTTGCCAGTTGCACTCTGTGTTTAAACGGTTCGAAGGTATTTCGTGTTTCTTCTAGAAAATCGGGAGCTGCAATGTTATACAGATTGTAAAGCTGTTCGCAAGAGATACGAAAAGTTATGAAGATGACTACTCGAAAGTTCCCATTAGCCTACTTCAACCGAGTGCATCGCCCTCAACGACAACGACACTTATACTCACGAGTCTCCACCAAAATATGCAAACTACCCCTGTGAGAGGTATTTTTCTTTTCTTTTGATAAAAACAAAACTGTATAATAAGCGATACAGAACTTTGCAAGTATAATCACATAAAATCAAGCGGCGTTAGGTAAAAGTACTTTGGTAAACTTGTTATGAATATCGTAACTTTGATCTTCAAAATATAGTAAATTATACCATCAACCCTTAACGCATACCAAGATAGGACAAGCGATGTCTTCTTATCAAGAAGTCTATTAACATTCTCGAAAAACTGCGCGATCTTTTTAATAGTTCTATCGATTAGCATTAATATATTCTTTTTTACAAGAATATTATACAACATCGCGGAACATTTTACACGAAGGATTTTGTTAAAGTAAAAGGTACGTTAAAATAGAATTACACTCTGACCAGAAACTATTAACAGTCACTGTGTACGCTATCATTTCGTAAAAGCGCGTTATAATTAAATTTTATTAAAAGGATAATACCATTAAACAGCTTCGAGGCAAATACTAAAAGTATCGGATAAGCGTTTTTTCATCCAGCAAAAAATTCAACAAGAACGTACTACAAAATCGTAAAATCCTGTAATACGTCAAGAAGTTGGCGTTTGAGTCTAAAGTGGAGATAAAAAAAATGCATGTTTTCACTGAAGAGGCGAAAGTTCAAGAGATCGGTTTAAGCGTCTTAAGAAAATTATAGCCCGGAAGGATGGAACGTTGAAAAAGTAAATTCGAAGAACAGAATATTATTTGGAGGTTGTTTTATTGGGCATATGCATAAAGGAGCGCAACCATCGCTGAATGAACGCTTTCTACATACGAAACGGTTGTGTACTGAACAAACATCGGACCAATCTCGATTCACTCCTTCCCTCGCGGCCTGCTTTCACGAATCTCCATCCCTGAAACCATCCTTTCATCCCTCGTGGACGTCGTTTTTTCGACGCTTCTCTCGTGTGATCGAAAGTAAAGGGAAAGAAAAGAATTAGAGCGATGTCCATCGATTAGGGACGAAGGGAGAGAATGCATACAACAGTGAAATAGCAAACAGAGATTTTTTTAGACCTTTTTGCGGCCTTTGATCATTTTTGATAACGTTAGAATCCCAAAGAGAAGTGTAACTGGAAGTCCGTTTTATTGCGAAGGGCAGGACTATGAAATGTAAATAAATAAATAAAATAACTTTAGAATCTTCGATTTTTAATGATTTAAAAATTTCTGATTTTTAATAATTTTAGGATCTTTAAAAGAAGATTAATCTTAATAATTTTGGAATCTCTGGTCAATTTTCATAATTTCACTGATCGATTAAAATGATTTTTGATTTCGAAAATTAATGTTTCGCGTGAAATTTATTTTTATCAATATCCATAGTTTTTAACAACAAAAGAAGAGATTCAGTATAAAATAATTTTGTGGGTGTGAAATTTTAAGCTTGGACACTGTGTACCTGGAAAATAAGTCGAATACAGAACGTAAAAACGCGTAAAATAGGTTTGAAGTAGAGAAAATGAGGTTTGTAGAATTGTAAAGTGCTGTACCGAGCGAGATTTTTTATTCAAACGAAGCACTTTGTGGTCGAAAGTTTTACGAATTCTAAAGCGACAAGAGCAACAGGTCCCCTACTAAACGTTTCATATTTTTAACTAATTGTTAAGAATTTTAAGCGGATGAGATAACCTTGTTAAAGACCGTAGAGAGTTTTAAAGTTTGTCGTCTTGTATATAAAACGGATCTGATCGTAAACGGTCTCTACTGATACTATCTTTCGGTTTAAATTTTCTTCTTTGCAAATCAATTAAAAATTCTTTCAAATAAAAGCTACTTATACTTGTGTAAATTATTATGAATTTATAAATATATTTAAATTTGTCGTGGCCAGACACGAAGGCTTAAAATAAAATAAACTGTCTTGTATAACTTACGTGTAATAACAGCGGGACAAATCTTTAATTCTGTGGTTGACGAGGAAAAAAACGAAAAATTATTATCACGGAAAGCGTATGAATATAAACTTGTCGATTCGGCAAACGCAACAACGATGAGCCTTTGCGTCAGCTTTATGCGAATACAATTGATCGAACTGAAGGAAGCTTTCAACACGTTGAATGCTAGGTTTACAGGGATTACCCGTGGCACCGTAATGAATTTTTTATTATACGATACATGTAATGATGAAATATTATATTATTATCTATATTTCATGTATAAATAAAACTATTTTTATATGTTTTATACTGTATTAATTTCGTCGCATCATTGTAGTAACGATGGTGATAATGAACAATTGACATTTGTTCAAATTATGTATTTCTACCAATCTTGGCACGCCGGTTACCGGTGACCTCCATAGCGCCACCAACAAGTTGAGTGTCGGTGACCGATGACCCCCGTGGCATGCAACATGCTAAAATAAACGCGGTTCCGATCAGTCCTTGAGAAACTATGTGATTCTCGTTAACAATAGCATCATGACAGAAAAGTAATTTCAGATATAAAATATCTCAATAATTTTGAGACAGAATACTTTTTAGGTAGAATGCTCTAAAATTATAGATAGATGAAGTTTTACAGCTTAGGTGTTAGATGCTGTGAAAAATTTAAATAGAATAAAATTCTCTAAAATATAATAACTTAAATCCAAACGTAACATTTATGAGCCATTCGCGATTCGGTGACGTTAATTAAGCATTACATGCTATTTCCAATGAAATTAAAACAAAGTACTGTATAATTAATTATATCGTAAATTATGTATCCCATGAAACAATGGAACGAACTGTGAAACGCGAAAACTGAAAAATTTCAATCTTCTTCTTCCATCGTTTTTGAAAGTAGGAAAATCATAATTCACAATGGAAACATTATAAACACGATATTATGTTCATATAATTATCAATTCGAGTAGGTACATGATTTATTGTAACGTAAAACCGCACACTAACGATGATCGAGCATAATTCCCTTTCGCATAATTACTCGAGTTCTCTAATAAACGTTCACTAAATCAACCAAGGTTGCTCATTCGATTAAAACGAAAAACCATTCGAATAAATAGTCTGAACGTTTAAAAAGCGGATCGAGAGGCAAGTTATATCAAGGTTTCCACGAAAAGAACCTACAAACGCTGCTAATAATCGTTGAGAACGAATCACCAACCAAACCTAACGCGTTTGCCGATCGTGTTACGATAATGACGCGCTACGTCAAACCATTTCGATCTTAGATTTAAGCGAAGTTTTTTCTTCCTGATCTTATATTCGTTTATCGTTATATTGATTCTGGATAATGGAAAAAATCATAGAGTTGCGACCAATGGAAACTTGTTAACACGTTGCGAGAATTCTTCTTGTTTTTTCATCCTATTAAAGGTGGATCAGCGAGTATTGATCGATGAAATAACGTAATAGATGTAGATGGAGTTTCACTGAAGGATCGTATAACACTATCGTCTAGTTGATACTTCCATGGACCAGGCGTTATAGTTTAACGTAAAACGCGACTCATTACTTCCATCGAACCGCGTTTACCGCATCGTGCAACTATTTCCCTGGAACTGGGCCATTTATCGCCGGTACTCGTTAAGGAAACACTTCCTGTCCTTGGCTAAGCCGATCGTAGAACGCCTCGTGAATGCTCCGCGATATTTTCGGAAATTCTAGGGAATTTGAGGTCACTTGTAATCGTTGTTCGTGACGTTACACGTCTAATACGTGGTTCTTGTTTAGGCATGGATTGATATAATGCAGCGATTTTCAATTTTTGTTCAACCTACCGCGCGCCTAAACTAATTATCTAGCAAAATTCTGCTAAAATTCTACTGAAATTCTGGTACGTTAAAAAATATATTATATTTGATTTAACATAGGCAATATGCTACATAGCTATCGTTATGTTTATTTTCTTAAAGGCGTTCAATTTTTATATATTTTGCTTTGAAAGATAGATTGAGATAAACGAGATAATGTTTATTCTTTGCAAGGTGTTATTTTGTATTGGCACTGTTGAAGGAAAACACTTCCCACTTCCAGGAAAATTCTACATATGCTCTACTGTTTAGTTTTCCTGATCTTCGAAGCTATTAAGCATTATCCAATATTAAATTAATTTGAAGGGCCTTTCAGACCAATAGCCTTTTCTGGAATATGCCTTGTATAGATGATGCAGCGAGATGTAGACAGACCGGTTTTTCGGAATTATAAATACCATAGGCCTATGGTTTCGGGGCTCTATTGTAATGTCACGCTGCCAGCATTTAGAACTGGATCAGCATACACCGAACTTATACTTATACCTACAGTTATACTCAAATATATCTCTGTTACACATTAACGAAATACAGATAACCTCAACAGGCACAATTTTTCTCTAACGATGTTATTTAAATCGCTCACGTTATTGACAATTTTTTAGTCCGTGAAATTCCTGTTTTAATCATTTTAAAAAATTCAATTTATTTTACCTAGTTGGTCACCGATGACCATTGTGGCAGGTAACGTGTTAACGTCGTGAAAAATTGAATTAAAGCAAAATCGTGAAAACACTGTAAATTCCCACCGATAAAAATTCAAAAATAAATGTACGAAAAAAATATCGCTCTTTTAAAACCAACGCTTAAAATACATGTACAAATCTCAAAAAGTAATTTTTACGATTTTCTTTAGGAACTAATAGAAACAGCAACACTACTTCCCTTCCAAAATCCAATCGATTCGAAACTCATCAACTTTCAAAATCCACGTTAGATTCCCTTGGAAAAAAAGCAAAAAAAGAATTATTTTCTCGAAGCAATTCAGCAAGGTTAGCCCGCGAAGGGAAGCTCAAGATAAAGTGTTTCTCCCTGGAGGAAGGTAAATCGTGACGACGGGCCTCCGGCCGCGTCAACGATGACACGTTCACATTTCCGGCACGCAACGTTTGCGTCTCACCTGATTACAACGCTTCATCATCCATCTTTGTTGATGTCTCGGGAAAAAGTTTAAATAGATTAATATTATTATTATTATTATTATTATTACTATTATTATTATTATTATTATTATTATTATTATTATTGTTATTTTGTTGTCGTCGTCGTTGTTGTTATTGATGTTGTTGTTGTTGTCGTCGTCGTCGTCGTCGATATTATTGTTGTTATTGTTCTTGTTGTTGTTATTGGTCTTGTTGTTGTTATTGTTGTTGTTGTTGTTACTAGTATTTATATAATTTTGTAATGTCTCATGGAGAATCTTTTGAATGCCATGAAACATTACAGACGATGCACAGGACCCGGTCTAAGATTTGTAGCCTTGATAATCGGCCTCATGAATTATTGATGAAACATTTGAATTCATTTGAATGGCACGGCACGAAATCGCGAAGAAATCTCCGAGTATCGACGTGAAGATATCATCGCCTGACCTATCGTCATCCTCGTGCGATTCGTAAACTTGCATCTCATTTTTCTCTGCTTCTTTTTGCCTGTTAATGCCATTGAAACTGCTACGCGATCGATTCTCTGCTAATTTTGGGAAATGGTTTGCTTTTTCTTTGACTTTGGTCTTCGCTGGACTTCACTAACGAATCTGTTTTCCTTTTAGTGGGCGTAAGAAACAATTTTTAATGTTTTAAGTATGGAATTATTTGAATAATCTTTCAGTTGGGAGTTATTTTAATAATTCTTCAGGTAAGATTATTTTAATAATTTTTTCAAGGGTTGGGATAATTTCAATAGTTTGCCAAAAGACATTTTTCTATTTTAAGATCGTTGAACGTCATATAGAATATTTTATACGATCGCTGGCGATTCCTGAACTTGCACGCTATTTCCTTCTTCTTCTTCTTTCTCTCGCGGATTACATCATTGGAACTTTCGTGAGATCGATTCCTCGCTATATCTTGACTCGTGTGTAACTTTTTCTTTATTCTTTCTAAACTTGGTTATTGAATCTTTTCCTGTCTTAATGGATATAAGAAAGAAGTTAAGTAATGTCAGTAATTTCTTGTATGAGGGATACCAATACATCCTGTTATTAGACTTTCATTATTTAGAAGAATGAAAAAAGAAAAAAAAAGAAAAAAGTAATGTTAACTCAGAAAGAAGATATATCGATGTCTCAAGTGCGATGGTTCGAGAAATGAACAAATGTTATATAAATCACGCGAGCTAAGGAGGACTGTATAATTCCAAAGATATTAGCAATCGTAATTTTCCTCAAACCGCCCTGCAATTATTATTTCACTTAAAAGCTAATTAAATTATTCACGCTAGTTATTACTAATACACACGATCGCAATTATATCTTTCAAGTTACAACGAGATGAAAAATTACTTCAACCTGATAGACTCTATTTAACCATTCGCAAGTTAATTAAAATATTTCCGCCGAGACTTGTTTACAATATCGATTGCGATAATTCCCCATGATTATGAAAAGAAAACATCGCGTTTCTGTCTCTCTTCCAGCCTCCTGTTCCACGTTCGCCATCGTTTTCTTCACGTCATACCTGGAAAAAATCGTCGATACTACAAATAACCGATTTTTTTCCTCTTTCGTAATATCAATCCATGAGCCAGCTGAACATGAGAAGCTCGATATTTCCAAGGATATCTGGCTGAAAACGCATAGCAGTAGGGCATAAATTGAATTACAGCTACCGAAAATCGTAGAAAACGAGCCCGAAGAGCTCTCTGACGTCCACTGGTGGAACCCACCAAGAAACAGTCGACAAGCTTCGGAAACGTGGCCAGACGAGGCTTGCTTGATCAACAATAAGGAACAGGACATATCCTAAAAATTAATCATGGACGAAGGGAAAATAATTAATGTACAATATATCCAGTTAAAATTACATACGCCATGATTCACGTCTAACTGTTAAAAATGTGATGGCAATATGGGAGAATATTTTTCGTCCAAAAAATTCACAGAGAAGCTTTAACAGAGTATTTGAATTTTTTGTCTCGCTGTTAATCATCGTTTATATAGATTTCATAAAAAATTCAGATGTTCTATAATTAAGTAAATAAATTGCAATTAATACACATTTAACATGATACTAACGTACATTTCGATCGAATAAAAGCAAACTTAATTTTATTAGCTAAAAATGTGCTTAAGGTAAAATTAGTTCTACTAAAAGTAGTCACAGATTGAAATCATCGAATTTTATTGCATTCTAAATCAACTTATTTTGACGATTCGATATGCGTACGGAGAAACATGAATATAAACAAACATACAAAGACAGCTTATGTGCATGCATGTGTGTACGTGTAAGCCATCTTTCCTTCAACGGTACAGTCACCTGTTTTTATGTCGCAGATACAAGTAATTAACACCGTATGAGTTGTTATTCGCCTTCGAGACAGTTTAATTACAATACAACTTGCTGAGAACAATTCGAAGCAGTTATAGAATGTTGACATTTCGACCACACATGCACGCTGCTGTACAAGGAATTGCTTCATACGCGAGGAATTACACTGTCCTCCTCGCGCGCACAGCCTCTCCGAATCTCTTCCATCCATAATAAATTATTTCCTTTTACAAACAAACCATCCATTCTAAAATCGTATTAATCGTCGATGGCATTTTAATTACTTGCCGTGAAAACTTCGCGATTGTTTTCGACACGCGTCTTTGCCGGAACAAGAAACGATTCAATCAAGAATTCCTTCGTATACGGACAAAAAGGGCCATACGCTCACGCCATGGCTGAACCGACAGATCACGCAATTGTTGCGTTCTAACGTTCTAAAATTGTGCCAATCAACGATCCTTTAATTACTCGTCGCGAAGTCTTGGCAATTGTCTTCGATACGTGCCTTTGCCAGGACAAAAATTATTCCATCAGAAATTCCAGATTCTACGGATAAGAAGGACACGCGTAAGAACGTCGTTTCCCGTCATCCTGCTAACTAATTACTAATTCTACCTTGTCCGTTAATTGCACGATTTCTTGAGATTCGCGAGAAAAAAAGAAGAAGAAAAAAAAGGAACAAGAAGTAAAGGAAAACGATTCATACGCATACTACGTAAGATTGATCGAATCATTTGAAAAATCCAAGCTGGCTCGAGGGGATTTTACCGAGAACACCGGTGTAGTATCAACGTGGCGTCGCAGTAACGCAACGTTCAACCATGCGCCAGAAAAAAATATCACCGTGAACACGAGCTTCTTTGCGCTTATCGACGAGATTCGTCTGACTGGCATTGAAAATGATCGATGCAACTCGATTACGGACCGAAGATACCTTCGCTTATTATTACTACTCTTGCTTATTATTACTTCTTACTTCGTAGCAAACGTTTCCTGAATTTGTTTCGCAATTATCAAGTTACCATCGCAGTGCGGCGTGCGATGGACAAAAATAGAAATAGTCGCTGTTCGATTTCGATCTCATTATTAAATGATATCGTCAGCGCGTAAGTAAGTAATATTATAAATGTAAACAATAATCGTCCGCAGAAACAATAGAGGACTTAAATATGAAGAATTTGAGCAAAGATACGTTTTTTAATTAAAAAATGCCTTCCCTCCTTCAAAGAGCAATTCGAAAAATACCATTCAAACCACCTTACATTAATTTTGATTGTTTTGTGTCAAGGAGGTCATTACATGCCATGTAACTTTTGTTACAAACTGCTACATTGGATGTTCATTATTTGTTTAGTTAAATGTTTAGTTAAAATCATAGTTACACGAAAAGTCTGTCCTTTGCCGAATGTTAGCGCAATATCTGACGACACGGAAGGGAAGATAAATGATTTCTGCATGATGCTTACGATAAAGTGGTAGGATTTATTTACTTAAGTGACACCGTGTATGGTGACAAACAAAAAAGCAAATATTCAAAATGTTTCGAGCCACGGAGATACTAACAAAAATTTGATAAACAGGCTTTTACTCGACAGATCCCCTGATATCAAACTGCAGAGAGACTGCACGTTATATACGTTTTTTATCTTCGTCGCGAGTACTCGTCCAAATGCCGTACTGCGACGACATGGCGAATTAGGGCGAATTTTTTTCTCGTTTAACATGTTCAAGCCAGGAGGATTTCTACGATTCCTGCTTTCCGCTCAGGAGAAAAAAGAAAAAGGTGAAAACAATTTTCTCGCTTGATTTTTATTCCAGAAATATTAATTCGTTATTGTTGAGAAATATTGAAAAAAAAAAAAAATAAATGATGTCGATACGTGCATCGATTTCGCACTGAAACGTGTTAATTTGTCAATACATATATATGTACTGTTGACGTTTATTTGTTTTCATATCTTCATAAATATAATTGTAAAACAATATTACAAATTATTTACAAATGTCAATAATCGCGTGGGAAAAACAGGACATTCGTGATAAAATCGTCACCTGGTAGACCAAATGTATATTCTTGAATCATGGAAATTTTTATGAATATGGAATATTTAACGAAGCGTGAAGATAAATGTTTGTCAATGGTAGATAACGCGAGAAGAATCCGGGAATAATATGTTGAGAAAAACGCAATACAATTATTGTTCGAATGGAATATTTCATTTTATAGTTTCCAGAAGATTGATTTTCTCGGACAGGTGTTCGCGTTCGAATAAAAAATCCGCGCGTCTGTCGTTATTACTGTCCAGCAAATGGAGGTCGAAAATAGTATTTCTTACGCCATGGTGAAGAATATTATAATATAGATCGTATTTACATTTCTAACGTGTTGCTAACCATATTCTTGGTGTTTTATCGTTCGTATCTTTAATTCATGCTTATAACGCTACAAAGACTGATCATTTATATGATAATATCCTAGAAACTGAAACGGAATTATGTTTCTAAGAGACGTAGTTCCTTCCGTCGATTTTATTTATAATTAGTAATACTCACTAATCAATGCTGACTAATACGAAATATTGTGATTGATTTCAGAACAATATATGAGAATTGTAGTTTATATAACATAGGCCATGAAAAGCAACGGAAGATTATGAAACTTATCTTTAAGGGAGGAAAGTTTCACTTTGTTAAAATGCCATTCTTCAAAGTATGATTTTACTCGACGGATGAAAGAATAATGGTAAATTAAATAGTATAGATTTAGAATAATTGAATGGAAGCTGTCTGGCATTTTATATTCTCCAAATAAATGAGAACAGAATTATAAAATAGAAAGAAATAAAAAGAATGGAGAGTTGGATCCAAAAAAAGTACCATAAATAAAATTAGGGTAGAGAAGTATCAAAATTAATGCAAGAGTGTATTAAAATTTTATCAAAGTAGGATATATTTTCCCCAAAGGGAAGCAACATACCTCCCAGCGGTTTGATTAAGAGGCCACTAACCAAAGTTCCCTCAGCGAGAAGGTGGTAAGCATCAAAGGAAGAGTCGGCAAAAAACATGATGGCAGTTTCCGGCAAAGCACAATCTCGCAAGATCATTTTTTCGTCGCGCACTAGCCCTTTCATCGAACCCATTAGGCTCCCTGTGGTCATGGAGCTAAATGGAAGGTCGAATTATAGAAGAAAAGGTCTCGGTTCTTTGTCGGAAATCGAAGAAAAATATACTGTAACTCGATCGAAAAAAAGGAATGTGCTTGCTAAAAAATACAAGAGACATATTATAACAAAATTGCAATTTTGAAATATTTTTCCTGTATAAACTGTTGGTATTTTTTTATAGGATTGAAACGATCGATAGGGAAACTGTATCGATTTGGTGCGTAATTTATAAACGATAAAACGGAAGTATCAAGGATATATCGATCCAAGAACTCTGCCGTTTTCTATTAATTCTCTGACGTAAAGAGGTGTCCTTAATTAAAATATTCAAAGACGAACGATTCTGCGAATTGATTCGAAAATGGAACATATTTATAATTGTAACGTGCACGCTGCAACGACTTGAAGGAAAATTCTGAGCTCTGTTTCCTCTTAACGATGTATTAATACTCGGTTGAAATGAGAATTTTGAAACAAAGGGAAAGAACATTTTTATTACGATAAATGTAACGATAGACGAAGAAACACGCGTGCATGTAAGAATAAAAAAAGTGGATGAAAGCGTGCTTCAAAGAAACGATAAATCCCCTTGAAAACGAAGCAGATACGGATGAACTAAAAAGTTTTCTGAAAAATTCTATTAATGAAAAAGTCGTAATAAATATATAAATATACATAAGTGGCAAGTGTATTTTCTAGTCAAATAATTTAATTATTATGAAATATTAATCTATTTTATAAATCTAAAGAAACAAAGTTCTTTAAAAGCGATTGTAATTACCAACTTACACGTAATTTATATTTAAAAAATTAAAACTTCCAATATAATCAACTTGTTTCGACCTTTTGCTTTACATGATTTTTTTTCTTTTTTCTAAAAACCTTCCGATTGTTCCCTATTTAAATGATTGAACTATTTAACCATAAGCAATACATGCAATACTGTACAGTTACTAAACAGTATAACTAAAGTGTAATTAAAAGTAGCATATCTAGCAAGATGGTGTTAAATGAAAGTGGCCGTTAAAAAGTAAAAGATACAGAGCGCGAGATAAGTAAAACAACCTAAGGTTTATTACACATCTCGAAATGGAAAGAGTCTGTTGAAAAAATTGTTTAATCAGCCAGTTAAGTAAGAGCTAAGTTAGGAAGTTACTTAAAAAAATGATACACCTGCCAAGTAGACCCGTAGCGAAATTGAAGGACGATTAGATAACATTTAACATTTTCGTCGAACTCGTTCAAGTTCGTTTACGCCGGTGAACTTGAACTCAAATGTGTATTCGTAAAAAGCGAATGGAACCAGGCAGCCAGGGTGGCCTTGCTTGCGGTCGTTTCATCCATTCATGGGAGTCACTTCTCCCGTCTTTGTATGAAGAAACGATCGTACAAACTGTTTTTCGGCTCTTACCTTGATATACAGTTAACCGTCTGGCATCTAAACCTTCGAAATTACACGTTTCTTCGCTCTATCCTGGAGAACACGAATCGCTAATATCTTGAAATTTGACAATTCAAACAAAAAGAAGAAAATTATAAAGTTATTTCGAAAGAGGGAAAGTTAACATTTTTCTATTAATTTACAATTTCTCTCGAGTCACGGTTTTTAGCGTGAGCTCGCGAACCAAAGAGAAATGGTAAATTATCGATTTACGAACAAGGAAGATTGAAAAGAATGGAAAGATGTCGTAGAACCGATCGAATAATACTACGTATAAATGAAGAACGAATAACCAAAAAATAGGAGAAAATATAGAAGCGGCAGGAGAAATCAGTAGGATACGAAACTCGAAGGACACGCTGAGAAGCAAATATTACGCACAGCTGTAAGAGATGACACATATTATGCAAACCAATCAGAATATTTGTTTCGTAGTGACGGTCATGTCTGTTTCAAAAGCGGACAATTCGATAACGACCAGCATAAACGTTATCTCTAACATTAACGACAGATTACGAAACCGCAACGTAAGAGCTGAACGGTGTCCCTCGTATATTTCCTTCTTTTCTGACCATTCTAAAGGCTGCTACAGCTTCCAGTTTACTATTATGGTATTCTTCTGCTTACGTCTATGCGTTTCTTTAAATATAGAAATCGAGCCTATCATCGTGTAGAGAAGGACATCAGGAAGTAGAACGAGTGATCTGTCGCGCTGATAATCACCGTCATCGTTACATTTCTGCTTGCTGTCTTTCTTTCTGATTTTTATTTTATTAGGAATTATGCGTAATACCACGATTTGCGTCACAAGAGAAGGGTGAATGACGCGATACAGGAATTTCTCAACCGATAAGGAAAGTAATTGCATTGTGCTTGATTTCCTGCAGATAATTCGAGATCCTGTCTGAAATTGGAACTCCAGACAATTTTAATACCGTTCTTTTATTCGTGCTTCAGGATGATGTTAACGCTGTATTGTCTGATCTTCTCCGATGCATTCTACTTCTCATTGATCCTTCTTTTAATTCTTCTGATTTTGCACGTTGTTCGTTTTTAATTTCATCAACATTGTTCTCTCGTTAATCTTCAAGGAAAAAATTATTCTTTTTTAATAGGTGTCTGTATAGTCTCATCCTCTTCGTTGATCCTGCATCTATTAATTCTTCGTTAGTTGGTCATTTATTCGTATAAATATATAATTAGTTAGTTATTCGCGTTTAACTTTCTCAACATTGTTCTTTCTGCCATATTCATGGCCACTAATTTTTCTATTTTTAGACGTTACACTTTTTCAAATTACAGTTAATTCTATTTACGCTCTATTTCGAATTATTCCAGAAATAACATTTCAGTTCTTATAGCTGACTTATCTAAAATTCCTTAATTACAGGCTTAAGATATTCCAAGGTTTAAGAAAGAATTGGAATTTTAAGTAGAAAACATTATCCATATCATTTATCTGTTTATAGAAGAGTGGAAATGGCAGGTAATAACATTATTTTCCTCTAAAGTCAACTGGGAAAGAATGGTCGCTAATTAGGCTATAATTTATTAATAATATACTTTACGCTTACATACGTAACGCAAATATCTTATTTTTCCTAGAAAGTTCAATTTTCCTTGTCATTAGCCAGAACTCTCTTGTAACCCGTTTATAAGAATGTAGTTTATACGTGTGTGTTTATTTCTTTGTATGATGTCTACATTAATATTCTGATCTATGGAAATATCTACCCATGGAAGATCACCGAATGACGTGCATTTTTCGAAAATTTGTCACAGATTTTTACACGTAAGTAATGTTTTATGAAGTTAAATAATTTTAAATAATTTTTTTTTAGTAAGCTTTATCTAGAATGTATTGTTATCTACAAAAAAAAAAACAAATCGAGGAATTTGTCAAGATATCGTTTATATTAGGACTTTCTTGAATATTAAAAAAAATTGTAAAATTTCTAATCGCATCGCGCTTTCTCGTAACAGAAAATAACAGATACTTTACGACATGCTACTAATAATCTGTAACAAAAATTGTTCGGCGATATTATCGTGCGATATTACAGCGTGTTGCGTAACACGACGATGAAAATAAGGATTTATGTTCAGAAATAATTGAAATGCGATAAAAAAAAAGAGATGAAGTATTTCGAAAATGTGAAGAGACCGCAATTTTTGTAGACATAAAAGATAGATAAGTAACAGTGTTGCCAAAAGACATAAAAAACTGAATAGATAATGGTGTTGCCAGAAAAATCAGTGAAAACTTAACTTACTTAAAACTGACAATGAGTCAGTTCTGTGTGTTCAAGTTAAAACATCAAATTATTGAGAACACCTTTAATTTATACACGAACGAATGTTAATTTAATGTTGATTTTTAAACCTAAAGTCAAGTCGATTCTGCTTTTCGAATAAAATTATGTCTTATATCGAGCAATGAGAAAGCATATGAAGCTATCGGTAATTCGTGGTAATTGTAAAAAATTAATCTGAGAGTTCTGGAAATTTAAATAATTTTATGATTGATATGTAAAATGATAGCTATTTGCTTTTAAAATTCTGATCTAACTAATAGTCAAAATTTCATTTTTCGTATTTACCGTGTAGATTATCGAACCCTCGACGCTATATGGTTGTTCTCATAAAACATTAACACCTAAATTCGCTAACTCAACTGTCAAATAAAACGATTCGCTTTTATTAAACGCAAGTGCCTTAAAAATCTCAAGGTCCTCCGAATTGAACTCCACAATAGATCCAACCTTTCTACTCATTTCGACATTAATGGGCCTTGGTAAATAAAAATTCTGCCACAACTTCGAACGAAAGTTGGACTTTGAAACACTAGTTTGATAGTGGTGCAAGGTTTAGGAAGTTCCGCGTAACATCGATCATTGTAATTGACACTTATTGGACAAGAGAAAAATAGATATTTTTGTAAATAAACTAAGCTCATAAAATGAGACACGTAAAGTAAAATCGAGTTCTCAAACACAGGGAATTCGTAAAAATATAAAACAGTGTTGAATTTTACAAAGTTATTATCTTTCTAATTGTTCCTGAAAATGGATAATTAACAACTTCTAATCTATAGATAAAACATAACGATGCTAGTAGAGCAACAATTTTCAAAATGCAACGATACCAATAAAATACAAATTTCCAAACTAAAATATATAGAATAGTATAATAATAAAATATATAGAAATAGTAAAGAATATAAATTTGAAGAATTCGATTGAAGAATTACAAATAAAATATAATAAAATTAAATGACATAACAGGAAGAACGTAAAAATAACAAATAAATCAATAATTCGGCAAGGAAAAGTTCGTGTCAAGGATAGTTGCGGTTTGCCAATGAAATTTTACCTGAATTTCTTTCATCGGTCGTACACATGGCTTATCTAGTCTCATGTTTTCGCCACTCTTCCATCTTCATTCGTTCTTCCATGAACCGGTTTCAAACTCGTCTTCGTGGCTTCTGGTAATCACTTGGCCGACCTTCTTCGGTTATTCGTCGCTGCTTGCCTGCGAGTTGCTCTTCGATTCGCTGGGAACCACGGACTTTCCCTGGGCGTTCATTGCTTTCAAGGTCATCAGCTTTCCGATGAATAAAACCAGATGTGACAGCACGCAAAAATCTTTTCGGCTCGTTGTGTCTAACCACGATCGATGGTTCGCCTGTAACGAAATTCCGGTTGCAGGGATGGGAAAACCGAATCATTTACGTCGTATCGAGTTTCAAGACAAAAGAATAAGAATTTGCTATGGGCGAGCTTCCACTAAAAAATTCACAGCTTCCTGAATTTCGATCAAACTCACTACTAGATCCAGAACTAGGACACCAGCTCTGCAATTTTGTTACGGAGCTTAGAACGTGAATTCATTGATTATTCGTCTCGGTTTGTTCGTAAATTCATATTAGGTGTTTTTCATTGGAAATAGAGAAATTTAAAGCTACATGGACAGAATGATTTATATTTAGCTTTAAAATTTCCTCGATTCCTCGGATTTCTTTGTTTACTTCTTCAATTCTTATTTACTTCTTCAATTCTTATTTACTTCTTCATTTCTTATTTACTTCCCCAATTCTTATTTACTTCTTCAATTCTTATTTACTTCTTTCATTTCTTTCTTGTTTAAAACAAATCTACTAAGCTGGATTTTTTGTTCTTGCTTAGCTAAATATTTAGAGCTAAACTTCTCAAAGAAAAAAAAAAGAAGAAACGTATATTTATCTTAAGAAAAAGAAGCTGCAAGTTCCAAGATGGATTACGGAAAATGTTACAATATCGTCACTCGCGTTTCTCTATTTTTCGATGTACGGAGTTGATCAACGTATATCCAGAAATTCGTTTAATTTTTCGATCTTTTTCTTTTATATTCGTCACTTGTCAATCTCTTGAATTTTTAACTTTTATTTAATTCCTCGACTTTTCATTAACTTTTGAATCTAACTTTTATGTAACGTCGACACATTTGCATACTTCCAACAGAGATTTTTATTATCTAAAATGAAAGAACAATATGCAAAGGTGCGTCACGATTTTACAGTCGAAGAAATAAATTCGAATGAGCTTCGCTTACGGTATCGCCTTTTCGATTATACGATTGTTTGATTTTCTATTCGTTAAAAACGAACGCCGAATGGTATTTAAACATGCGGGATACAAACACGTGTTGCAAATATGTTGCATTCATCCCTGGGAATGTCGTAACGCTTTACGCACTTTCAGACATCTTGCTTCCTTTATTCATAAATTAATTCACGCGGCCCAAGGCCGCCGCGTTTCAGAAGAAATCGATTCAAAATTGCAAAACGTATGTGCACGTGCTATCTTTCGCTCTTTTTCCACAGACGCGTGCTGCTGTAGCTTCACTATAGTCCTTTATTGTGTGGCGCTTAAGCTGTCACCACATATTATTCCCTCATTAATCTCAATGATATTGCTATCCCAAATTTGTGTCTTGCAATTCAATCTCGTCTCGTCAAATGATCTCTAACACGTTACAGGCGAAACTACAATAAAATATATCACACATAGAGAATTATAGTTCATTTGAAATTTAAATCTAAATTATAAACGAGTAGGCCTACACGCAGAAGCAGACTTACAAAAAAGTATTCGAATTTCTTTTATGAATATATTATCTGTATTATTGAAGATATTTTGAAATAATCTGCATCTTCATTAAATTATATTGGTAAAGTTTGTGACGTATCTGGAAATGTATCTAAGAGCTGACAGAAAGAGAATAATATTAAATATTAAATTATTAAAATCATAATGGTATTATAAAAATAGTATATGTGTAATATCGATGGTATATTAATTGTATATATTATGAAAATGATTAATATTAGATTCTACTGTTGATAACGTTGATATAAGCTGTTTTTTTTTCTCAAAAATCGAGTTTCGTTCTTGTATTTATAAAAATCTTCGAAGAAAGAGATCCCCAAATAGAAATTAATACACATGATGAAATAATTTGCAAGAATGGCAAATTGTGCAATCGTCTACACGAAATAGTAATTTCGTGCGTTGCAGGCATAATTGCTTTCCAAACAGCTATTAGACAATAAAACTTTATCTTCCGCAATCAACATCAAACATGCATTTTAACGTCGAAAAATTCGCTTAAACTATATTTTATTTACTCGAAGATCATTAAACATTAATTTAATCTAATCTAATTTTAAATATTATCACTTTTCTTCGAGGTGCTTCTCCTAGCTGGCAAGCAACGTGTACTCTTAATAACTTCTCTATCTAAAATCAATCTTTCATATCATAGATCGTTAATTTATGCATCATCGCGATGTCTAACCAGTTTCTGATTTTCCACGAATATTACCTATGAAAATTATAAGGAAAAAGCAGGATAAATTACGTTTTACATTTTTTACGATGCAGTTTTAGAATTGGATACTATACAGCAAGACTGTAATAAGCCACAATTTTTGTTTTTTTGTTTTTTTTTTTACTATACACAATAGAAATTATTTGATTTTGGAATTGAATATGTGTTCTTGCCACACTTTTGGATATTTTGAAAATATTAATACGCTTATATTATATAAAATCCATAAAACTAATCTTATTTTTCTACGCGCGCTGTCCGATTCAATAACATGAGACCAAAATTGTTGTTTTATTTGATTTTGGGACTCTTATTCGTCTGTTATTGTAACTTCAAAAATATCAAAGTATTTTTCGTCTTAACAGATATGTATATTTTACTTTGACAAAATTTTTTCAATTACATATATCTTCGTACCTAAGAAAATTCTTTCCACTTTTAACTGAAGCGTTTATTTTAAAAGTGATGTAAGTATATTTTTCGACAAAAATTGAGAAAACGAGAGATTTACATGTACTTTAACGTAAAACTTTTATTTATAAACGAGTTATAAATTCACTCTTAGAATATTCGTTCGTTTGAATCAATTGAAATATCGTTAATAAATGGAATAGCATAATCGCGTAATCATAATTATTTTGGAAGCGGTATAAGTCTATTTTTTTAATGATCTGTAGCTTGTCCAAATAGTCGAGACAGCAATAATCAAAAAGAAATGATATTGAAATTAAACAACAGTATTTTACATGCTTCAATTCTTCAACGACAAACTTCCGACTTAATCTTTATATTTACACGTGAATCATCAAATCTTGCCTTCGATCTTATCCAAAGAAACTGATAAGGAAGTTTGTGATATATGTGGAGCACCGTTTACAGGTGCGATTACGAATGCAAATGTTGTCGTCCTATGTGTGGACATACGACATGTAAGCGAATCTCCGGGCATGTTGCGTTGTCATGTCGCGACGTTATCGGAGCTATCATGCACGCAAATTTTATAAGAACGATCAACAACGATGTATCTTTCCATGATCTTGGCGTGTGCACCTTTTGAATTTTGTTAAATGACAAAACGCACTAGAGTTGCTGAAATAATTTATTCATCGTGCAGCATCAGAACAGAATATTTTTCTTCCGAGTTGGATTCAAATATTTGCAAAATATTTATTGAATTAAATAAAGAATGACTGTACTTCAATAAAAATTCGAAATCAATATCAAGCAATTACAGAAGATAATCTGTAGATGTGCATAGTAATTATAAACAAACTGTACATAACGAGGAAATAATGAAACGAAAATTGGATACAAATCATAACGAGTATAACGAGTAATTGATATCAGAAATACCTATGTATTCGCAACGTAGAATTGACGACCCTGAATAACAACATGCTAATAATCACCTTGTCGATCGAGTAATTAAAGGAACGTTATTGTCTTCTGTGAAAATCGCAGTGCGTACTTTCATAACGCCTTTATAAAGTCAGGCAAAAGCTATTGTATGCATAAAAATGGATTTATTAAACGTATTAATTATGCACTATCCTGCAACAAAAAAGAAAAACCTCCTTACTAAAAAAAAAGAAGAAGAGAAAAAAGGCAAAAGAAAAGAGATACTATATGTCTTCTAACGTTAATTTATGATACAAACGAACAAAAAAAGACAAGATCAATCAGCGTGATATACCGATTATTCCAATTTTCTATGCTCTACAAGATGATGTAATTTTGAAAGAATATCAGCAAAAGTCGTTATCTGTTTATGGTAATAATAACATCTCGCAAGACACGTTGAACAGACCCATCAAACGGAATGATACAGGTATATTACTTATAAGTAATCCCGATGATTTAGCGCTCTTATTGACAAATCTTAGAAACGACATATACTGCAGCAACCGAGACAATCTTCGAATTTACAGAAGATCGTTGTATCCAAGGAAAAAGAACGTTTTATTGTTGTATGAAACTTATTTGTATTAAACAAGTTTCAACTTGTTGTTCAAACAGCTCGCAGGAAGATTCCTCTGTTTTAGACTTCCTCTTAGATCAACGCAAGATGATGACTTATAATTCTTATAAATATCGATAAAACGTCTTCCTTCACACGTCTATTACAAAATCTATCCTCCACTGCAATAAAATATAATTAATATTTATCAACGAATTCCAAGACAATTAAATTGACGAATAATTTGAATAGCTTTTCCAATCTTTCACGTTCGATTTCTTTTGGCGAATTTTCAATGAGGAACCCTTTACCAGAATACGCGCGAAATTCAAACTTCATTTTCAAACTGTTCCGTTGCGTAAGAATGATCGTAAGAGCGATCTTGCATCGCACGTATATAACTTGTAATTCTCTTCCTTTTTTTCTTTTTCAAGGGTATCGGGTTTCTGAAGCAAATATCTTTGACGGTTAAGTCCCTGCGTCTCCGTGTTTCGCGAGTAGATTTCATTACTCAGCGAATTTGCCTGAAGCTATCAATGGGGCTATTTTGTTTCGGGAATCAGAAACACTATCACGTTCTTTCGTGACAATTGATTTAATTAACTGCGGCTCGAGGAAGATACAAACGGAAAATATCGCGCTCGTTGGGTTTATTTTCAGTGTCGGAGATTGCGCGAATAGAAAATTTGTAACACTCAAACGTAATCGACACTATCCGATCATAATCTTTTTATCTCTCTGGTAAACATAGAAGGTCGAAAAATTAGAACTACGGCGATATTGAAATTTGGAAGTTTGTAACTTTGACGATTTGGAAATATTTAAAGATTAGGATATTTGGAACTTCGACGATTTGGAACTTTGAAACTGCAATATTTAAAAATTCGGAAATTTAGAAGTTGGACAATTTGAAAATTTACGCTTGGAAATTGGAATGATATCAAAAAACATTTACCATGTGAAGAAACATAGTGAAACAAAGTATGGTTCACTGAACGGTTGATTCGCCTTTACTCGAGTGCTATGCGAGAAAATGATGGATAAAAAAGAGGAAAGAGAATTGCGTAAAACACGGAGAATTGTACAAGTCGAAGATAAGTAAATGATGTGATGTTGAAACAATAAAATTGCCGATTGAATGATCATTGCGAGTACCGTGTGAATTACGATGAATCCAACTTTATTATGATTCACACACGGTATACTTTTCAATTAATCCTATTAAATTTAATCACGCAAGACAAGCTGTTAATCAATTCACGTGTCAAGTATCATCGAGAACTAAAGTTTGTTTCTGTTTCTTTGTTTTTAAAGTCCTTTAAATTTAAATTCTTTAAGTCGTTAATATATTTCCATATAGCTTTTTCCCCATCAAATTCATTTTTTCTTAAATAGTAACACTCATTTTATAAAATCTGTAAAACTAAAGCAACATCATTTATTAATCATTTTCCAAAGTCTCTTTTCTACCATCGATTAATTAATGGTAAATCAATTTATATTAAATTTGTTAAATCAATTTGTATAACAATTAGTAATTAAAATTAAAAGTCGAATAAATTAATGAGCTCCATTAGATAAATTCTTTCATTTCGTCAATAATGGAACGATTATTTCAAATTGTTTCATCGTTCGACTTTGAAAACCACTCAAGGAACTATCAGTTACACGATATCTAACTAACGCTTCGACGGATGGATAATCAACGTTTGATTCACATGATCATTGTTTTTCCAGTTCACATATCATTAGCCGAATTCAATACCACAGTAAGCCTGCGATACTAAAAATTACGTAATAATTTCTATTTTATAATCATTCTTTCCTACCTGAAAGAAATCGATCTTTCGTATATTATAAATCCCAATGTGCACAGCAAAACAACTCAAAATTATACTTTTTTTTTCTTCCTAAAAAATTCATATTCAACTAATATTTCTGACCAATTAAATAGGCTAGCTGTCTGCTTATTATTGTATCCCTTCCAATCAGTACTATACTATACAAACAACACTGTAAATTACCATACGTAACATGATGAAACACAGAAAATTTACAAGTTCTCACTCCAAATACTCCGCAACTTCACCTCGTAATATCACTCAAATTTCCATGAATCACCAACAGGCAAGTCAAGTTAGTTAGCACGGTTTGAGGAAACATATCAAACCATGCACTAAGCTAATCACTCGACGTCGCAGCGTTCTCGGCAGGTACACTCACCTGCGCGTCACCAGTTTATGTTTCTCGCTTTCCGGTCGCGTATACGTGTCGCGACAAAGCGACAAGGGAGAAAGAAGATTGCGATGGAAGTAAGAAGAGCGAGGAGGAAAAAAAGCGTGCAAACGAGTCACGAGGAAACCCAACGGTCGCGGTGAAACAGGAGAAGCGGCTCTTTGGGATCGTAAAATCCCCGCAGTTCTCCAGTGACGTCTTCGGCTTCGGCGTTGCTGTCGACGGGACGATCCACGGGGACCAAAGTCATCGTCCAATAGCCGCACACACGACGCTGGTGGGGCTCCGCTTTCGTCTGCACGCGCTATAAAACCCCACTAATTGTCCACGCGGCGAACAGTCGGTGCGTGCCCCCTTTTAAACGACGATGTAGTGCGGCGTCCGAAAAATCGAGGATCTCGTGCACCCAAGATCACTGTGACGATCGAGATCGAGCACGTGTCCTGGATTTGGATCACAGGATCACGAGAGTCGTTGCGATCCGCAATTTTTTTTATTACTTTTCCCGTTTCCGTTTTATCCTGTTGGAACAGTGAAAAGACATCCGAAAGAAGAGGGAAAGAGTAAAGTTTGTTCGAAATCGACTTATCGAGTCGGACAAAAGTGAAGAAGCTAGATTTCATTTTATTTCTGTGACTTCTGCGGAGAGTTCCTCGTTTTAGAAATAAAACCACTACAAGATCTGTGATACACCGAGTGAAGTTTCGCGTTGCTTTTGGACGATCGTGGAAAAGGTAAACGTTTGTTTGCACGGATCATTCGTATCAATGTGTCGCGCGAGACTTGAATTTTGGTACAGTGATTCGTCGTGAAAGTATTTTAACGCTGGTCGTAAAAAGCTTTGGTGTATAATGTATGTTATCTGTTACACGAAATATTATGAAGTATATCGGGAAAAACTTGTTCGATATAATCATACCTGTGTTATCTTAGCCGTGTCTCATTACGGTGATAGTTAAGCTTCAAAATGTTTCGCCTAACACCTATATTATAATATCTACTATATCCATAAAGGACTTCTATAAGTATTTGAGCATTTAGCATAGATAACATACGCATCTTTATTGTATGCGTTATATAAAATATTTAAAAATTTCTTTAGTATCGGAATGAGACATGACTATTGTAGGTCAGTTAAATTTTTAATCAATCTGAAAATCCATATAGGAGCTCTTGTGATATTCATTGATTGCGAACATAATACACATGATATATTTACAAAATATTTGCACAAATGTTCAGATATTTTCACGCGAGCTACTGTATGAAATTTTGTTTGCTATTTCGTGAAGAGGGAAAAGAAGGAAATTCTTTCATTGCTTCAATCGCGTTTTATCTTTCATTAATACTTGCGTCAATAAACTACTTAGATGACCAAATTTCCCTCGTGGAAATAGAGATAACAACTAAAGAGAAAGATAACAACTAAAGAGAAAGATAACAACTAAAAGTTTGGTATTTGCCTCGATCAAGTTACATACATATCATTTCTTCGTGATTACTCGGTCTCTTTACTTCTTTTAATTTTCACGACGAATTTAATTAAAATCTGAGCCAATGACTGCTATAACACTGCTATAATATAATAATATACGGCTCTTAAGATTGGAAGTTTCGTTAAATATCACGATATAATGGTGGTCCATTAATTGATCGAGATTTTGACTTATTAAATAAACAATTTTGTCCTTATTAGTTGTTTAAAATGTCTTCGTGATGTGACAATCAGTGTATTTATGTTAACCCTTAATATACTGATGTGCAGTGACTTTAGCGTCTACATTTATTTAGTTTAGATATTTTACTAATTATTAAAAACATACTGCAGACAATGTAGTAGAGCCTCTCTTATCTGAAATAATAGGAAAACGAAATTTCATTTATCCAAATACAGTTTAAGAGTAATCGACAGATTCTTTAAATATTTATGAATCCATAATCAGATAATTTTTTCAACTTAAATAACTACACAGAGTTACGTTTTTTATTGTACTTCGAACCATCGAAGTTCTTCTACGAGTGCCACGAATGCTTCGGCATGAGAATATATCTCTTCATTAGCATTTTCGTCTGCTGTTTTCATTTATATAAAATCGTCATTATTATCGTCTATATCGCGATGAAACATTTCATTACATCAGAATATTTACAGCTTTTCTACCGTTGCCAACAACTGAGGAATTTACGTGCTTTGAATAATTTTTAATTATGTTTTTCTTGCTTTAATGTCTGTGATTCTGGCTTCTCCAATATCGTGTATTTTTGCTAATTTTGTTGCGCTTACGTCACTTTCCAGTTTTCTCGTTTACATCGCATTTTCCCGCGATAGTTAGAACGTTTCCTAGTTTCATACCAAATTCGTATGATCAGAATTCAATGAATCAAATCAAGGGAAGAGTACATTGTGTATTAACACTGATGATATACGTATGTACATATTTGAAACGGAAAAGGGCATTCGTTACTAGGAAATATTATGTTTGGATAATAGAGCGTTCGGATATTAGGGTATTTGGATAATACCGTGATATACTTTTGCTACATCCATTTCGGTGTAACAAATAGGAATAAAAACATTAAAAAAACAAATTGAAATGATTTGTATGAGAAATAGAAAAATTACCACAGTGTCTTAGAATGTTTTAAGATATTATGTACATCATTTTGCTTCTTTTGTTTATTATTTTCAGTAAGTGAAACACACCGTCTGTGCTAGAATAACTAAGAGTAAGTGATTCGTTAGACGTTTCTGAGAAACTGTGACTAATTCCGAGTACAACATACGATAGAATGGTAATAATAGTGAAACTTATATACTAGGTAAACATTTCTAGTAGGCATTATTATGACAAAAATATAACAGTACAAAGTAACTTAGGAGTAACAGAATCGTAAAATTCTTTAAGGACCCTTTGTGAAGAAACATCGATGATGGCATAAACATTGGTATGCTAAGAGTTGAAGGATAAACGTCTATAGAATTTTGATAGTATCTGTCAGATATCTGTATCTCGTTGAAGATGAAAAGCACCAGAGATTTCCTAGAACTCTGGTTCATTTAACAGCTAATTATTTTAGAGAAGGTTAGACAGAAGAAATATGATAAATCCATTTCTGTTGATTTTCTAATTGTAGCGCCACTTGATGATCAAGTATAAGGTTGAAGAGGAATAAACTTATTAGATCAAAGTCTTTTAAAGCTTACTTATTCTTTCAAAGATAACTAACAAATCCATAAAACTTTGTAGAAAGTTGTTTAATCACAAAGTTACATAGATCTTTGAAATAGAAAATTTCTCAGCTGTGTATTCAATCTTAATGCTATAAATTAGCAAATCAGATAAAATCACTGACATCGGATTTGTTGTTTTTGGAATTTCTAAAAATATCTAAGTGTTTTCGATAGTATCAGTGTTCACTTTTATTGGAACAGATACGCGATTATATATACTTATCCATTATCATGATATTTATCGAGACTAATTATGTATAACATATTTAGATGGGTATCAAAAGGTCGGACGTTTTAATGATAAAATTATCTTTTTCTAAAGAACGTAAACTTAAAAAACGACTTATCTGCCTACTTATCTATGAACTTGGTATGCTTAAATGCCACGATCGACTAACAAAGCATTGTACTACAAAATACCAATCGAATCCGATCAGTGAGAGGTAAACTCACTATTCTAGAACAGGTGGTCAAACACTGCAATTAAGCAACAAGAATAGGACAACCGTGACTCATATAATCTTTCAGAAGCCAAAATGATTAACTCTTTGTACACTAGTTCTTGCATTATCTTGGCACACGGTGTTAGTGTTCAATTATTCTAGAAGAGAAATTACTTCCATAAGCTCAATTTGTCGGAAAAAAGAACGCCGTAAACGATCATAAATTCCGAGATAAATAAGAAAAAAATAATTCCAATATTGTTGCTGGACTATGAACTTTTATCATATAAAGCAATAATTGATCTAACTTACTCATTGTGTGAGTATTACAAAAAATTTTTATTTCATTCCATTACATTTCATTCGCTGCTTATTATGCAAAAGCTTATACGCGTTAAATATGGTAGAACTCGATTAATTAATCGAACTTTTACCGATTCAAAGCACTCAATTGAGCGTGAGCTCGTATCATGCGAACGAGAAAACGATGAGTAGCGGAGAAAATTGGTGAACTCCTGTTATACGAATTCCAATCAATCCATATAAATTGTCCATCAGAAAAATCAGATAATTGTAATTGCAATCTTAAATAAAATTTCTGTTTCTATCGACTACAATAAGTGTTTTAATATATAATATTAAGAAACAATTGATTCGAAACGCCGTTATAAATAAATAAATAGAACAATAATCCCTTGAGCACGATGCTATTGCAATATTAATAATAACCAGTATACACGAGCATTTCTTTCGTTTCTTTTCTTCGTTTTCCCTTACGACCAAGAAAAACACCAATCAATAGGAAGACTCATGATTGGAAGTGAAATCAAACGATCGTTCCACTTTGTATTGTTACGAGTCTATGAGTTTGACTTTGTAGTTTGTGCGAGTTCCGTGAGATCGAAACGCCAAGCTGTATCTCGTGTGCATCGAATGAATTTCAATGGTTCGATCGCGATCACGATCGCTTTCCCTGATCGATTCGAAGGCGAGAAAACTGCCCCACGGGAAAAAATCACGTATGCAAACTATATGTATCCATGCTAGCCATGATCGTTCTTATTAATTAGTTCTGGGATGTAATAGTTGTTCAAGGTGCGTACTTTTGTGTAACCGGTTACCAAGAACGTTTGACACGCGCTTGTCCTCGTTGTTAAACGTCCAGGCCGGAACGGAAGCGATCGGTCGATAACGATCGTCCTGAAATCGTTAAGTCACTCGAGTTACGACGATCGTTACGAGCCTCCATTTTCATTGGTGCGTCGGTGGATGAGTTATTGCTACTCTGCTATGCGTTTTTAATAGAAAAAGGTCGGTTTTGAAGTTGTGTTCAATATTCCACACGTAGCTTTTGTCGGAGCATACGTTTCCATCGATTGTTTCTCATTAATTTCACGGATCGATTACTTTGGGGAGGTTTCTTACATTTTTTAATCGTAAAATTATTGGTAGTGATATTTTTTTGGTATACCATATTCTAAGCGATCTCGCTTTCTTAATGTTGTAACAATTTTCTAATATAGGTGTCTTGCTAGAAATTGCAATGTAATCCTTAATCAAATTTTGGAACCAGAATTATTTAAAATCATTATATCTAGCAATGTACGAGAAATATTGCTATACTTGCTTCATATAAGTTATTATATATACATAGACAAATTATTTGCATGCACAGATATCACTTGCAATTTCTTTTTCAGAATAAGGACGGTACCTGATGGGCAAAATTGTATTAATTTAGGTGGTTATGGCTTAACGTTAGGGATAAACACGTGTTCGTTTTATTGCACGCTTTACGCACAATCCGGAAATCAATGCTAACTTAGTTGATCGTTGTTCAAAGCAAACAATTTATCACAGCTGACTAGTTGCTACGTAGGAATGTGTTTATTCAGTATTTTTATTAAGGAAAATGTATTTTTAGTGTTGTATACTTCATGTACATGCAGATGCAGCTACAACTCGAATAATTACTGATTAATGATAGCAATCTGCTATAATTGACTAATACTTACTATAATACGTTTACCTATTTTGCATACAATTTCTTTTATCTTTTTTTTTTTTTTTACTATGAGCAAATGGTGTTGGATCGAACGCATTATGTATTTTTTTCAAATTTTCTTATTTTATATTTAATATTTTTATTTTATAGCTTCCTTGAAAATTCTATGAAAATTAGGGTGTTTAATGATTCGAAGATTATAAAATTCGAAGATCGTGAAATTAGAAGATTCGAAAATTCAGACTGAACAATTTGGAGATTTGCAACCTTGTGAATTAAAAGATCCAGAATCTTTTAGACCTACTAAAAAATTGTGTATTCAAAAATAGCATATTCTCTTTCGAAAACATTTTTCTCAGTTTATCCTATTGGAAAATACAAACTCCATATATCACTTGAACCTCGATTAGAATCTCAATTAAAGTAATCATCAT
Source organism: Bombus affinis (assembly GCF_024516045.1). Classification (NCBI taxonomy): domain Eukaryota; kingdom Metazoa; phylum Arthropoda; class Insecta; order Hymenoptera; family Apidae; genus Bombus; species Bombus affinis. The sequence goes on from NC_066346.1 coordinate 10,745,667, forward strand.
TCCACACAATCATTATCACCAAAAATGCCATTCAATTTGTGGCAGAAAAATTCTTTTCTCATGTCCATCGACATACCGTTGTAATGTAAAGTGCGTTATAGTATACGCAAAATAATTTATGCAAATGTTACCAAGCCCCTAGAAAATAACAGTTATGTCACGGACTGGTCACTTCCGGTTCTCTCGTCATTAATACTCTTTTTTTTTTATCTAAGTTCGTGGTATTCGCAACGAACATTAATTACACAGAACCGTAATAAATAGCCATCTATACTTATGAAACATCTATGTATGGATTGTTTTAAATGTTTTACACATGTGCTACATCGGTGATTAATCGAACGCGATCATCTCTTAGATTTCGTGTAAGATCAAATCAAACCGCAAATATCCTAAAAAGCATTTCATTAAATCAATAATATTTTAAACGAAATTAATTTTATGAGAAATTTTATTGAACGCCAGTAAATTAACGATATTTAAATAATAAATAATATTTCATCAAATAAAGAAATAATTAATTAATTAAAGCTTGGAGGAACGATTTTATAATCGATTTAATCATCGATCTATTTTCGAAATAATTTGCAAGATTGAGATTTGAATCGCGTAAATTGCACAGTGTAAATATCACATCGTGTTGTACGATGGTTGAAAAAAGCGAGTTTATGCAAAAGAGGATTTCTCTTTCGGGGATAAAAAGATTTCTTAGAGGACGAAGGTGGTTGGAAAAGCGTTTAATTGGCGGCAAATTAAGAACTCAATTATGAAAGGAAGCAAAAGCTTTCGCGCGTATATTTTATATTGAAAATGATTGCTCTTGATTCAACGTTTATAACGTTGGCCTTCGTGAAGTAAAAGTAAAATAGCGTTCGCTAACGGTGTCGAATTTTTTCTTAACGATTCTAGTTGAATAATATCAGTTGAATAATACCAGAATTTGTCGGGATTATTGTAATAATAATTTTACTTACTTTTTTTAATTATCGAGTAATTAACTGTAATAATCGTTCACTGATAGAATCAAATCTTTATCGAAAATTTTATTTAAGCAAGATTCAAAGATTAATACAAATTACTACGACGCTACAATAATTTTGTTTACTTCTTTGATAAGCACATAATCTTTACGATAAATATCTTCTTCGATAATTTTATTTATATAATACCTACTTGGATTTTTTAATAATTAACTATAATTACTGTTTTATCGATGCTTGTTTCTTAACTGAATAATCTTTAAAAAAAAAGGCAGCAATCGTGTAACATTCTGCACAGTGTCAAAATAAGTAGAAACCAGAAGTATGGTGCTCCATTACCTAAAATTTTCATGAACTGTCTTTGGAATTAATTAATTATTATTTACACGTTACGCACAATACATTTTATGTATTTTATGATAATTTCTTCTAAACAAACTTTTCTATTCCAATGACAATTTACATCTGATTACATTACATTTACAATTCGATACATTTTTATTTAACAGTCCTCACGTCCCAAAAAATATTATCTTCCCATTTGCAAAAAGGATCTAATAAGAAACAAATTATTTAAAGGACACTCCAGTTAGAACGTACAAGTGACAGCAATAAGCCTTCGATAGTATCCTCTATTTTGCAATAACCTTGCAAAAATGTTCAAGGATCTTTCCTTTTCTCTTCCTCTCTAGTAAATTCAAATCACTTTTTCCAGTATACCTTGTATCGCCTTGAATTAGCCTTTACCTAAGATTATATCGTGTCAAAAAGTAGCATGGCGATATATCTAGACAATACAAACACCTACTTCCTTTCATCTCGACTTTAGACTTCATCTTCTTCATCTTGAATTCAACAATGTGGTTCACCTCACCTTGAACCCGTTTAAGAAAATTTAACGAAGGAGAGATTTCTCCGCTTAATAAGATCATAACACGTTGATAAACATGAGAAATTATCCGGCTAAGTGTAACAAAGAGATAGACATAAGAGAACTTGCTACTAAAACAACAGTCGCGCACATGAAAGTACTCGGGCACTTATACAAACCTTTGGTGATTTTTATACGAAACACTTTGAGATTTCATTGACACTGAAGTGAGACACGATTGTCGTAATTACATAGAGAAAATTTGAAACAGATCTAAACGTGTATATAGAAATTACAGATAATTATTGGAAACATATATTATTGTTATTTTATATATAAAAATTACCAGAGTATTTGAGCAGTCAATTATTCGCTAAACTAATAAGAATAATAAGCCACGATGTACGTAGTAAGATCATCATTATGTGTTATATACATATTAATTTTTCATTTAAAATATATATTTACGAAAATATATACATTGTCTCATATAATTTTAATATACAATCTCAGATTGATTCCATCAATTTTACTATTATAATCTCGATAATCGTATCTCGTTGGAGTGTTAACGAAATTATAGAATGTTTCGTATGTAGAATGTTTCGTGATATGAAAGTGTTCGAGTACTTCCGTGAGCCACTGTATATCATAAGATCGATCACCTTGATCGTTTATCGATCTGTATTCATAAAACACATAAAAAGGCATGAACGCATTGCGGCATGAATTTATTCGACGACCTAATAATATTCCATTCACCTTGAACTTAGTTTCCTCGTAACATGTAATTCGAGTTAAGTAGGTAATCGAGGATCGTTGATTCGCAGAGATCGAGATAATGACAGTCATGGTGGAGTCCGTAAAAGCCGAGGAGGGCGAACGTCCGAAGATCGAAACCTTCGACGACATACTACCGTACGTTGGCGAGGCCAGCCGCTACCAATGGTTCCTTTTCATCATGCTCCTGCCCTTCACCTTCGTTTACGCGTTCCTCTACTTCACGCAGTTCTTCATCACGCTATTGCCAGCTGAACACTGGTGTACCGTTCCTGAACTCGAACGATGGAACCTCACAGACAAACAAAAGTAAGTGACATTTTATGTGCAATTTGTCTTATTTGAATTATTGAGTTATGTGTAACGAACGATCCACATTGTTTCTCTATGTTCGAATTTACCCTGTTACGCAATAGACATTTTCAGCTCGAGCAGATCGAAATGGTTAATAATCATGTTGATCGTATAACAAATCGATACATGTTTTCATTAAAGACGTTCCTTTCGATGTCTAGAATTAACCACCTTCTATAGGAAACAATTTATATGCATATGTACATATCTGTTCAAGTCACGTGCACGTAGTTTAAACCAGGCTTCTCGAAAGCCTGTTTGTTTTCCATGCAGGTCGCAATAAATATTCTCGACGATAGAATCTTCCACTTGCACGGAGATTTCCATTTTCTCAGCTGTGATAACGTATCGCATCGCGACAATTTGTTTCTTTAAAACGACAATATAATATCTGATAACTTGCACGAAACAACTGTGTTTATTGAATCAGGAAAATCCAGGTATCGCGTTGTATATGTAAATGCATATGTAAATATCGTGTCGTACGGGGATGGGGGAGATACCTGTAACCAGTTTGCGACGAGATAAAAATAGTTGGAAATCGCGATTCCATAGTTATACTATTATCAACATCTTTTTCACGTGTTCTATTTCAAGAACGTAAGGAATCACCGGTGAAAGGATAGGAAGTCTGGATGGCACGATTCCAACGAATCGTGTTACCGTTCTTGACGACGCACGCGAGATCTGGTTTTCTGCGACGCGTCAACGAGGAAAATCGTTCGTTACGCGTGTTTTCCATTGAATCACTCTGGCCAAGGCGAAACTATCGCTTTGTAGATCGGCGATTTCTTTGCGTTCCGGGGGCCCGCCGGAAACCAGTTTGGTCGACGACCTCCGGCAGATTCTAGACGTTCACGTGTTCCGCGAACTGATCGGCTAGAAAATTCTTACTCGTTTCGCACAATTCCTCGAATCTCCCCGCGTACCGTTTATTTGTCTGGAAATAGACTCACCGATACGTGCAGCGATCAGTAATTAAATCCCAACACAATTCGAATGCCTCGGAGTGCAATAGATACGGGACGATCGTCCATACAGCTCTTGCCTTTGTTCCTATTTTTACGGTCATTGTCTCTTTTCCTCTTTTGTGTTTTGTGCTTTTGTTTTCCTGTTGTTTTATTCTTTCACCTTTCCCATTTTTGATTTTTTTTTTTTTTAAAGCAGATTTATAAATAATAAATAGGCCGCGGATTTTTATGCGAATTTTTATATTGTTATGTATATTACTTTTGTCACTTTTTTGATTTAAGCAGGATTCGAATTAAGTTTCAAGAATTTAATTAATTTAAGATTAGGATTAAAAACTATGCACTTTTGAATAGAATTTTCATCTTAATTTTCCAATTTCTCTCCCTCTCTCTACCATTTGCTGCCATTTTTCCTTCCTTATATAAAAAAAAAAGATAAGAAAATCAAACGAAAATTAGTATTCTTAAAAATACTTCTTGAAAATTTCATCACCGTTAATGTAACGTGTTCTTGTTTTATGTAGGATTGCAATATCGATCCCTCCAGCGTCAAGTGAGGAATTGCTGGCGGAAGGTGCGACTGCGTTTTCACGATGTAAAATGTACAATGTGAACTATACCGACATATTGGAGAGTGGTATCAGAGAGGCAGACCCATCCTGGCCAATAAAACCATGTCAATATGGATGGACCTTTAATCACACGATGATACCATACAAATCTATAGCTGTCGAGGTAAAATCACAAGAGAAAATTATATTCTTTATATAAAGTAACTTGAAACTTTCGACACCGATTAATAAATTTTTATTCAAATTAAAACTGTTGGAACTGTCGTTCTATAAATATTTACGGTCCTTCATAAAGCTGCTGACGATAGCATATAATGCAGTCATTAAAAAAGAAGTCCTTGTTGGTTGCACGAACTTAGACGTAGGTGTAATTACTTGTTATGCTGCTTGCATCTTAACAGAGCTCGTTTATAGCGGAACATAAAATTAACCTTGTCATTCTTAATTATTTGTACGTCTCGGCGTATTAAATCACGAACATGAATCCGTTTATATAATGTCACATAAATGGAAAAGTGAAAGTTACAACTGTACAATAGACAGATATTTCGAATTGAACGTATAAATACGCACTTGGTAACTTCTTACGACTTAAGAAATTTTTATCGAATATTTATTATTATTATTTCTAATTTCTATTTTTACTATTTTATTACTAAAAAAAATTCTACTTAAACTATATACCTTCCACTATGACGAATTCTCTAATCATATCCAAGAATTATGCAAACTACCTCTACTATTTTATTACTAAAAAGTATTAAAAAGACTATAATTAACAAACCTACGACTAAAGTCATCAATTCTGATGATATTAAAAACCTACGCAATTTGTTATTCGTCCTTCGTTAGTCTCTTCATCTTCCATCGATTTTACAACCACGCCGTGTTTTTTCACCGAGCATAACTGGCCGCAACCATAAAGCATCCCCCATTTCTGTTTCAGCTGGAATGGGTATGCGACCATGCATTCCTCGGTTCAGCAGCACAATCGGCCTTCTTCGTCGGCAGCATTCTTGGAGGCTTAATATTCGGTTACATAGCTGACCATTGTGGCAGAATTCCGGCGTTGGTTGCGTGTAACGCGGTTGGCTTCGTCGCGTCTGTTGGCACAGCGTTTTGCAACAGCTTCTGGAGCTTCTGCCTGGCGAGATTAGTCGTCGGTACCTCGTTCGATAACTGCTTCAACGTGCTTTTCATTATCGGTGAGTCATCGAGAAAATTATAAGAGAGAAAAACCGAAACTGTTGAGAATAGGAAAACTGTAATTTATGACCTAATAATGGGACACCGGTATCGGTCCCGTTTTACGTGACGATTTACTATTCATGACGTGTCTGAATAAATGTTCATTACCCTATGTCGATTTGTTTTTTTTAAATCAGATTTTTATTCGAATTTTATGATATCAGCTTTAAGATATTTAATGGTAAATGATTTTACTGAAACTTTGTATTTTGGAATTATATCTCGTAATTTGAAATTCGTTTGTGTAACTGTATATTTATTTTAGTATTAAAATTACATGTGTCTAGGGATACTTTAAGATATTTTATTTTAAACGACAGGATACTTAATTCTGTATAATTTTCTAGTATGAAATTATATCTTTCGAGTGACTTGTTTCCCTATGGAGAATAATCTTCGGTTATACCACGAATACTGAGACATTCTCTGTTCGTTATTGAGATGAAAGCAGTGTTCCTTTTAAAATTCTTTTTAATTCAAAACGATCTTACATCGTCGATGTTAATAATTTACAAAATCTACAAATAAATCTGAATATTTGAAATTAGATTGGTAAAAGACAAAGAAAGAAAAAACCTAAAGGAAATAAGGAAACAATATTATCTTATCAAATGAAGAAATAAAATTGACGAAACATTTGGGAAGATTTCTATAACGATGTAATACAATAGCAATATCACGAATTATTCTTTCAGTGATCGAATATGTCGGTCCGAAATATCGAACTCTGGTAGCGAACATGTCGTTTGGACTTTATTTCGCGGCAGCCTCGAGTCTTTTACCTTGGATCGCATATTGGATCTCAAATTGGAGGATTCTCAGCATGGTCACCGCGTGTCCTATGGTGGTTGCGTTTATAGGACCATGGATTGTTCCTGAAAGTGCACGGTAATTTAATTCCAATTTCTTTTTCATTATAAAGATATAATACAAAGAAATTTTTTAAGTAAATTAGTATACGATAGTATAGTAAACACTTAATCTTACCACGTCCTTTGGATTATTTTTGTATCTTCGTATCATCGGAAAATTCGTTAAAAGTAATCCTCAAAGAAATATAAGAAATTTCTTTTACGTTAAAGTTTCTCTTAGAACATCAAAAGTCCTTTGACATCGGACCATAAAAATTCCAAAATTATAGCTGAATTAAATTGGGTAATATTTTATCCAGCAATACATACTATATCTTGGAATCGGTTATTACATCGATTCCTCTATCTCATAAATAAAACATCTCAAGGCCAACATCTTTCTCTCGATAAGCCATCACATTTTCAGCTGTGTGAAATAAATGATTGATGCGCAACTAGACAGCGCTATCTAAATTTGCACAAAAAGTTTATTGACACAAAACGTTGGTGAAAGTGATGATTTTGAAGATTTCTTATAGACTTTTATAACGTTTGCGTATTTCATATACTTCCGTAGTTGGTACATAACCAGTGGCAGAGTGGACAAAGCGATCGAAATGCTGAAAAACTTCGCTAAAGTGAACGGTAAAGAGGTGAAGCAAGAAATATTCGATGAATTTGAGAAAAGTTGCAAGGCAATGAACGAGAAGGATCAATCGCATAATCAATACACTGTCTTACATCTCTTCAAGCTGCCACGACTTGGTCGTATCACTATTATGCTCATCATTTATTGGTAAGTTAACCTTTCCATCATCAATCGAACAAACTACACAACTAGAACTTTTCACTTGTAAATTCTCAGCAATGATTACAATATTATTTTAGAAAAAATTAAGATACCAGAGAAATTTATAATCATATACGAAAAGATATAGATAGGAAAGATATTCAATTTTACACTTCCTTTACGTTTCTTATATTTTCTTTGTTTTTAATACCACGATAATTCCGAATCTTCCTGCATATTCTATTTCCTAAAATAGAATTAATTAAAAATATGTTCTTAACTCTCAGCCTCACGATATTCTAATTATATTACACCGTTAATTCAACCAAGTTACCAATCAGCCTCGACGCTACTTCCCTGTCTCTATAAAACCAGTATTAAAATAGACACAAATTACCATAAACTAGATACAAACTACTCGAATGAACATTAAGAGAGTATATGGAGCATTTTATGTGGGTCATTAAGAACCTGCTTAAGTATATAATTAGCATCGATAAACGTCAAACGCGAGGGAACGAGCACACGAAGGATTAATAAACGATCTTGAAGTCCAGCGTGATTTATCCATGACTCGACTGATTTTTTTCTAGGTTGTTGATGGTGTGGGTGTTTGACGGCCACGTTTGGAACATGAAACTTCTGGACCCTGACGTTTTCACGTCGTTCTCTTTAGCCTCCCTCACGGAACTTCCGGCCGCTGTTCTGCTCGCCCTTTTCCTCGACAGATGGGGCAGACGATGGATGGGTTTCGCATCGATGTTCCTCTGCGGCATTTTCTCCTTTGTTGCCATCGCCACCCCCTCTGGTAACTTCTTCTCTTTCTTTTTTTTTTTTTTTATTTCTTGATAAATGACTTGTCAATCGATATTATTCAATAAAATAGCAGGAACATGTTAGTAGCAGTGAGAAAACGGGGTTGAATTTGATAGAAAAAATCCGGTTTTATCGATCGACGTCGGTTTAAAAAGCAGTTCTCTGAAGCTTCTCAAGCGAAAGCTTTGGAAGATTGAGAAATGAAAGCTCGTGCTTGATGCAAGAATAATGTTTTTGTTAGATAGTAAGGAGATAAGCGGTAGTGTTAGAGGGTATTCGCGTTTGCAAAGATATTAAAGAGTAGAAAATAGACATTTTTTAATCCGTACTTAGAATAGAATGTTATAGTAATAAAACATTGTATTTTTATTTCCTCATCTTGCAACAAAACTTTCCTTCAAATTCTCTTTTATCGTTTATAGACAACAGACTTGAACGACATGATCATTATAGATCCGTATTATTCAAAATCGTATTATAGAGAATTTACAATTATACAATTTGGTCATCTTACTTAGTATTAATAATAATTGAATGACTTGTCGTTTATTGATAATCGCCATGATTAAAATTGGTTTTGTGCCATTCGAAATAATGCTAAACAGTATTCAAAATTCATATAATCTGACGATCTGTAATGTAATAAAAGGAAAGATATATTTTCATGTTTCATTCTACGCCGCAGAATTTTAATTACTAATTTACGTATCCTATGAAACGAAAAGAATTGAAAATCGATGTCTTATGCAACCGCATGCAAATGTTCAACTAGACAAACTTATAAAATCTTTTTATCCAAATCTTCCTCTTCTCTTCTTTTCTTTTTCTTTTTCACCTTTAAATCCTATTCAATTAATTAAGCGTAATCCATTAACGATTGACATTTATTTCTCAACGCCACATACTCGACAGGGATGACATTTAATTTTTAATTGGACCATGCGCGCATCGGGCGTATGTATCGCGCGTGGAATGCGGCGATCGTGGCATTTACATATTTCTCAACTTGTTCAAGGTCCGACAACGGTCGCCATGGCGATTATAGCGCGTCTTGGAGTGAATATTGCCGCGAATATTGGTTTCCAATATGCAGCGGAAATGCTGCCGACTGTGGTGAGAGCTCAGGGTGTGTCTTTGATCCATATCATCGGCTATATCGCCCACATTTTGGGACCCTACATTATTTATCTAGTAAGTGAATCGAAATTTCTGTTAACAACATCGTACTTCTACGATCCAAGAGTTACTTAGCCCCTTTTTTAATTTACGACTAATTTATCTGTTAATGAGATACGTTTTTTGAAGTTCCTTTAATTTGTAGAAGAATTATGTTCCTTATCGGTCATGGATTCTTCTTTTCATCTTACGAATCATGGAAACAAGATAGATTCTCTATATATTCTCCTTCTTGTTTAATGTTGTTCCTTATTCTCATTCTTGTTTAATGCTATTAGGATTTTGCGAAAGAAATGTAACTTTTCTATTGTCTGTAATTAGGTTTGCGATACTACACTATAGCTTCGTTTCTAAATGAAACGAATATTTACAAAATCTAGTTGTACAAGTAACACCAATGATCCTTTGTATATTGGCAACTTCTTCAAATTCTGTCTTTAATCAAACTCTTTATTAATATTAAAAAAAATATTAAGAATACAGAAAAAAAACAAAGAGGAATATTTATGAAGACAGTCTGGATTATTGCTTCTGACTATTCTGTTCTGAATTATAAATTTGCCTTAAAGTGTACTAGTATTTGTGTAATCTTTTTACGAAAAATGAACTTATGGAAGTAGTCCATTTATTTCCCGAAAATTGAAGAGAGATTAAGAAATTAACGGAAAGTGGAATTAATCGCTATAACTTCTAAAAGACAAATATAATAGACGTATAAAAGAAAGAATGTTTCTCACTCGATTTAGGCTGATGTTGATCCATCTTTACCTCTGGTTGCCCTCGGTTTACTGTCCTTTGGACACGCCTTCCTGACCCTTGGCTTACCAGAAACCTTGAACCAGGAACTACCAGAAACCCTACAGGAAGGTAACGACTTTGGCAAGGAACAAAGTTTCTGGTGGGTTCCGTGTATATCCTCGTAAGTATAAATACTTCTACAATATTCTTCCTCCATTTTACGTCAATATAAATTTACTTATAATCGTTTATTTGACAGGAGCAAAATGCTGAAAAAGTCTTACAGAAAGAAGAAAGGCCTATCGAATCCAGCGTTTACTGGCAGTGTTCAAAAGATGGACTGCACTAGATTATAGCGACTGGATCTGGCGGTGGTGTAAAACTTGCCAAATCGTTTGTAAATATAGTTATTAAACGTGCGCGTGTGATGTTAGATGTTAAGGTATTTACGAACGTGTTGAGATTTGAGAGTTGTTGAGAGAAACTAGGAAGAAGTATCAGTTGTTGCAGTGAAAGAGACAAGAATCGTCAAATTACACAAGGTATACGTTTAAGCAATTAATCGACACTTCATCGACAAAGTAGATTTGTTGCACACAAGATAATTTTGTTTAAAGTGTATATTTTTTTAATTGAGATAACGGTATACAAATTTTAAGAAATTTCAAGAATTAAGAACACGGCATTTAAAGTACGTTGCGTTCACATATTACGATGTAATTATTTCGCGTACTATAACGTCGGTAAAGTGTTGAAAATGAGAAACGATTCAGGTATCTTATGTAAATGTACAATTAAATTCAGTATTGGATATACGTATTAAAGGAAACGATATATATGTCTTTCTGTTATAAAAATAATATACCATAGTATTTATGCAACTTTCGCTTTAAACATCGGAAAGAAAGATCTATATCTTTTTCTTCTTGCTCTTTCTTTTCTTTCTTCGTTGAAGGAATACTCTAGTTGAATTGACTTAACTATGAAATATTGTGAATAACAAAGGATTACCACGAGACTCGAAACGCAAAAAGAGAACTGTCTTCGCGCATTGTTAAGCTTTCAACAACTTGTCTCGTTTATTACGAATCGCCTTTGTACCAACATTCATAAATCATAAATCATTCGATTCATAAATCGCCGACACTTGAAACGAGAGTTTCGATCGACTTTTAAACCGAAGTGTATTTTGCGTTTAATCGATCAACGTGGTTTTCTTCATCGTCCATTTATACATCAACACGTTGAACGCTTTGAAAACTCTGAGATCTCTGTTATTTAATTTAAATATATACATATATATTATTCTAATGAAATATCAAAATTGAAATTCTTTTATGATATTTTGTTGTTTATGTTCTTTCAGTATTAATACGAGAAATATCTCTATTTGATATATTTAGATATAATAAGGATATTACTTCTAATAAATATCCTTGAATCCGTAATTACTGATCATTCATAAAATAGAATGCATTAAAACAATTAATTGCTAAGCGTTAATATCAACTCATTAGTTACCATCATACCCAATTGAGATTATAAAAAGAAAGTTGTAGGATCTTTTTAAACAGGAATTTTTTTTAATAGAAAGAATATTAACATAATGTTCGACATTTTTCAGAAATTTTTCTGTTTAAATCCAATGGAAAAAGCAATAAATAATTTATAGAATTATATAAAAATTGGAGAAGAAAAATTGAAAGATAATGAGTTAATTTTGAAAATGCTCAGGTTTAAATGTTATTTAAAACAGATCGAAACTCCGTCACGTGTTCGATTAGAAATAGTAAAATTCTGATTCGTGAAGAGACGCGAATATCTATTTCCAATCTCGTTCCTTTCGATCCTCCGACCTGTTCGTCTTAAACGCACAATCTTCGTTATACCACTTTTGAACGATGATTCTAGCAATTAGAATCATTCGATCGTTAGAATCATTCGCGTACTTATGAGACTAGCCCCTGCTTTCAGTTACCGATTAAAAAGGCATACTATTCTTCGTTGCAATTATCAGCTATCGTTCCTCAAGAGCTGAGATTCTTCTAAATATTCCTACGCTAGAGATTCAACTGTACATAATTGTTCAAGGCTATAAGTTAGTTCGATCCTCGTGATGCAATGGATAATAATTCGATCGTCTGGAAAATAATTCTGGACGAGAGAATTCTCATTTAACCCTTGACGGTCGATGATTTTGTAACCATGTACAATATCGTAATCAAGAATGAATTCTTTTAAATTTTTAATCTCGAAACTACACAGGACCGATACATATTAAGCTCAATCGCAAATAAATATTAAGGGAGTCTTAAGGAGTTATAATATCGACATTTCTTATCAATGCGATAGTGATATAATAATGTGATATAGTACAGAGTGTTTCGTAACTGATGATTCTTTGTGTTTTGGAGAAAATAAATTTTGAATATGTTTTGTGAATGTCGTGTGAACACGAGTTGACAAATTTTTAAAATTTCATTCTCTCGAACGTCGTACGAAAATCTTTCATTCTATATTTTCAACAGATCTTTCCACATAGTATTATCCTGTACCACTAACCACTGGTTATCACATTATCAATTACCAGACACCCTGTATAATGAAGCATTTCATTTTCTATAATTAATTATAATTAAGTTCGGCTTTTAAGGGTTAATACATTGTAACATAAGTGATCGTTATTGTAGAACTCCTAATTATAGGATGGAGTTAGATTAGACGTACAATGATGAATGAGAATCATCCAGCATTAATGTATTTAATTATAGAAACATTTAGCGATTTATTTTTCTTCGGAGGATCCGTTGATGTGTGTGCAAATAAAAAGCAGAATTGTTTCTTATATTAAGGTTTATGGAAGTTTTATTCGATGAATTAATCCTATGCACGTGAGTGTATACGTGAGTGCATACGTGAGTAAAGTAGGAGGATGATTATGAATACTATGAATAGGTATTCTTCAGATTAATTGCGTTGTTATTGGCATAACGACTAACACCGATCGTCATACGATGGCACGATTTGCTTACAATATTCTTTCCTTTCTTTTTTTCTTCTTCCTAAACCATAGAAACAATCAATTAGAGCTATTTTTTTTTTTTTTAACATACGCACAACTCGTTTTAGATAGATAAGTCCAGCAGTTGGCGCTGAAGAAATTATAACAATAATTTAAAAAGTCTTCAAGTTCGAATTTTATTAATATTGTATTATTTAAAATCGTATAAAAAAATATAACGAACAGAAGCATATTTTCAAGTTTCAAGAGTTTGAAGTAAAGCGAAGTAAAAAATGTTAAGTAAGTAATCGTTAACAATACGTGGATAATCGTTCAAAAGATATAAAACTTTCTCTTTCCACAAAAAAAATTATCTAAATGTACAATTTTCTTAAATAAGATTTTATCCAGTATATTCCATTAAAAAATGTTAAAAACATCAAAGGAATACAAAATTTAAATATCTCTAATTAATAATTTACGTAACATTTTCAATATTATTCTACGTAATATCTTTGATTATCGAATTAGCACCAACCGCTGAACGATTATCGCAAGTGAAAATTAGCATTAAAATTATAAAAGCTCTTAAAAGATAATAATAACAATTATATAGGAACACGATTTCTAGGCTCGCCCTTCTTAGAATTAAGGCTTACAGATTCTTAGACTTTTATTACTTCTAAAAAAACACGAATCCTCCTTCGTGCTTTTTAATTGAATTATTATTAAAAATCAGATAATTATCGTTCACAGGAGTGATAGTGTTGATGTCTATTGAAGTGTGTCTTATGGTAGCAAGGCAACGACCAGAAATGTTGGTCCCTTCCGAATTCTTCGCCTTGCTTGATGGTCTGAGGAAGATTCTGGCCGACAGTTTCCGGCAGGAACAAAACCAGTGCAGCGCCAAAAAAGGACACCGTGCTGATAATCAGCATTGGAAATCCCTCCCAAATTGCAGCCTAATGAACAAATATTAATTTATATGAGCAAAAGTTAAATACCATGAAAATCTGGTTAAAGTATTTCTCATTTAAAAAGTTTCATTAGAAAGTTTCAACCAATATATTTTAATATCTTAAGTTATTCCATAATGTTTTATTTTAAATTTCAATTTTTTGATTAAAGATCAGTTAAAGAAAAGCATTGGTTGCAACTTCCAAAACGGGCTTTCTAGAAAGTGAGAAATATTTTGATCAGATTTTTATAATATTCAACTTCTTCAGGAAACAACTTGTTTTAAGGTAAGAAAAAAACTATTTTACATTTTCATGAGAAAGATGCTAATACATGAGAGCTTTTTCATAATTTCTAATAGCGCTTATTGTATCTTTTGAAATAAATTGGACGTGAGAAGTTGAACGTAGATATACGTAGCGGTATTTCAAAAATGTTATAACAGTTATAAATATTTATTTACCGAGTCAGTGATATATGGTGCCAAAGAGTGTGCAACTATTCCGAAAATATGAATGAAAGATACGCCCTGCGATCTGACTGGCGTGGGCAGAAGTTCTGCTGCATACTGAAGACCAACATTGGCTGCCATGTTCAGACAGAATCGCGACAATACTGACATTACTAATTTCGCGAGCACTGGTGAATAAATTAAAAAATACAGAATCAATCCTGGGTACACAATACTTGATTACAAGTTTAGTTAAAAATATAGTTCAATCGAAGCTTAATCAAAATCAAATTAAAATTTCACACAAACTTCAAACTTCTATAAATCTCCAAATTCAACAAAACCAACATATAGAAAATTATTGCTTCTAAAATGTGCAAACCTCTTTCAATTTCGCCATTAAATCAATTCCTAATTTTTCCTAAATTCTAGTTCCATCAAAACAATTATTTTCCAAGATTAATAGCTTCGAAGTTTCGAAAATTCTTTTACATTCATCATCAGCTTAATTTCAGATTTTTCTCAATAATACGTCATTATAAACGTTTTAATTTTACTCGAATAAACATATCAATATATTTACTGGAATGCAGCATAAGTTCAGCGATACTGAGTACACAGGTCATTGCCAGAGTGAGAAATCCGCAGAGTCTACGACCCCATCGGTCGAGCAACAGGGCGAGCAATAACCCAGCTGGAAGTTCTGTGGCACAGGCGATCGAGAACGACACGAACACCGAGCTCTGGATAAATTTTAACGAATACACGTGGCCATCGAACGAGATCACGGTGAAACACCTACAAGACAGTATCGGTTATTTATCAAGGTTTTCTCGCAACATGAACTCGTATCTTATACTTGCCAGAATGCAACTAGAAGAATAGTGTTTCTCGCCAACCGTGGCGTTTTGAACAGATCGAGCAGCGTCGCTGATTCTTGAATTTTGTCCGATGCCTCCATGTTACTCTGCAGGAATTTATTTCGAGAATAATTAACGAAAGATATAATACGAGTCGTGCCTTTAGCCCTTACACAGTTCAAAATTCATAACACACTAAAAAAAAATTTTATTTTCATTTTATTCGTCATTAATAGATAGCACGAATAGTGGCAAGTTCTAAGGTAAATTTAAAAACACGTTGTTTGTTATTGCTATTTTTCTTTGCATTCTGATTTGTGGAATTAGTCGGCATGGCTTCTGATATCGAGGTTTATTAATATAATGGATGATTGGCTGATGAAATACTTTTTTGATTTCTGCGAAATACAGTCGGGGACAAAACTAAGTGAATTAGTGGAGAAAATGTAGAAATTCATTTCAACCATTTGCTAAACTCTCTGCATATTATTAGAAGGAAATATAATAAATAAAACTCAAGTATATGACGCTGATACTAATTTGATTATACTTTCTTCACATCTATTTTCACTAGCTATAGCAGTTTATTTTTATCACCGATTGTGCGTTATACTTGTACTAAATATTTTATAATTTCTATATAAATTCCCAGGTTTACTTCAAACTTTATACGAAATCGATATAATACCAATATAATCGCGACAACCAAGTTTCATTTCACATTTCCATTTTCATCGCGTTTCATTTTTAAAACGTGTCTATAAGCGTCAAAATGCTTTTACGAGTCTATGTGTTTTCAACGTGAATCAAATATATCTATCAGCACAGATTCAAATACTCTACCGTACGATTTCGCGTAAACTTTCTAAAATTCTATTTGATCGAACTTACGACGAATATATCGTAAATACGCGAGTCTGGATTTCTACGATTGATCCTAGCTATTCTCCGTAGTTTCTCGACAACCTTGTCCATCATCCCATTGGAAACGTACCACCTTGAACAGAGCAAATACGAGTGATATGGATCGATAAGTAAATTTGCATAAATCTCAAAGCGCAAGTTGAGAATTCGAATAATCGAACGATTACGAGTTTACTTACCGGGCGCTCTCAGGAAGAATCCACGGTGTGATAGCAAAGGATAACAGCGGTATGGCAGTAACGTAAGTGAAATATCTCCAGTTCGCGATATAGTAAGCTATCCATGGTAAAATTGTACTGGCCACTGCGAAGTATACGCCAAAGGCGATGTTCACGACCAACGTTCGTTTCGAAACAGCCATATATTCGAGCACTGTGGGATAATTGATCGTCGATGACTCTCGGAATAACTGATTATTATATCAAGATACTTAACGACGATTATTCTTTATGTTACAGTAATGGAACATGGAAGATTTATCGAGTGAAACCGGCTATTATTAATATGGAGCAATTGATGACGAGCCGAATGAACGATATCATCAACTTAATTGTAGGATAATTGTGAGATTACAAATATAATTCCGATTTTAAATTAATCCATTTACTCTGCAAAAATGAATGTTCCGAAATTGAACTGGTTCGTATAACAAAAAGCGCTACATAATGCACGTGTGTTGCTTTTAACGTATTTAAACGAATTACGTGTTGAAAATTTTGTGATAATTTTCATTTCGAACGAATATATAACTCGATTTAACAATATCAAGATATAACCATCCTCGACGACATGAAAATCGATGAAACGGTCTTTAACGATAACAAAATCAATATATTCATCTATGGTGGTGGCAAAAGCTCTTGAATCAAGCACTCGAACCGTATAATTCAATCGAGTACAGCAACGTCAAAATTATCTTCGAGGAACAATTCATCAAAAATTTCTCACGCCTTGAACATTATCTTTCACGTAATAGAAACATTGACTTCATACTAACGTTATCTCTCGCGTAACTGAAACATTGGCTTATCGGTCGAACCCCACGCACTTTCTACTTCGTAGAAGGCTTACCGATAATCAGAGGAATGTTGATACAGTTATCGAACGCCAGTCCGGTGAGGAACCTACAGACGGCGAATGACCAAAAACTATTTGCACTGGCAGTGAAAATGGAGGCAAAAAGGGCGACACCGTTGCAGAACATCAAAGCTGGGATACGACCCTTGTGATCGGCGATCCAACCGACTAGGAAACCACCGATGATGGACCCGCAGAAGAAGATGGCCTGCGCCGTTGATACGAGGTATTCTCGGTCGCATACCCAATCTAGCTAATCACCAAGGGTTAAGAGTTAGTCAGCGAAAAATCAGATTCATATTATTCAGAATATAATTTTAATCCTGCTGCGGTCTTTGAACTTTTATATCTCGATTCTGCTCACAGTTCGATGAATGAAAGAGTTCTTTATGCTCTGAAAGAGACGTTCGCGTAAAACCGGAACGAGAAATCATCCGTACTAACAATTATCGTCTTATACTTTCTTTAAACTTAAGAGATTTACTATAACAACAAGATACGCGATTAGGTCGGAAATGACAAAAGAACGCAGCAAAAGTGTAAGAATTTCGAAGCATGCGATTCAGACAATGATGTAAATACTTCACCTCAGTTCCTATACTAGGATATGGAATCTGCGTGAAATTGTACTCCCATTGAGTACATTTTATCGTTTCGTTTGTTTGGAAGTCCAACGAGCTCAGACTCTTGCCGCTCTTCAACAGCTCCGTGAAGTTTAGGTCCTTCCGCTGACATTGTTCGTAATAAGGATAAACATTCGTCGCTGGAATCGCTATTTTGATCCTAAACATCCCATACGATAGACAATTGATCATTTAGTTACTAAAATAAGAACCAAAGTCCAGACAGAGTAATCCAAAAATATTTTGTATCGTATCGTGAAATTTTTTCATCTTTAGAATTTTCTACAATATTTTCTAATAATTTTCGAAATGTTCGAAAATTCGAGAAATTCCAGAAATCGCGATATCTCGCATATTTTTCACAATATTTTAAAGTCACTTTCTACGAACAATCAAAAATATCGTCCAAAGTTTAAAAGAGCTTTCGTTGCTACGTATATCTTCTTTTCTTTCCTTCCTTCATTATACACACTTACCTCTCTTCTTCGGTGAAATTCGAGTTTACTAATTCGTCTATCCTACACCAGTGTTCCGTGGGAATAATCGTAATGAAAAATTGCGAGAAATACAGAAACGCGTACGTCGCGCCATAGGGTAGTAACGACAATAACAACAGCCATTGATATCTTCCGTAGTCGCCGACATACGGCAGAACATCATCGAAACTTTCCAATCTTGGTCTCAATCGAGTCGTTTCAGTGGGCGATATAGAGCTACTCTTCTCGTCCTTCATTTCGCTGAAACAAAATCCATCGTTGATTTCCAGACGTAGTAGTATAAAAGTCAGTGATCGGACAACAAAGTTTTCAGTCTTCTAGTCTTTGAAATAAATCTACTGACTTAAACCATGTCATTCAGCAGGCCTCTAAAGGTTCCTTTGATGTTTCACATTTTGCGATTCTAATTCAGTGTTTACCTTCCCTCTTTCATAACATAATCGTAACCATACGTTAGATATTACAATGCTCCTTTACTCTCTCACAAACAGGAAATAGAAATGTTCCGCGAAGACGCTACACTCGTAAACAACTCATAAGCAACGTTTAAATAATCTGAATCACGATCGATCAGCGTGATGAACGCGACTCTACGCTAACGATAAGACTAAGCGATTATTTTCTGACAGAACGCAGGATCAATCTTACCCGTCATTCACGTTTTTTCCTTCCATAGTTCGAGCAGCAAAGTCTCAATTATGATTTTAGATTTTGAAAAGCAACGGAGATGAAAGTCCTGGAATACGGAGACCCGATGTGCTGATCGAAAGACGTTCGGAAATGAACTGAAAGAACGGGCGAAGTCCGGCAACTGTTCGCCTTGTTTTCGATTCGGTTAAACGTTAAATTAAGTGTAAGTGTTTGTACGAGTGCCGGCCAATTACTGTGCCGGGAGTCAAGTGAATCGTGACACGCGACTCGTTCAAATTGAATTGCATACGAACCACGTTCGCGAGATCATCTTTAAAAAGGGCTGATTCGGTATACGTGGCGATGTCAACGTGATATGTACATGTCTGAGGAAAGTTTCGACGAAAGAAATAGCCTTGAGTACTGGTTAATGGTGTTCGAGTTATTGTTTGGGTGTCGATATTATAGATTTGCAAATGAGGTAAAAGAACCGAAGGAAAGTTTGTCGACTCTGTCACATTTAATTAAATGCAGGAAAAAAATTGAATGGAAGAATTTTCTGATTAATATTGTTTGTTTATTACTCGTAATCCTCTTACCCGACAACTTAAGGATGACTTCCGGTTACAGTCCTTACAGTCGGTGCTCGATTTAATTATCGTTTACAATAAAAATATATTTTCTTCGCTAACTTTTTGATCAATATATTGAACTCTATTGGAAAATAACCGAGAGAATGTTAAACCATCGAAGGCTGAAAATAAGTAAAATAATTAAAGGTTTTACAATCCTGTTTTAACACTAATATCAGGGACATAAGAAAATGGTACTTCTGATGTATCAACCCAATTATTTGATTATTTGCTATTCGTTAGAACAGACGGTCTTAGGAACTGAGGTGGTTAATTAGGGATTGAAAAATTAAAAGTACGATTTTCAAGTTAAAAGTAAAATAATATATCGATCTTTCGTAAAATTTTTATATCAAATTGTTTATTTTCGTATCAGATAGAACAAAAGATTAAACTGATATATTTACTTGAAAGTGGATTCAGGGAAATTAATCTTTTGACAATTGAATTTAAGCGAATCCGTATCACGATATTATCGTATGGTATAAACACGGAAATGATATAGCTGACAGAAGAACCATTGATTTCGAGACATCGATTAGAATGACTAATGTCATTGTCAGGAGCGAGAAAGTAGTTGAGTGCTCGAAATAACTGACCTGTTTGGAATATACAACAACGAGAAATGTTCGTGTCTACGAGCCATAGTAAATACTTGCGTGTGTACGTCTACACAAATCGCGGCATTTGTAAAATCAAAAATAGAGTATATTACCCTTGATCGTCCAAACAAAACAATTACTTATAATTACAAGACATTTGATACAGGACTTTGAGAAATCAATATGTTACAATTTGTTGGAAACATTTAGCTTGCACACAAATCACATCTGAAACAAACTCACGCGACTGATAACATTAAATTGCACTGAAACTGAGGACTCGATCGGTTCTCAAAATTCCAAATACAATCTTTTAAATTAATTTTCACTCATTATCGAGAATCCAATCAAAATTTCTTTTTCTTAATTTATTAGTAATAAATAACTTAATAAGAACTAATAATTATCGCTTTTCGTTTATAAACGATTATCAACGCGAAAAATAGTCTATAGAAGAAAATGAATAGAAAAGTTCAAACCCTTACCTATCACCAAACGATTCTTCGATGTCTAATTCACGATAGTCTCACGACGTCAAAATGAAACTCCAAACTGATCGCTTCTCTTTGCTCTTCTCGTTGGAAATATCGATCACGATTAATCAGGCACTACCAACCACATCCACTAGTACCACTGTCAGGCCGATTAACAGCAAGTTACGAAATTAGCAATTAAAGGCACCCTCGATCGAGCCATCTTTCTCTCTCGACGTCACACTAAATCATGTCAAACGTATCTTTCCATTCCAATCGTCGTTGACTAACTTCCAGCGAACAAAATGTCTCGATACACTAATATCCTTCGTGTTCTTTCTGGAGATAACCGAAGAATTTTTCCGTTATTGTAGCATCTTCGTTGCTGCTCCTTAATTTAAAAGTAAAGAAATAAAATTAGTTTAAAAAAGCTATTAAAGTAATTCACGTGGGTTTCTTTGAAAATCGATGATAAAACGAAATAGAAATAGAAATAAAATAAAATCTGCGATTAAACGAATAATTGATACATGTTATTTCGAAAAGGAAATTGACGATAGGCGAAAAACAGTTTCTATTAAAAAGATTATACGAATAATCAACGCAGTTTACTTCGAAGCAAAATTAGAATTGGTAATCGAGCGAATGATTGACACACGATTTGCTTGGAAAAGGAAGCGGAATCGATAACTAAACAAGCGAGATTTCGTTAAACACACGATTTCCTTCGTAAGAAAAGAAAAAGTGGATTTGGTGGTTACACGAATAATCGTTGCAGTTTATCTCAAAGAAGAAATAGCACGGATGGTCAGACGAGAAACAAGGTTTCTCTGAAAAGAACAAATAAAATAGCTGATCGAGTAAATAGTAAATACAATTTACCTTGAGAAAAAAGCAGACTGGACCGATCAACGCTGTTTCCCTCAAAGAAACGCTAAAATCAATGGTCAAACACACAATCAAAGTAAGTAGTTTTTCTCGAAGATGAAGTAGAATCAGTAGTTAAATCAACAAGATTGGCACAGTTTCCCTTCAAGAGACACTATGATCAATATTTATACAGGCAGTCAACGAATCTCCTTTTCGACTGATCCAATCAATGAGTGAAACGATTGTATTCGGTGAAATTTTCCTCGAAGATGAAGCAAAATCGTAGATCCTTACGTAAACGACCGATCAAGTTTCCACGGCAATAAACCTAAATTCTCTGGCTAATTAAGAATATAATAGAGACACGATGACGTTTCCATTTAAAGAAATGGAATTGTTAGTTAAACAACGACAGGATTTTCTTATTCGAAAAGAGAGGAGAAAAGCGTCCGATGTTCACGAAGTCTTGCACAAATATGAAGGGGAAACCGGCTCGCGTACCACTGATATAGAAGCTTGCTTAGCGAAGACGAACACGATACTCGATGACACGTGTTTACCAATAGAAAAGGAGAGAATCGAAGAGAAATGGAACGAAAGGAAGAAACGTTGATTGACAGTGGAACCGGCGAAACCAGAAATAGTTTCAAAAACACGATTTTCCGATCGCGAACATCGAGAACCACGTGCTCGCGTTGCCATCGATCGAACTCCATTTAGGCCGGCTTCAGACGAGCGGTTTGCGGCAAATCGTTGCAACAGCGACGACGTTGGTAGAACAGAGACACAGAGTTCTTCTGTCTCGCAAAAAGAAAGATGCATACATATGTATTTCCTTGTTTCTCCAAAGCGTCGTGGCGCCACACCGGAAACCGGTCGTCTGAAACCAGCCATACTTTTCAATGGTGTTAAAATGAATTGTATCGTATTGTCGTCTTGTCGCGTACTAAAATTGCGATATAAGGACGGTGTTAAAGACTGACGTTGAAACCAAACTAATTTTTGCAATTTAAATAACGAATGTATCGAAACGAATTCAGTGGATTTTTCAGGTAAATTTGTCGTTTGTTTTGCCGATTTTAATCTTGCATCGACTCTAGTATATTCTTCATACTTAATTGAAATGCGGGAATTGCGTTATGTTAGCATCGTTATTTTAAAATTAATATTTACAAAAGGTATAAATGTAATTGAATTCTAAAAAGGATTAATTAAGGATGCTCAAGCTTTTTTGTGAGATTGGTTTTTTCTTGCAAGCTACCTCTATAAATTTGACCTCTCCTGAAGGGATACGTAGTTTCGTTAACCGGTTTCTTCTAAAAAGATTCGTAGAATTAACTTTTTGCGAAGGGACTGATTTATGAATATCGTTTCTTCTGAGAAGACTGCTTCGTTACCATAAAAAATCAAGGACAGATTTTCATAGTTTATATTCACCGAAATATTCACACACACAATAATTTCAAACAGTACGATTAACAAATTACGCTCGAAGATACAAGCAAAGCGAAAATTAGATTTCCGAAATCAAATATTAAGAACAGTAAATAAATATATGCAGAATATTCTTCCAGCGAAAGACAGACATTCTCTACTTGCTATGTACGTACGAAGAGAAAGATACACACTAACATTCCAAACACATGTCGCGAATAGGTATGACCTCGTAACTTACATAACACCAAAACTGAAGAAATTACACCATATAACATTGAATGTGACGGATGTAATATGGCACATTAATTATCGAACAAGAAGTTTCATAAAATTTAAATTAAAAAAAATATGGGATCGCGAAACACACAACGGGTGTGCATAAGTTATATACGTAACTTCCAACTTACACACATGCAATAGGTTTAACCGTTATTGACGTTGATAATAACAGAAGCACAGTCATGGATCTGTTACCATGTCTAGCGTTGTTTCAACGAGTTTCATTCCCACTTGATTTAGTGCCGCTCCTAACCGTTGGTTCACGCAACAGAGAAAGATAAAATGAACCACGACAGATATACGATTACATACTTACGTACTATATCGTTCAAAGTCTATAAATAATATTGCAGACGGTATAATTAGAGGCCTTCTGTACTATTTCCGCACGCGGTAACGTCCTAAGCGTATACACGGGAAACTTTAAATCGTAGCACAATTGGAGCCAGAGGAAATTTTAAAGTGAGCTAAAAAATGAAAAACAAGCCGAAGATTCAAGAATAACAGGATTACATTGGAAACTCTATTTTGGGAGAGGGGGTGATATGATTGGAGTATTAAATGTCATTACGGATTATTTGATATCACTGTAACTTTTTGTATAAAATTCAATGTCAAGATTTATTCATTATCAATACTTATCTTGCTTACAGTAGATTGTAAGATAGATTAAGATAAGTAGATTATTATGTAGATACAGTAGATATAACAGATATAGAATCGAGATATTCTGTTTGTAATTTTTTATGAAAATGTTCTTCGCTTTGATGAAGAATTTTTATTTTTAAAATGATATAAATGTAATATCTCAACGATATAAACGATGCTTTTCTTTATCTGTATATAAGCTAAGCAACTTTTAGCCTTATAGATTTTTACACAAAGTTCGTCAAAATCATTCGTAAGAAATATTTTCTTTAGATCTCATACTGATTTACTGAATTACATATAGTAAATCATGCTAATATTTAATAACTAAATATAGCTAGATATAAGTAATTATATTAAATAATAAACGGGATCACAATGTTGTTTATGGGTACAGAGACGTTAGAAAAGCTTTGATCGTAGTCGCGTAACGACATTGGTTCCTCAAGAATCCTGTCTGCCTTGATAGATCATTAAGTAACGCGACCGGAATCTGCACGTCTCGCGTTGCGTCGTCGAAGGAAAATTTTTTATCTTTACTTTGTTGTGTGAAAATGCTTTCACTGACTGCGCAAAGGTCGAACTGAGGGAAATCTGTGTTCGCTTCTGGCTTGCGTAACAGTAGAACGATAGATCTTGAATAATAGATACATTTCTGTTATGTATTATAAACACGTAATGAATGAGAATTTGATAATATTACCCAAAAACAGTTTCATTCAATTTTAATTTCTTACTACTAGAAGAGACGAGAAATTTGCTAATGGAAAATTATCATTTTTAAAATGCCTTACATTTATTAATACTCTCTCTTCGAAAACGACACTTACCGTACCATCTAATACTCAAAGATCAAAGCCTGAAACATTTTTCTGTTCCATTTTTTTGAATGCTTAAAATATTAAACCTAAATTTAATATTTTTCATCATTTTATTAACATGAAATCTATTATTAATTATTTACTGTAATATTGTACAAATATAAAGTTTCCATAATATAACTATCGTAGATAAAATCCAAACTGAGAGATTTAACATTCTAAGAACGTCTTCATTTTGCTATACTAATACATAATGATCTTGATGATAATACATATGATGATGATAATACATAATCTATCTTGATCATCTATCTTTTGCAAATTGATAATGTATTCCTTCATGGAATTTATCAGTTTCGCTTCCTTACTATTCATTTATCACCTAGTATCGGTAACAGATTATGCTATACGTGATTTGTCAGCGAAACAAACAGAACCAAACGATCCAAGAATCGCTCAGTAAGCAACAATGCGATTATGGCTGATTTCGACAATAATTATCGTTCTCAGACAATCAGCGGCATTAAATTTTCTCACGTTGTTAGATTTCCGTTTCGTAACGATCGTGATTTTCCTTCTGATCCTTCAGATTAAATGTCCTTGAACATCGTTAATTAAATCACGAACTCATAACGAACCCCATTTTTTTTATTATTTTTTAACAAGATTCCAAAAGATATGAAAAGTAGACAAAACGGAGAGTTTATCTGAAAATAATATTTATCGAATAAATCAAAATTTTATTACAGGTTCATCTGATAATTTCAAGGTCAGAAAGGTTTTTCACTAAATAGAATGTAATTGACGACTTAAACAATTTTTAATATTATTAAATATATTATTGAATATTTAAATAATCCATCATTCGAGTGTGTAATTTGAAATTCGTAGAAGGCAATTAGAAATTCATGAACACACAAGTGTGTGTCACTTTATAATCTTTGTTGTAAGTATGTATGTACTTGTTGTATCGAGTATTTATGACATTCAAATAATAATATCTACATTCAGCTTTCGAAAATTATCTTGCTAATACGAAGCCTCTTTACCTTCATATCTTATAATAGACTTAATTATTTCGTTAGCAATGAAACACGTGCGTCTCGCAGAAATGTTAAAAATTACAGACAAATATAATGTTCCTAGTTTTACTTAATTTCTTAATTTTATTTACTATGATTATTATAACGAGGTGTCTTTAATGGCAATAACTCGAATTTAATCCAGTTTTTACGAACGCATAATCGAATTTTATTCTTTAAGATATAGTTCATTCGAGTAACTCTGAAACGTAATTATTTAAAGCTTAAAAACGAAAGATTAAAAACACTTAACCCCTAATGGTGTATCGATTCCACTCTATATTAATATTAAGAATACATACAAATCGGCGTTAAAAGATGTCAATATTTACAACCATAAAAATCGCCACGTTAAATCACCTTTTCATCTACTAATCCCACTCATAACAGCACACTCACCAAACAAACTATCAATGATCGCAAACGAGTTACAATGCTTTTAACATTTTACGTAAGCAAAAAAAAAGAATACGACGATCGTGATAGAAACTTTACAAGCGTCCCATTTACATATGTGCGTGTCTGTGTCAAGACTGCAATCAGTAAGATTAATCTCGTCCATCGTCGACAACATGCTTCTCCGCAACCATACTAGTTGGCACCAAATAATGGTACAATCGTCTCGTAACATGTATGATTGATAACTCGTCACACTAGAGGGACATATTCATTACTCGTCGCTTCGTATTGCATCACGTTAATATTAATTAGCGACAGATAACTTCGATAAAGGTCGCGAACTCTCGTATATTGAACCTTAACATTGGGGCAGTGAACGATATTTATGGAGTAGAGATGATATAGCACTGGCACGTACGTAGCTGTGCGTATAGCATCGGATTCCATTGACTGTTAAGGCAATTAAAATGAAAAGAGAGAAGAATTTTCCATAACGATGCTACTAAACAGTATCGAGAAGAATCATTTCGTCGATGATCTACAATAAAAGATTATAATACGTACTTGAGGCGGCTAAGTCACCTACGTGAAAATTACGCCGAAAAAGGCGAACAGGAAGGGAGCGATATAGAACCATGCGTTCCTTCAAAAAAAAAAAAAAAAAAGAAAAAACCAAGACTAGATGAAGTAAGTAGTTCGCAAAAGTATAACGTGTCGTACCTTCGTGACATTCCATACGAAAATCGTATTCAGCTCTCCGCGGCTCATCGAATTAAAAAAAAAGATCGTGTTTGTAAGTGTGCTTTAGATACCGAAAAAACGAGTTTTAAAAATCGTGTGACAAGCGCATTTTTAAACCTGAGACGTTATCCTCTCTTGTTCTCCGTTTCTACGCACGTCGAGATCGAATTCTCGCGACATCTTGCAATTCATAGCTGCCTTTTTGACACGAACAATTAATATCACGTTTGTGGAGAATTATACGCTAAAACTACTAAGAACTACTTGTCAGAATATTCCTTTTAATCTTCCACGCGATATAAACTTCCGTGGTAATCAACTTTTATTATCTCGTAATCTTTTCATCGGATTTTAATCCTTTTGGGCTTAAATTTACCGAATTTCTGAGCACTGCGTATATATGCAAATGGAATTTCTCTGAAAAGTGGAAAACTTTGAAATTCTTGTATTTATCTGTAACGGTAAAATTTCAAGAATGTCTGAAAGTTGCGAAAATTAAGACATCGATATTTTCTTGGTTGCTTGTGGTAGCTGGTATGACAAAGTATATGTACGAAATTTTTAGAAATCTATGGGAAAATTCTTGTTTAGCAGTTATGCATAGGAAAACTTTCAGAACAAATCGTAATTAATAAATTGACAGTGGAAAAAGTAATTGGCCAACCGCGAGCGGTTTTTCCACGCTTATTATAGCTTTAAATCGCGTTACATCTACAATTAATCTTTAATTGTACCTCCGTAAAAACAAAAACATGTTTCTCCATTGTAACGACACAAATGACTCCCACGCATACGTCGAATACCCGCTGCGATTCGAATTCAAGGTATTTGTAGCTCGACGATATTTCTCAAAAGTAAAACACTCTGAGATTACAATATTCTTCGCACATTTCTAAGATTCTCTAAGAAGAGATTTTAAGCATTTCTAGGAAGAAATTTCTTGAAAGATTATCTCTGTACTCTTAACGCGCCCACGCTAACGAACAATTCGGAAATGAACATAGCGTGAACTTGGCATTATAATATACGGCATGTTGAACGCCAAAATTACCGATATTAGATACGGATTTTACGTTAATTTTATTCGAAAGCTTTGGGCCAAATTTTTCCTTCAAAGAAGATTCTTCCGTCTTTAAAAGCAATTTTCCATCATTAATCAAAATATCATTTTTGCAACGGCTTACTAGTGGGATAACGTGTTAAAACATTCTACTTTGAAGATGATTATTTTCATCTCGGTAAGGCTAGGCTCTTTAAAAATTGATGAATCCTGTATAGATAATATCTATACCAAGCAACGCGTCGTCAAAACTTCAAAGAAATTATAAGGAAATGAAACGACGCTACAGGTGTCTTCAGACACTGCATCTTGTAGACAAGAGCGTTGGACGCACGCAGAAATCCCCGCTTTTACGTAGCAGATGTCGACAAAAATATCAATGAGATTTCCTAGGATAATCTCATACTTATTTATATCGTTAATTCGATCGACTAAGGAACAAATGGTGAAGAACTATTAACAGAATCCAGGGAAGGTTTTACTGGCAAGTTTTATTACAAAACGTCTAAGAACGATTTACATCGTAATAAAAATAATCGCGCTATCTCGTCGCGTGACATCCGCTCGAGGTCTCGGTGATTTCTAATCGATCTACAAACGCTTACACGTACATATGTACAAAACTCGTGGCCATACACCACGTTGTCCATGTTATTTTCATCTCGTTAATATATTTTTCATATTTATGATGTTATTATTTTACTAGTATAACGATTATTGCACTATATTCTATAAGATGGAGCTTTTGTACGAACAATTTCAGGAACTTTGATAACAAAGGAGAGTACTAATTTTTATCATTAACTACCCACGAGTTTACGATTTACGACAATTATTTTAACCTACGTTCTTACTCTAATTTTTATTCGCTCGCCTAATGATTGAATTTTTAATCAATCATTGTTGATGAAAAATTGTGATGATAATTGCATTGCGGATCTTTATGCAAATTCATATTTTCGTGGATACAATAATACAACTGAAAGATTCGATACAATCGAAAGGACTTGGGCAAAAGTTTGTTTCTATCCATCAAATATCATTGATAGTACTGTATTTTGGATATTTTACATATTTTTGCGTCATATGCATTCTATGAATTTTCGTATCTTCGAATCACCCATAATTGCATAAAAATCCGCTGTTTTGTGATAATGAATATTAATGACGGTGGAATTTAAGATTCCTGGATTCAGTAACTTGTCTTACTCTAATACATATATTGCACGCTTTTGGAAGACTAAAGATTCTTTGCTCGAGATCAACGCGACAAATATTGTACTCCGTGGTGAACGCTTCGCTACAGCCTTTCAACCTCTGTGATCGAGTTTTCGCTTTTCTTCGATTTTATACTCGATCTCCGTAGCATGCTACTCCTTAAAGGTTCACCGCGAAGCGACGCTCTCATCGAATTCCTCGCACTGCATCTAGAAAATGATCGGAACATGGCGACCGGTGGTGTCTCCTCGTCCTCGCGTTTCCTGTCAAAATATTGCGTTTAAAAATATTGAATCCAATCGCTTGAAGATTTGAATAACTTCCCAACTCGATCCTTCTCTTCTGTTCAAAAGATTTAAAAAGCATTTGAAGAAAGAAGATAATCCAATTTTCTTCTGAGAGACTTAACAGATTTTAAGAAGAAAATAATACAAAAGCATATGAAGATGTAGGTCTAACAGAATGCTTGAGAATCTTGAACTTCGAGCTTGAAGACCTGTGAATATCTTTAAAAAAAAAGGAGACTGAAAGTTCCTTTATGTGATTTTACCTTCCGATACAAGGTACATCCCACATCTTCTGATCTTTTCCAAAATCCTCGCCGTCTTGCAGCGTCTGCGGAAGATCCTTATTCAACGTTTCCGGCAAAAAGAGAGTCAGAAGACCGCCCATAATTCCGAGTGTACCCAGCACAAGAAGAGGCAGGAACGACGACACAACATTGAGATACACTACGAACGGTGCGAGGATACTAGCAACGTATCCCATTATATGTATCAAAGCTACACCCTGAGCTCTAACCACAGTTGGTAATACTTCAGCAGCATATTGGAGGCCGATATTGTATGAAATGTTTATCCAAAATCGGCCGAGAATTGCCAGAGAAGCTGTATATATACCTGAAAAGAAAATTTCAGCATTAGTTTCTAATTCTAATTTTTCATAAAAAAATTTTAGAAAATTTCAAGAAATAAAAAGGAAAGAAATTATTTTATCTGTCTGTGATTGGATTTGTCTAATTGCCTACAATAGTTAATACAAGCATTTGCACTTTATAAATAATCCAAGATATACATTTTCTTCCTTTCAAAAAGTACAATGTTATACGAATGAAAAATATTTGTCTGATTAAGTCAAAATTATCGACTTACCCTATTTTTGGGTTGATATTGTAGGTTATTTAGAAGATTGATCAGTAATATAGAAGGTTGAAATATGTAAAAACAAAATATACGAACTATTGGAAACGGCGGAAGCCCAGATGCTGAAGATACCGGAAATGACGAGGGAACCACACGCCAGCCATCTTCTGCCCCATCGATCGAGAACGAGCGTGAGGAACGTGTCAGCAGGCAGCTCGGTTGCTGCAGCAATCGTAAACGTAACAAACACGTCCAGACCTAAATTATCGACGTTCCGTACGTGACCATCGAACACCAAAGAAATCGCCATCCTATATTTCGTAAAACAATTTCATATGATAAAGGAAAGCACGCTATCATATTTCATGTGAGAAGCAAATTCCTTGCTTCAAAAATGAAGTATTTTTAGACAAAAGATACAAAACTGTCCGTGAGATTTTTACAAGATACAATTCCGATTTTACGTCAATCTACTTGATATCTGTTTAATAGCGATACGAACCAAATAACGATAAATAGAATCGTGATATTCCGTAGTCGTGGCGTTCTAAATAGATCCAACACGGAGTACGTTTTGTCCGCTTCCTCCTCCTTGCAGATTCTGGCACAGGTTTCCTGTTATTAACAAATTTTTAACTAGTTAATGTCGTTTGTTTATTTTTCTTACAAATTTATATGAATCTGTTATGTGTACAAAAATTACGATAAAATTCAGAAGAAAGTTTATGTTATATTTGTATGAGACGATCCTTTCGAAATCGTTTACTTGAACGTTCGTAAATTTGTTCACTTTACTTTATAAAACATCGAACCTCTGAAAGTTGATTATCTCCTTATATCGTACATTAATGTTAATATTGCCATGAGCTATTCATAGTCTGAGCAGTTCCTAAGTGTTTAATCTATTTATATAAAAATTCTCAAAGATAAAAACAATATACAAATTCAAAAAATAACATAGAAATTAACAGAAATTTATCGCCGGCAATTTAGACGATGAATAAGATATAAAACTACTAGGTTGTAAACAAATTTTCAATTACATAAAAGATTCAATTAGAATGCATACTTCTATTCAAAGAAAATAATTATATACTTAAACGCATATAAATCGGTATTTATAGAACGCGCATAAAATAGGAAAGATCATAAAAGTACAAAATACGGAAAAGATTGCGATAATC
Source organism: Bombus affinis (assembly GCF_024516045.1). NCBI lineage: Eukaryota > Metazoa > Arthropoda > Insecta > Hymenoptera > Apidae > Bombus > Bombus affinis. The sequence goes on from NC_066346.1 coordinate 10,777,422, forward strand.
GGTTTCTTTACCCGGAATCGTTTATAGATGTCATCAGGCACCTTGGTGCCGTTTATTCGCTCGAATTTACCAAGGATTTTAATAGCCCTGTCTATCTGACCTTGGCTGACCAACCATCGAGCGCTTTCCGGTATCAACCATGGCGTCGCTACGGCTAGAACAAGAGGAACCGAGGTGACAATACAGGTCATCCTCCAGTCGGCCAAATAATAGGCGATCCAGGGTAGAATGCAAGTTGCAAACGTGAAGAATATTGCAATCGACATATTCGCCACGAATGTCCTCCACTTTGGTCCAACGTATTCTAATACTGGAATAAAAAACATAATATTTAGAAGAATCATCTGTGAAAGGAATATTCTGTGAATAAAGAATGAAACAATATATTAGGTTGTCGCAAAAGATTCTTTCGTCTCATAAGGAGATAATAGATGCACACCATTTTTTGTTTTATATTATTTTATTGAATTATATTCATTGGGACAAAATGGATCATACGTAATTCAATAAAATGATATAAAACGAAAGAAACTTTTGGGGCAACCTAACGCAGTATGAAGAAGAAAAATTTGAGTTACAAATATATAAAAAGTAAATATACAATATATAGATTAATTTAACAAACGTGTTTAGTTCTACAATTAAATCGTGTTTAGATCTAATAACAAAGACTTTAATAATTTCCTGATGATTGTTCAAGCCCATTTAAATTTCCGCAAGTGTTTTGATACTTATCGACAACAATACGTTTCTATTTACGAATTATATTTCTTAAAGATACAAAAGGTAGAATCACGCGTAACTAACAATAAATTTACTATGAAGAAACGGAGGCATCGTTAGAGTCAAAGGATCATCTACATAATTCGAACATGAGCGTGTTACCTCGTTAAACTATTTATGATAGATATTGAAAGATCGACAAGCCTGAGATACATATTTATATCGAAACGAACATTCTCTACGGAAAGTCGAGCTTAATTCGATGAAAGCAATTGTCTTCCTGAACGAACATATCGATATATATTCACAGTGCAATGACAAGTAAATATTACTCTATTTCCGTTCAAGAAAACAGATTAAAACGATGAGAAGTTATCTTGAACAATTGAACTGACCTTCGCGATGAATGAATCTCGCAATTTTTACGAATACGTAGACGAAATTAATGTCTGGTGCGTATAGGTCTAATAAATTAGAAACGCAAGGTTGTAACTCTTTAATCGTATAACAGGTCAGGATGCGGTAAACACGCGGAAATATATCATAGTGAACAACGTCTATTTGTAGTTGACGTAAAATAGGGAGTAATTGCTCTTAATGAAGCAACCGTGTTAGCCACTTAATAGTGGCTTGCTTCTAATCCGGAATCACCTTCAATTAGTTGTAACTAGTGGCTTCGTTATAATTACCACTCAGTGGTTTTTTTCTTTTTTTTTTCCTTTATTATAATTGCGATGCTCGAACCATGTTTACCGTAGAAGTCGCTTACTTATTTAAAATCACTTTGTACCACTGAATTTTATTTTTCATGCTTGATAACGAACCAATTTATAATTCATAATAAACCAAAATGACGAACGCTCGTTTAAATCACGAGTTTCAGATATTTCTGTTCTCTAATCGCTAAAAATATACACAGCTGCTTTTAGCAAAGTTGATGTTACGAAAAATTACCTGAATTAATTTTTATTAAATAAAATAGCTATAGGACAATTCCACAAGTCAGATATTTTGAGCAGACTTCTCGGAATTTCCTGTTTAATTCACCGTAAATTTTCTCAATACGCTTTGGATCTCTTACATATATATATAACGTGTCTATACATAACTTTTAATTTATCATTTTCTTGTAATTCTAACAAATAATGCTTAAAAACTCTGACTACATTTTGGATTATTATCTCGCACGAATACAACATTTTAAGCTATTAATCGCTTTCCTGAAAATCTGGGTCAGTTATCAGCTTCGGTACGAGACCATCAAGTATCCTAATACCCATGAACGGAAGTAATTTTCCAAATTATATCCAAACGTCTAATACTTTTCTACATAGAAATTTAATGAAAAATAAGAATAGAAGAATCTCGCATTACAAAAATCAACTTCCATGAAATCTAAATATTATTTATGCTGTCTGTAAGTTCAACATCTTTCGCAAATCACCATCATCATCATCATCATCATCATCACCATTGCGACAGCCATGCTAAAATATATATATCATTAATTTAATAGAAAATAAGAGTAGAAAAACCTCACGTTATAAAAATCAATGTTCATAAAACCAACAAAATATCGTTTTTTAAATATACGTATCATTCGGTTTATATTGCCATTAAAATTATTCCCTTTACAACACGTAGATAGGGCGAGGGGATCTCTTCTGAAGAAGAGATATTATTCTCATAGAAAGGATACAGAAAGGAAAAGAAGACGTAAAGAAGCTTCTCTGAGACCACTCGTTTCATCACTTCGCCTCTCAAGGTTTATTGCCTTCAACGTTACAATATTCGCGCAGAAAAAGTATTCGCTTTTCCCCCAGCTGTTTCCGTCACCCTGCAATTTCATATCGTGTTACCGTTCGATCAAAAGCCACGACTCATTTACTGTAAACGAAGATTCCGTGTGACACGGTTAGCAAAGATAAATTACAGACTATCGTATTAATAATAATAATCTGACCGATATCTCGCGTGTTCGCAATGCGACCGATCGAGAAACGCGAGCACCGTCCAACGCAAGGACGTTGTTAACGTTTCGAAACTGATTAACGTTCGTTCTCTTCTTTCTTTTCTTTCGTCTCTTCCTTCTCGCCTGTTAGCTACAGCGGCTCGTAAAAGTATCTTAGCATTTATAGACATTTTTTATTTATATATATTTATTATATATTATGGTACTATAATTAGTACAACAAAGTATTATTATATTTTTGTTATATATTCATAGATATATTGGAATTTCATTGGGATCGTAATAAAATCGTATAATAATTATATCGAATATGATGTCAGAATTATACATACAGTTATCATAATGCAGAATTTGAATTAAGTAAATTTGAAAATATATATAGAAGATACAAAATTATTTAGCGTAAGTATATATTTCACAGTGATCACAAAAATATTTAATTATAAAAATATAAAAACAGTTATCATATTAATAAATCTCGATATTTGATAAACATTCATCACATGTTTAAGATGACTGTTCATGCTGTATATTTGTACTAAATAAATATTTGCAGTAAATATCTCGTAACTTCTATGTTCATCTTCAGAAATGTTTCAAACTTTACCGATATAATCATTACAATGCTAATGAAATTTCAGAATGTTTTATATAACACATATTGTACATACATAAAACTTTTCTGTGGTAAATGTGTAAATGCTTTTATAAACTACTATGTTTACGCGCTTTGCAATCTCGTTGCATATTTTCCTTCCACTGTTAGGATTATCTGCACTTTGTATATGAGTTGTATGAAGTTGATCGAATTCTATGCTTTCAACGAGCTGGTCGAGTGAGTTTCTGCTTGAATAAGTTATAAATCGTGGCGGGAAGAAAGGCACGTGTTATTGATATCGAATGGTTAGTTGGAATGTTGAATAGGAATTTAAAGAACCAAATCAAACTTTATCGATAATAAATATATAGAAAATATGACTACAGATAGTACGTAAAAAATAATGGAAATATTCTATAGGATATTTGAATGTTTATTAGAGAATTTTAATAATAATATGGAACATAAAGAAGAAAGAAATTCGTTGATACTAAATAATGATGATACTGGAAATTTCAGTGATTTTTATTAATATAAATAAAAACAAAATCTGTTATAAATGATATAAACGAACTTTTTAACTAAATATCGTTAGAAAGAAAAGTGACACAAGTACACATACGAAACAATAAAAAAAAATCCGCATCTATCTAGAGAAATTTTTTATAAATTTCAAAGTCTGTATGAACACGTATACTAGTACGTAAAGCTTCTAAAGCTTTAAAGTTTTAACATTTAAAAAGAAGTACAAAAATATTTCTATTAAAATATGTATGATATTTTCCACAGTTTTTTCTATGCATTTTCTACAATTAAAGATTTCCTCATTCCTATCGATTTTCCTCTGGTTGTGAAACCCTCGGATAATCACGTCTCTTTCATTTTATCTTCGCTACGCTCGATTATAAATACGGAACCGAACGTAGAATTATTTGTAAATCAATGAATCCGATGATGTAATTTATTACGCGCTCGAAACGAATTAGCATCACTTATCTTAGTTTCAATCAATACCTTACTTTCTCAAGTCATTGATTAAAATACGATCTACATTCATACAGATCGAGCCTTCTTTCTCAATATCTCTGTCGAATATTCGTGATCGATCGTTTAATCGACCTTGATAATTAGAAAATTCGAACGCCAAATCATTAACGAACCAGCCATTTGCTCACGAATCTCGTCAACTTGGCCTAGTTTTGTCGAACAAATTTTTCCAACCTCGGCTTGAGTCATCGAGTCACGGTTAATGCACGTCACCTGAGTTTCGTTGGTCTCGATTTTCACAATTGGAATGTTGTCAGCGGGACAAACTTGCTATTCGATCAAGAAAACCCGTTTCAATGACTCGTCTGATGAACTGTCTACCGTTAAAGTTACGTTAGATCGGTGTGACGTTTATACGTGCTTATACTTTCTTCGTAATAGTTTCAATCAGCGTTTTCTTTCGAGTCTTAACGCTGTACTTCAACCCTTTCAGGGTATAAAATATCTTTTAAGACAGAGACTAGCGTAGATTTTCTCTTCAGTACGAATTAAAAATATTACGTAATGATATTAGAATAATAACTAGAAAATATATTTCTACAATATTATATTTGAAATTTTTTCATGTAGAGTTATAATAAAATTTTGTATTATAAATTGTCTGTATTATAAATATCAGACAATGAATTCAACATGAATTATATCGATCTTATATTAAACAATTTACTAGAATTTTCAATGGAATATTTCAAATGTTATTTAATTGTATTATATTATTATGTGATATTTTTAGGCATTTTAAATAAGTTTGTTAGAAGAAAATGTTCCTTAGTTCACAAAAAGCGTTCATTTTAATTAAGACCATATACATGTATGTATGTATATATATACATGGATTTATAGTTGTGGAAGCGTTCGTTGTAAAACCATTCATTGGTTACCTTCGCTTTCTGTTGAGAAGTGAAAATTTATGAAAACCCCGGTATAACATAGTTGTCTAGAAATGAAAAGCAATTTTAAACAACTAACCCTTTGTAATCAAAATATTGTCTCGTTAAGAGAGAAAACAAAATTATAATTGATTGCGAGTATAGAGGGAAAATATTAGTGTAGAAAATGATTGCGAAGTAACTTTTAAATATTATAAATATTCAATGGTATATATAAATTCAAATATCTTAAAGTTTGATATTTTTATCTTACATAAAATTCTTAGAAGATAGGAAAATTAAGTTTTCTATCTTTCTCTCTCTCCCTCTCTTTGATATAAACGCTGCAGTTAAAAAGTACAAATTTATGACCTCATGTATATTCATATGTATTTCAGTACCTACGTAACTTTGAACGGTTTTCAATTGCATTTGAATTGTTGCATGACAATGTATTGCAAAATTCATATACTTGTAGAAACGCCAGTCGTAAATCAAGCATAACAACAGTTTTACAGTGTGTTGTAGAGATTACTTTGTAATTTTAACTTGGAGATCTTTCTGCTTACGGTAATTACAAAATGTAATTGTACACCATTGTATTTTGAACAGCATTTATATATATACCAATTAATTAAGACTAAGTCTAAGATTAAAATATTAGCTTTCATATAATTTGTAATACTTTCATACATGATTATAAATAATTAATACTATCAAAATGAAACGTAAAGCCTGATTTGAAAAAAAGGAAGAAGACCCTTCATTGGGAAATAAGGGTACATACGTACAATTACTTTTTGTAGCCACTGTATGTCTTTCAAACTCAACTCCAAGGCAAAAAAGAAATAATTGAAAAACTGTTACCTAATATGTACATCATAGTGAAGCAATTATCGAAGGCGAATCCAACGAAGAAACGACACAAAGTGAACTGCCAGAAGCTAACCGTGAACGCAGTAGCCACCCCAGCGAGAAACCCCATTAAATTAGCTCCGATCAAAGCTGGTATTCTTCCATATTGATCAGCGATCCATCCAAAAATTAATCCTCCGAAGATAGCGCCGATGAAGAAGATACTTTGAGCTATAGTTGGCAGTGCATCGTACTGACAAACCCATCCCAGCTGCAACAGAAAACTACAGTCGAATGATTTACTTCTGATCACGACCAGCATCACAGGAATTTTATAGCAATTTCAACGCCTCGATTAAAAGAATTTTCCGAACAAAGTTTCGAAATTTTTAATGAAACGCGCCTCTGACCTTTTCTCTTTCCTTTTCAGAAAAAAAAGAAGGAGAAACTTAAGACCTCGCGCGTTCTCGCATCCTTTTTCCAGATGCTTGTTACCCCTCGAGGAACAATTCTCCTCCTGACGAGCAACGCAAAGTTCATGGAAATCCACTGAAGCAAAAAGTCCTGCAATTTATGTCGAACAAATCTGCGTGTTCACGCCGTTGTTCGTTATAGCGTTTTATTAAGATTTCTTCTCAATCCGGTATTTTCAATTTCAGTTTTATCGCAACCTAGTTTTACCAGCTTTCATAACTCGAAATACTTTATCCATTTTTTTTTTTTTTTTTTTTTTTTTTTTTAGAGATATTTATTCGATTGTATCTTATTTGGCAGTGCAACGCTTGAATTTAGAATGTACTTTGTAATTTCACTACACGCACTAATTACTACTGCAGTATATGTACTAGTAATTCTGTTACGTACTATAATTTTCCTCTTTGGAAATCAACATTGTTAATTTTCCCACTTCTGAACTATCGATCTTTTCGCAAACGTTTATTCGACCCTTTCCATTGTTTCTCTTCCTTTCCAAAAATTGTACACTACGCTTATTTTTTATCGAAATAGGTCATGCAAGTAATCGAATACGATATACACAGTATAAAGGGATTAATTGGTAGGAACAGATAAAATAATCAAAAAGCAGGAAATTACAGGTCGAACGTTTCGTGTCTCACCTCGGATGCCACAGACGCATAAGGGACGGTGGTGTAATTAAATTCCCATCCTTGTTGGCAATCTTTCGTTGGCCACGATGAGTCCGGCACGTGGCTTCCATTTAGCAAAATCTCCGTGTAATTTACATCGTACATGCTGCATCTCGAGTAACCTTCGCGGTTGACTGGTATCGCCAGCGACAGCCTGAAACGAAGGAGAAGATAACGTAGATTGGTTCACGGTCTTTGATGCTGATGGACGTTTCGACAAGTGAGTGATTAACGTTCTATTTGAAACTCGACAAAAAACATTGGAAATCTCGAATATTTGTTGAGTTAAAAATACTCCATTGATTGTTAGTCGAGTCTGATAAAGCGTACTTGATTGAAATTTTATTCAAAGTGAAGAAAGTTATTTTCAATCGTAACTGGATGTGCGTTAATTGCTGTTTGCCTGTCTTTACAAATTAATCATTCTTTTCGATTATTATTGTCTCGCATTATCCTAGTATCATCTCATGGTTAGCATCAACGCTTTTATCGTGTGAATTTGTTGCATTGTGTTTGTACGAGTTTGTAAAATATATAATAAACAATGCAATGAGAAATGTAAAATTTTGAAGAATTATTAAATTAGGTAAATTAAAGGAAAAGAAGTTCTGTCAAGGAACTGGTTTCGGATCTAAAATCGAAATATATATCAAAGAAAGATGATCCATGATTTGCGACCTCCAACGTATGTTGAAAACACTTACTCATTAATAACGAATGTCATTAAGATAATTCGGTGACGGTAATTACATCTGTTATTCTGATGAACGTTACATAACGAGATAGGAAGTCGATGTCATGATGACTGACGTTGTCTGAATCAAATCAACCCTATTCACAACTAGATAATACTGTCAAACAATGTTTACATTATTATAATATGACACTTTGAAATCCATTTCGAAAGCTTCGTGAATTTTCATTGTCTTCCAATGAAATTATAAATTAATGGCGTGTTTTAATAATAAAGATTATTATTATACACCATACCGTATTATTATATGTCAAATAAATAATAAAACTTTCATTAGGCTTGCTGTATAATCTGTTACATTGTCTTCAACCAGATAAATATATCAATAATTTTGACAATGACTGTCATCACATACTTTATCGAAAGAGAGAACATTGGTCCTCTTTGATCTTCGATCGTTGAATCGTCGAAAGAAAACTTCGCGGCTCAGAGAAAGTTCTCCTACAAACACGTCGATAGCATAAAAATCGGTAACACACGGAAGTTCTACAGGAAAAAAATCAAAAAGACTTGTTGAGCAAGGCAAAAACTTTCCAATAGAAGGTGAGCATAATAATAAATAACACTTGCACGGATGCTTGCGGAGGAGTCGTTGTCTATATTAAACTAATACTAATTATGAAACAATGTAACAGTAACGGTACTAGTCATAATTAACGTACTATCGTTAACATTATCGTAATATCGAAATTTCTTCCCACAAGATCACCGATTAATTGCATCGATTTGCAAAATTCTTAGTGTTCGATGATTATCATAGTAGAGGAAAGGTATTCACAAGATATTAACATCCGCATCTAATCACATCTCGTTGCATCGCGACTAATCACGCGTATCCTCTGACCTTTACATGGAAATTGAACGAACGAACACTTCGAACGCATTATGCAAGTATACGTTACATTTTTCATTCGCCGGTAAAAGCTTTCAGAAAGGAGATAATGAGCGAATGATATGTGGCATGCACGAAAGAAACGAATGCTCGCCCATAAAATAGCTGAAAATGATTCGAAAAGTATACTAGCAAACGTTCGCGTTATTCGAAATAGATTCAGATGATAACTGACAAGCCGACCAGGATTAGTCACAATCTTTTAACAATTCGATCGATTTTTTGCTAGTACTATACTTATTTACTCCAAAGCTAAGATCCTACCTAGGCTAAACTAAACGTTCATTATACCGAGACTCTCATTCTATGACTCATAGTTGAAAAATGCACTTATCCTATACGTAATCATTTATCAATTACTGAGTTCGTTAAGTTCTATTTTTGTTTGCTGAAAGGAAAAAATCTTCCATTAATTAATCTTCGCTATATCGTTGCTCGCTATTGTCTTTCGTCTAATCGACAATTATTTGCCCATTCCATCGTTGTAAAACTTTTCATTTCTAGTTCTATAATCTGATACTTAATATCATCGAATTTATTTTCAAGCACGTACGATATTAGGTCGCGGAACTTTTATGCATTTCTAAGAAATCTGAAAGTACAAAATTGCAAAGTGTACGCGTGATACGAAGAAATATACAAAACATCGGAAAGTAGCGCGTTTTATAACGTTTGATCGAGGTAAAACAATTTTCTATCCAGCTTCTAGTTTTTCGTTTCACTTTCTTTATATCCTCAAAAATACGCGTAAAAATCCGCAGGCTACGTATTATGACGTAAACGGAATGGAACGAATCGATAATAAAATAAGTAGAAAATAAGAACAATGCAAGACAATATTCGATTTATGCTAAATATCCGCGGCTGCCCTGATACTTATGCCCAGTCGTGTACATACGTTCAAGTTGTAATTTCTAATAACATTAGAAAGTTACGAGAATTTTAATCGAGAACGAGCTCTATACCCTTTAAACGTAATTCGTTCGCCACTTAATCGCTGCACGCGGCAAACACTAACGAGCAGCTCTTAAACAAAAGTATTTGTACGTTATGGTCAACAATGGGGCGACTATGTTATTGAAACGTTCACGACACAGCTGTTAGCGCGTTCTCCAGTTTCATTGAAATTTTAATTGCATCAACGTAGTACGTTCTATGGTCGACGTCTTAACATAATTGTACGGGTCGAATGTCTTTACGTAAAACTGTCCCGTGCACGTTGACGATTCGCGGCCAATCAACGATATCAGGCCGAATGTTACGTGCTCAACGCTATTTTTTCGCGTTCACGCTCTCATTGTTTGCGCGAAGGTTCAACGCGTTCACGCGGCGTACGCGATAATACGCGCTCCTGGAATTTTATCCAGGGAGCATTGTGCGAGCGCAACACGTTGCGACACCACATCCTTTGCCTCTCTCGAAACGTCTTAATAACGAATTATGGTGCAATCGAACCATGCGCGTATAGCAAAAAGCAATCGTTTCTAGCCGCTCACTTTGAACACCGCGAAGGTTAATTTGGCAACTACATATATATCCACGTATTGTGTTTCTAACGATTACCAAATGCTATTTTCGTGCATACAGTGATGCCATCCTTTTGTTACGAAGGATTAGCATCAGAGAAATTTCCGGCTTATTACGCATATTGAAAATGTAACGTAAGATTCATCTTTTTTTCAGCAAATATGCAAAGATACGCACAGGTGCGTTTGAGTATTAGAGCACCTACTGGTTACATTTATTGGAACGCTCTAGCGGATTTTACACTGTAAAAAATACGATGTGGATGAAACGTCGGATTTATAATAAAATAAGCAAGAGATAAAATCAGGAAAAGGATCTCCGTAAGACGATAGTATTAGGACAGCGTTAGGAAACGGTAAGCCAAGAAAAGCTGGTCGAAAGATGATCCTTAGAACTAAAGGAAAGTGTTGAGACATCGATCTGTTTCATGGCACCGATGCGAATGAAAAGCGAACTAAAAATTGCGCGTTTAGGCATTAAAATGTCTATATATACTATCTCGAAACTACGAAATATTACTAATCTTCTATTTACGACAAAGCTCGTAAGTCTCGTGACCAATTTACACGAAGAAAGAGCCAGCCGTCTCGCAAAAATCGTTAGATCTCCGAGCTAGAGATGACGCGTTAATGAAACTTCTAATCTCTAAATCTCTAGAAAGAAATCCTTAAAAAAGCTGTAGATTCTTAATAAATAATCTACTAATTACGACGAAGTCCCCTGATGCTGGTAACCAATTTTACACAGAAAACGAACCACCAAAGTGGTTCTCGTAAAGATCGAAAGACCTTCAAGTTGGAGGAATGACGCGTTAACGAGAGCGTCGCGACGTATAATGTTTACAAAGTTTGCGTGGAAATTAACACAACCAGGAACAAACTGGATCGTTGTCACCGTTTACGATCGTGTATCCGAGATGAAAGAAACGGCTACCATTATGCAATCGATCGTTTCGAACTGGTAAACGGCGTAGCAAAATAAAACTCGGTGTAAGTCTTAACATACGTTCACTCGCAGGAACGTGTTTTATTGAAACTTTTACGACTCGCTACCGGCTGCTCCAGCCGTTGCATTATTTGAATAACATCGAAGGTTGTTGACCTAGCAAGTGGTAACCGAACGAAGGTGCGATCCAATTGAATGTGGATGTAATTACACCTTGAAATACCTTTCGTCATCGAGCATTTCCAATTCCCCGCCGAGTGTTCTCCATTTTTGCGCTTAGTCTTTACGCTCGATATCGTCGCGATTTGTAAACACTCGCTAGCAACAGAATGTGCGATCGTCGCGCGTCGCCGTTTCGACAGAATTAACGTCGTTGGAATCTCACAACGATTGAGAAACTGCATATTTGATGAACGATGAACGAGTTATGTCTCGTTCGGGCTAATTTCTTTGAAGCAATCAATGTGTCAATTTTTAATTTATCGGATACTTCAAATACCAAGAATCGAAGATCCAGTGTGGAGAATTTGAAGGTTTGACTCGGAGATGCGAGAGTAATTTCAGGGAATAGAAGCTTAATTCCTGTGAGGGGTTGAATTTTTATCCTATTTCGAATTTCCTTTCTTTCCAATTAAATGCGAATGATTATCGGATTATCGCGATATCGCGATAAAATTTAACGAACCCTCCAACTTCCTCGTCTTTAAATATGATTTTAAGGGAAAGAGGAAGAAGAGCAGAGAGAAAGAGAGTCAGCGACCGTGCTTTTATCGGTAATTGAACGATACGCTAACGTAAAAAGCATTCATCGTGAGCATCGAGACGCCTGTGCACTATACGCGTAGCGACCCGTCCTTGAATCACAAAGCACATCGATGATGATAATAATCCTTCATCACCGGCATCTTGTATTAATCGATGCAAGTATTTCGAGGTGAATGTAATGCTGATGCATTTTTCGTCAGCATTGTTTACGGCTTTTGCGTTTTCATTTCTGCTACTAATCTCGTGAGATTTCCAGATTATATAATGTGAAATCTTCTCTAAGTTACCAATTTCAGCATTTTAATTTTTTATACTCCATCGTCGTCATTTTGGTAACATTGACAAGGTGCAAATTGTTCTATGAAAAAATCTACTTCTATAAATGAATTTATAGTACAAATTATTTCTTGGTGTTTTCGTTGATAACAAAAGAAGGGAAGTTATTGCAAGAATAAATTCGTAGCGGAAATTATTCAATTTTGTTTCCATTGATAAAAAATGTGGAAACGAAGAAAATTACGTTATATAAATAAATCTTTGGTTTTATACGCATTGATTTAAAAAATAGAGAAAGACATAAGGGTACTATGTAAAATAAAAATTCATAAATATTTATGACCGTCTATACTCGAGGCATAATTTTTTGTTTCAAAATCCTTTAGTAGAAAAAAGTGTTAAAATTATTGATCTATCGTATGACAAAAATCTCTATCTATGAACGATGAAGCCGTATACGACTCATTAGAGTGTTTTCGATGAAAACGAAACTGAGAATTTCCTTTTCCTGCACGAAAACGAAATAGATAACAAAAGAAAAACGATCGCCTAGTCATCGAGAAAGTACTAATTTCTCATGCAAGGTAGATAAATACCGTGACAGACGCTGTACACGTAGAATGAATCAACGTTTTACACGTAATTCATAAAAGCGACAAGACCCCGCATTTCCCTAATTATATGTTGCGAACAATAGAAAGATTCCGACTCAGTTGCCTTGGATTCTTATGTACATTTACAAAAGGTACAAATACTTTTATCTAATGGAGCGATCAGATCATAAACGGAAATATGCACTGGAATGATACGAGAGAAATCTCAAATATAGTCTTGAATCTAATTTTACTTGACAAAGAAGAACTGTATTAAACTTTGCTCTTAATTTATCGAGCAGAATGATCGATGAACTTGAATCTTTATAATCCTATCTACCTTTATAAACGATAAAATGTTTCGGAAAGTAAGATCAATTAGTGGATTCTTCTATGTGCATTTTTACGAGACTATTTCTGTGCTCAGTAAACGAAGTCAATATTGGAGCCGACACGATGGAACGAATCAATTTTCGCCATTATCGATCTTAGCTTTTATCTGTATGATAAGAATTATCAAATTCTGCAAGCAATCTGTATGCAAAGAATTATCAAATCATCGAACAAATAGCTACTGACCCACTTGAAACGAATAAACAATAGCATTAAGGATAGAACAACTATAACAGACTGTTGACTTTTTTTTTACAAAATTTTTTGATTTTTACAAAAGAAATTAATCTTTTATTCTATCCTTCTATCGTCTATTTCTATCTGATAAACAACGTTTCTTGATTTGCGCGCTTCGACTTATCAACGCTTCTGTTAAAACAAACAACGACGATAAGATCTAAAGGTGCGACTAAGATCTAAATCCAAGCGAAAGAATGCAAACACTTACTTGCAGATTTCAATCCTAATTTTTTAGTTGGACCCTATTTTGCAAGAAGGTACGATGTTTTACGCACCTTTCGTTCGCTGTGAGATTCTGCAGTTCCGGTACCCAGCACCAGTGATCATCCGGTATCAGAGTGATGAAGATCTGCGAGAAGTAGACCCATGCGACGAACGAAGCAAAAGGGATCATCAGAATAAACAGGATCTTCTGATAAAGACCAAAGTCCCCGACGTACGGCAACAATTCGTCGAAATCTATGTCTTTCGTCTCTTCTTTGACACTCCTGTCTGCTTCTCGCGTTTGAGGATTCATCGAGTTGCGACAGGTCACCGCGTTATTTTCGCGGTCGTTCAAATGAACGGAGGTTCCAAATTTCTCTTGCGGTGGCATTTTCTCGGAAATCATAAATTAATCGATCGATTTGAACGAAAAAGCGACCGATTATCGCGAGATCGCTTTCTTTTCGTCCAAGTCACCACCAATGGTTCGCTTCGGTGGTTCGTTTCGCAAGAAAATAATTTTACTGTTTACGTTGCCGAACACATGGTCCTGTACGTGTTCACCTCGACGTTGGCGATCAAATTTTTCACTCGATCTGGTTCGAAAGACTACGATTTTCACGGACGAGGGTCGACCACGTGGACTCCGTTCGTCGTCGACATCGCGCGAGTCAAATGACAAAAATCTTACAAGAACTGTAACAGAATCAGGCTAGTCTGAAACGATCGATATATAGGAGCAAAAGGAGAAAACTGGACAAATCCTGACCTGAAGAGTTCGTAACTGAAACGATCAGTCTTGTAGCTGGCTATATAGCCGCCGACCGAGAGGTACTTACTCCCTCTCTTCTCCGTGTACAAGTAGAATTCAGTGCTCTGCAAGTGGCATTGAACAGAGCGGGGATCGCGTCAATCATCATCGTCATTGGCGTTTGGCTAATTTCTTTCGCACTCTCCCCGAAGACAGGTCAACAAGATCGTCGGATCGTCGGCTTACCTCTTTTTCTGTTTTTTCTTGTTCCGCCATTCGTTTATTCGTTTAATACCCTTGGATTAAATGATCAAAGAAGTGGAAGATGAAATGGAAAACTTGGAGACGTGTTATAGACTTGATAGATGAGGTATAATGCTGTGAAAAATGTTTATAAATTCGCCAGTTTATGGTCCAAAGAATCTGTTGATGTTTAAAAGAATTTTATCTGATATTGGATATACTAATATCCTTTATTCTAATATCTTTTATAACTAACTAATAAATAATAATAAATAACAATAAAAAAATAATAATAATAACTCTAACTCTAACTCTGATATAATTCTAATAATAAAAAAAAAGAAAGTTTAAAATTTCAGAGGATATATCTTTATTCCATTAGTTTTATGTAAAAACTATAGATCCTATATCCTATAGAACTGTAATAATACATATTTTCAAGTAACATATATATATACTATTCTCTCATTTCTACTAAATGTCATGTCGATTAGTCATAAATTTGATAGGCATCTCGGAGATGAAGGACTTTAAGTAACTTTTGCATATCTAAAATCGTCTCTTTTGTTGCAAGTTCTCGTAACTATCCTATTACTGTCTACGGTTATCAATTATAGTGAAAAAAGGTAAACAACCGACTGTAACTCTGACTCATACAATTCGCACGATTATGCATACCTTAAGGTGAGGTCTTTTTACTAGGAACAGCGTAGTCTCATGGACGCCCATGCTGATTCTTTTCTCTTAGTTTTCATTTCTGTTCCATTTTTGCGCCTTACCTAAAATTGAAAATGAATGGTACGAACGCAACATCGATGCGCCTTTATCATTTCTGCAACGAGCATCATCTGTACGTATATATCAGACGGTTGATTTGACGAAGCCCATTGGACGAGAATATTGTCTCGAAAAAGCGATAATGAGCGGAAAACCTCTGATAAAAATTGTTGAGTTGGAAAACAGTACAACTATTAAGCGTACAATATAATGGAAATATTATAGCCCTTTGTAGTTGACATATTCGATCGAAGCAAATTTATCAAGTATTATTATTATATGCATATATCTAAATAGATAAATATTAATAAACAACAGATTATCTGGAAGTAAATATATTTTAGATTAAAGAGTAACAGACATTTACAATACTTTTCGATTACAGAATCATAAATGTACAAGCATAATAAAAGCATATCGTCATCATGACGGCATTCGAATTTGTAGACAATTTTATTATGCCGCCACAGCACCGACATTCAAATGCAAAAGGATAATAATTATTTTTATTACGCACTAGACATAATAATAATAATTTATTGAATATTATACAAAGTGTTTCATTCAACTTGATGAATTAAAATACATGTCCTTTTTAATTATTACTAACTGTACTAATAAAATGATGCGGAAATGAAGTTTAAAATAAGAAGTTTTTTTCTAAATCATTGTTTTTTTCACTAAACTTCACGATCATTCATATTTTCTTAATAAGATGATATACTCTTTTATGAAGAATAAAAAGTTATTAGTAAAGAATTGTTCGAGTACAGTTTTATTAAAAAACTAGTTTAATATAAAAACTTACGAAAGGTATACATAGCCTCAAAGAATCGTTCGACGCGGAAATATTTAATAATTCATTTCGACAAATCATTAAAATATGTTTAGCGTATATAAAATTTATGTATCAGTATAGCACCCAGTAGAGAATTACCGTAACACAGGAGTAATACATTTTTATGTAAATATTATTAATTTACATTCGTTTCTGTTCTGATTTAGAAAATTCATTGTATTGGCTGTTATGATTGATTAATTTCTTTTTATGCGTCACATAAAAGAAGTAGAATAAAAAACCACGAAGAGATGTACCACTTAAAATATTTGCTATAATCTAATGTTGTCATCCGAAACATTTCATACACGATAAATTATCAATCAAATTACGTGACTTATTAATATAATAACGAATAATAAACAAACCTAACATTTTTTTATGTACACTATTATTAATACCCATGACATAGATGTAAAGATAATGAAAACAAATCTCTCTCCTACAACTCCAGGAACTTAGTTCTATTCCATTATCGATATTTTGATTATTCACAGTAAAATTTTTTTACATCAACATTCATAGCAGTGTCAGAAAAAGGTTTATTTATGAATAGGATCTTTTAAAATACTTAGATGTGAATATTACCTGATTATACTTAAAAACGAAAACGGATGGTTAAAATCGACCTTAAACTATGCAGTGCTTTCAAGCTCCTTGTGTAAAAAAGTTTCAATATCCACTCGACATATAGGACAGCGTTTATTAGTACATAACCACTGATCGACACAGTCTATGTGAAATAAATGCATACATGGAAGCCTCCTGTATAAAAAAACAATATTAGAAAAATATAATTTGTGAAAAACTAATTACTGAAATCAATTTACATTACGTATGAGAATTAATTTGTACCTGACACTTTCGCAGTCTTCAAATTCGGATAAACATATAGTACACTTTTCAATAGCGTCTTCACTATTTTCGACTTTTTTCTCCTATAAAACGAGAAAATTTCACGAAGTAAGGATGATATGATAATGAACATATACGTCAATTTTTACGTAATTTACCCGTTTGTACTTATGACGGAATGTGTGACTTTCTATTGACTCCTGTGTAGCTCCGCAACTAATAGCGGCCATGCGTCGTAGGTCAACAAGGCTCATATAATTCTCAAGATGCACCGACATTTGACGCGCTGGATGCAGCAAACCCAAAGATGGAAATGGCATCATGTCGTGAGCATCAGATCCTTGCTGCGTGAAACGCATCTGCATTACATAACAAGTATAAAAATATATAGAATTCAAAGTACTGTGTTTGAAAGCATACCAAATGAAGATGTTGTAACCAATTGATATGAATATGGTGTCTATGTTGTGGACCAGATGGTCTTCGATGAGGACCATAATGATGATACATATGATGTACATAAGGATGAACTGGCATTGAAGGCAGCATAATTGGTTGTGTTGGTAATTGGCCACTCAAAGAACTTTCCTAAACACAAAAAGAATATAAATCAATAATTATAAAATTTAATAGAAACGAAAAGGAAATAAATTATAAATTCATTGTAACATTAAAATTATATGTATAATATAAATCTTAAATGCACTGAATTACCTGAATTATTTCGGGACAAGGCGGGCTAACGCTTGGTGGCCTTCTGGCCTCTGGATGACTATAAACAGTAGGTTGTTGTGGTGGTGGCAAAATTGGAGGTGGGAAATAATTCTCTGCAAATGTCATATTTTCTGCACCGTTGCAACGATTATTCGCAGAATTAGCATTTCCATTGTTACACGTATGTTGGCTGGCTTGATGCACATGTGGATTGCACGACGTTGTACTACGAAATATAAAAAGTATTGCATGATGTGAAATTTTCAATATTTATTGTAATACTAACGTGTGATGTGTTGAGAATCTTGGATGAAGACTCCGCCTATGTACTTCTTGTACACGTTGTTGCATCCTCCATAGTCTTTCTTGTACTGGATGCATACGTGGTCTTAACATTCCTGTAGAAGCATCTATAAAAAAGAACAAATTCGAAATAACATCACTGAAAATTTTATTAATCTTTGTTTCAATTTTTCTATCATACCTGTACCTGGTATTTGATTATATCTTACAGGTATAACAGGAATTGGAATTCTATAATTGTGATGTATACATCGACCATGATATATATGGTCATGCAAGCAGTAAGTGTTGTGCCCACTGTAAAAAAATTATTAAAATCAGTAATGAAGCGTATTATACATAAAATAATTTGTTATTCATACCTAGGTACATAGTCCGTAGTAGTTGGAGTTACTACTGAAGTTGTAGGAGTAGGAGGTGTATGCTCTTCATCTGATTCCACAGTTAAATCAACTACAGTTACTGGACGATTACCTTCCTCATTATTTTGTGCAGAATTCTGTTAAAATATAGTAAAACACTTTGTATCTCAAACTCTTAACATAAATTACATTTTTAAATAACTCAACATAATAAAGCTGTTTCACCTTATTATTATGATTTACTGAAACAAGAACTTCAACTGATCCATCTTCATCATCACTACTAGTAGCATCATCACTACTCGAGGACCAATCTAATTGTAGATCAGGTGCTGACGGTGTATCATCATTTTCTATCCAATATAAAGTGAAACTATATAAATTATCTGTTTATTACTTTTTATTCATATATTATTCATGTGAAACAAAAACTATACTTGTTGCATGTGTAGAATGTTGCTGAGAATTAATTGTATTTGGCAAAACTGAATGATACAAAGTATTGACTTCATTGGCACTGTCATTTTCCATATTTTGCATAACTCTGTTTAAAACATTTTCATTAATAATTATTGATCTAAGTACAAATCTAGGACAAAAAAATTTTAAACTTAATTCTAAATTCATACTTGTTAGAAATTCCATCTGATGATCTAGATGGTCCAGCTACACCCAAATTATCAGAATGTTGGTTGTTGAATGACTTACGGTCTTCATTTTTTCTACTTTTATGTTTTACTGGAGGATCACGTTCATGTAATATTCCTCCTGCTGTTTCAGGCCCACGTAAATAAGTTCCAAAAACAAAATTACTGTTTGAAGCACTATGATGAGATGGATTTACATAAGGATTAATAGGAACCACATCTAAATCTTCTACATCACTTTCTGCAAATAAGTGATCATATTCCATTTCGTTGCCTAGAATGAAAAAATTGAATATTGAAATTATTTATGATACCTTTGTATGTAATTTATTTTTGTGTGAATCATTTTATATACATTTAATTTTATTAAAAACATAATTTAACAAATTCCATTATTACTTTATCTAGAAGAAATTCAGTACTAAAAATATGAAAAAATAAATTAATATATGTCTTATATCGTTATTTCATCTCTACCTGAATTAAATCTTGGTTGCGGAGAAGGATCAACTGTAGATGTAAAAGCTGTATCAAATATATCTGCTAAAGAAGTAGAGTTTGCTTCCATAGAGGAAGTTATAGATTCTGCATGATACAAATTATTTTGTTCGTCTGATTTAGTTTTACACCAAATATTTTCAGAACTTGCACTTTCTTCCATCCTGTTTGATAAATTCAATTAATTATCATTAATATAAAATGTTAATGAAAAAATATCACTATAAAATGTAAAATAATTGAAATAAATTAAATAAAATACTAAATGATTGAAAAAGATTGTATATTCCGGCAAAGAATATAGACATATTTTCTTTATTTCTCAATGACAGAGCTTCCATTTATCTTAAAAAATATACACTCTAAATATATAACAATATTAGTCTTTTATCGTAATGAAAATAATTCGATGACACGTAATACATAACGTATATATATATATATATGTATATATGTATATATCCATATACATATTATATATATATATTATACATATTATATATATATATATATATACTAAGAAATTTTTGTGCTATATATGAACAATGTAACTAATATAACTTTTTAAATTCAAAAATATGATTTTCTCCAATTACATGT
The DNA here is from genome assembly GCF_024516045.1 of Bombus affinis. Lineage (NCBI taxonomy): Eukaryota > Metazoa > Arthropoda > Insecta > Hymenoptera > Apidae > Bombus > Bombus affinis. Next base: position 10,797,811 of record NC_066346.1, read on the forward strand.
GAGATTATATTTGAAACCTTCGGCATTTGAAATAATTTTTATTGTTCCCTTTCATAGATGCTTGTTGTAATGGTATCACGAAAGAATGGAAACGAAACACTAGAAACTGTTGTAAGAGCGTATACCTTGCAATTCTTTCGATGGTTTTGTAAAATGGTAAGGCTCTCTTCACCACGTCATTTTTATCAAGATATTTATTTTCTATACATCACTGTCATTTATGTCGTTCTATCTATGCCCATCGATGTTAACTTTGTAATCGAATCACTACAAATTTTAACAAACTATTCGATCCATATGAAAAATTTGTGTACAATTTAATTCTTATATCAGCAATAACAATAAAATCGAAAAAGGATTTATGTAGACTTTCTTTCAGTAATCTACATTTGGCAACTATGATACCATCAATCGTAACTTTCATTAACTACGCTCACTTTTTCGGTGGCCTCCGTTGATTATACAGCATGCTACCTTTTCTTTCTATAAAACTACCACTATATTTATTACCAATTTTTGCAGCATGAAGTTGATTATCCATGTGATACTAATTCTTTTACGATGTATTCGTTTAAGTTTCTTACTGCATTATTCTAATTTTATATTTTTATTTAAAACGTATGTATCTGACGAAAGACGAGTAACTCTGGCACGATCTTATAATTAGGTGTCGCCACTCATGTACCAAAAGCATAGAAGAAACCGTCCGAACATTGAGGCGTGGAAAATCAACATGAGAGACAAGAAAGTTTATGTTCTGCGCATGCATGACATGCTATGAATGTCTCAAAAAAAGATGGAGACATTCTACTCACCTGTATCCGTCTCGCAAGAACGAGAACTTTGTTGTCTTCCATGTTGATGCTTCTTGACTCAACTTTCGGACGGTTTTCCCCAGCGAGTGTCGCGATCTGTTTATATGACCGCAAAGTCTAGTGTATATTTTAAAGATATAAATAGAGACAAAGCTAATCCCCTATATTTTTAGCAACGAGAGAGAAAGAAGTTGCGAAATTACGGAAATTTTTCATTAATATTTAACTTCTAAATTATATGAAATCTATATATCTAATTAGATTTTAAAGTATATCTCATTACATCAGTATAAAGTATATCTCATTATTTCAGATATAAATGTTATATCAAAAATAAGAAAAAGGAAATAGAATTTAAAAATAAACGAGAAACTATAGAAGTACTTATTTCTAATGTTTAATAATAAACAAATGGTAACTATTTGATTGTTCTGACATATCTAAAATTGCATACAAGATTACCTAGCAATAAAATTTTTGCGTTGAAAATTAGCTTGAAGAAAATATTTTATAGAAGAATGGACCAATCAGTTCGATGTTCAATGTTCCTGTCATTTGACAAGTTCATAGCGAATCATTAGATATACTCAAATTATATGTACATGCGCTAAGTAAGTACAATTCGTCCGTGTATTTTCTTTCGAACTTGACCTCGCTCGTCCGCTGTGGTAGTCCTCTCATGGTGATCCTCTAATAATCCAATTTCGTTTATTGACTATCTTAAGAGAAACATCAATTAAAAGAATGGCTGTGGCTATCAGAACATTTTCAAAATTTACAGGTAAGATGAGAATAATCGTCCGATACTTTTCAATGTTAAAAGGAGACCTTTGTATATTTCGAAATATAATTCTAACTTGTTTGTGAGATATCGTAATATTTCACGCCCATTTCTCGTGATACTCATGTTCTATCATTTTCTTAAGCTAAAAATACCTTAAATAAGTTTCATTTATGTTATCATTTTCAATTATATAAGGACATATGTAATTTTTCATAACTTAATATTTTTGACAATATATGGTTTTAACTCAGTAGATTTAACAATCTTAACTATTAATTAATCATTATATAATTCCATATTAAGTCTTTGTCTATTTCACATACTTGTATTTTGTAACAAAAGCTTCATAATTTTTTTCTTTTTATTATATTTTATTTATATCATACATATTAATTTGATTTTATACAACTATTAAACGCAATGGCGTAGTTTTTTTAACACATTAATTAATCTGCTATCAGAATAAGTGTCATACTAATCATTGGATAATATACAATTAATGAACCTTGACCCAAAAGTTAAGAAATTTTATATTATCCCTATAAATAACATCTATTTGCAAATAATGTTTAAAGCAATGCCTTAAAATCTTTTTATGCCATAAAATATGTATTATTTTATTATTATTACATTTATTACAAGGAAGGTAGAAGTATATTAATACCTATATTCTTTTAAAATCTCATTTCTTAAAAAAATGTTCAACAAAAAAAATCGTTTCTTTTATGTTTCAGTCAGAAACTGTGGTAATTTATTACGTACCCAAATAAGGTTCAACTATGTAGATACTAGGAAAAATTTAAAAATTGATTCCAATACCAAAGTTATATGTCAAGGTTTCACTGGCAAACAGGGGACATTTCATTGTCAACAGGCCATTGAATATGGTACTAAAATAGTAGGTGGTGTTAACCCCAAGAAGGCTGGCACAGAACATTTAGGAAAACCAGTTTTTAAAAGTGTAAAGGAGGTGGGAAAAGAACGTTCAGTTTATATTTTATATATTTATAAATGTATTAATTGTGCTTTTCTTTTAGGCAAAGGAAGCTACAGGTGCTACTGCAACTGTAATTTATGTTCCTCCTCCAGGTGCAGCTGCAGCTATTATGGAGGCAATAGATGCAGAAATGCCATTAATTGTATGTATCACTGAAGGTATTCCACAACATGATATGGTCAAAGTTAAAAGACGACTTTTGGAACAAAACAAATCTCGTTTAATTGGACCAAATTGTCCAGGAATAATAGCTCCAGAGCAGGTGCAGATATTTAATATTTATGAGTATTTAAAAATTTATATTTTACATACAAATTATATGCAAATTTTTAAATTCAAATGTATAACTATGTTGATACATATCTATATGGTAACATATAACAGATATCTATTTGTAGTGCAAAATAGGTATTATGCCAGGACATATACATCAAAAAGGAAAAATTGGTATTGTGTCAAGATCAGGAACATTAACATATGAGGCTGTAAATCAAACAACCCTTGTAAGTGAATGATATCCTTTTTGCTTAAAAAATATAATTCTTTTTTTAAATAATACAATAAAAAAAGTTTTTTAGAATAATTTTGTATCAAAAAACTGTAAAAATATTTTTCTTTAAGGCTGGTCTTGGGCAAACACTTTGTATTGGAATTGGAGGTGATCCATTTAATGGAACAGACTTTATCGATTGTTTGGATGTATTCCTTAGGGACCCAGACTGTGATGGTATTATAATGATTGGTGAAATTGGCGGCAGCGCAGAAGAATCAGCGGCGGAATATCTCATTCAACATAATACTGTTGGTTGCTCTTCTAAGTTACTGGTACCCAAATCCTCATCCTATCTTAACTCACCATTCCTTATATTCCAAGAATCGTTCTATATCCTTATAAGTCAATTCATTTTTAAATATTATCGAATACGAATGTAATATGTCTGTTATAATCATAGGGAGGTAAAGCTAAACCAGTAGTGTCGTTTATTGCTGGTATTACTGCTCCACCCGGTCGAAGAATGGGACACGCCGGAGCTATCATTTCAGGCGGAAAGGGAGGCGCTCAAGATAAAATTAATGCACTCGAAAAGGTATTGACTTATTTGCTATTTACAATAAAACCCATATTTTCGTTATGATAAATATAAATATCGTTTTACTTTATTTAGGCTGGTGTAATAGTTTCAAGGAGCCCTGCGCAAATGGGAAATGAACTTTTGAAAGAAATGACACGTCTTGGCTTGGTCTGTAATTAAAGATACATGCCACTATAAATATACATATGTAGTTTGCTTCATATGGATGTATCTTCATACAATAAATTGAAAGTATAAACAATGCTAGGGCCGTCTAAGAAATCGACAAAACGATATAATGCATTGAAATGTGCAAATTCATTAAATCATTGATAACAATGATTATGTTCATCAATATTGCGAGATTGCTCGATTATCTTATTCCTAAAAAGAATACTTGCAAAGAAATATGACACTTTGTTAAAAAACTAAATTTATGTTTATATTGTACAGTATTTAAAAAATATTTTTAATGATATAGCTTTTATTTTAAAAATTAGCAATCATACAAAGATGCTATAAAAAGTATCTAACAATAACTGCCACTATTCTTCGTTACCATTTTTATTAACCAGAAATTATAAATTTTTCTATGCTATTAAATCATAATTTTAAGGAATAGTTATTTAAACTATATTGTTGTAAATTATACTAAAGCTATATCTGTTATAACAAATAAAGCTCTTATATATCCATATTGTAGAACAATAAAAATCTAAATAAATTAAGCAAAATATAAACATTAACCTCTTAAATATTTTTGTTTATTATAAATGAGAAATAAAAAACTGTATTTCTTGGAATATTTTTCAAACTTTCTTTCATGATGAAAATCCCATTATTTGGTCTATAAATTTAGCAATATGTCTACTTCTTTTATTAACAAAAGGTTTTAACTGAGTAAAATTCATGGCTTGTATAGTATTTAACAAAGTTTTACAAGTACAATAGTATAAATGTTTATCTTCATAGAGTTGCTCAGCTAATTCTAATTGATGATTATCCATTAAATTTTCATTTGCAACTACAATTAAATTTTTTCTACACTCTAAAGCATCTAAAATACTTCCTGCCCCTGCATGACTTATAATAAGATCAGCATTTTGTACATAGTTAATTATATCTGCGCTTAAATTGAAATATTCAATATTGACAAAACCACAACGTGGAGTACAATCTGGTACAAATAACGTTCTGCCAATTTGCAAGATGATTTCATAATATCCTTTTGACGATAATACCTAAAATAATATATGTTTAAAAAATTACTCTAAATTGGGTTACAGATTTACTATTAAATGTTTTTATAACTTCATGTTAAGAATTGAAATTTTCATAATCTTTTACCTCTAAAACTTCCGAGCTAAGTACTGTCTCGATTAGTTCATCAAATTTGGTTGTGCCAACAGTAACAAATATCCTTTGTGTCAATTGTGTCATTTTAAATATTTAAAGATATTATAGATTCGAATATTAATAAAATCATATATCACTATCTTATTTGTTGTTCGTGCAATATATTGTTTTTCAACAATTCGGCAAAAATATTCAATAATGTTGTCAAATTGTCATTTGTTCAATTTGTACCTATCAGAATTGTACCGACTGTACGAATAAAAAATAATCTAGAAGAAAAACTGTGCTTGATAAAATAGTATTATGACGTCAAAAAGTTCCAAGTTCCATGTTTCCATCACATCGATTTGTTTACCGCTGCGAATTTCAATAAAACATGCCAGCCGAAAGAAAAAATAACGTTTTAACATACGAAGGGTGTAATTATTTACGATATCGCTTATTATTGTCAACATTATCAGGCAAGCCTGTGCGAATTACAAATATTAGAGTTAAAGATGACGATCCAGGAGTTAAAGGTTAGTTTAAATATATACTTCTTTTGAAAATATTCAAAGATTTAAATATATTATATTTGTATTATTATTAATATATTCATTATGTGTAGAGTACGAAGTCAGTTTTATTCGCTTATTGGATAAAATAACAAATGGATCAAGAATAGAATTAAATGAAACAGGAACTAATTTATATTATAATCCTGGATTATTGTACGGTGGTGAATTAGAGCATGATTGCAGTGTACAACGAGGTATTGGTTATTATCTAGAAGGAATTATGATATTAGCTCCATTTTGTAAAAAAGCTGTGGATATAAAACTCAAAGGAATCACTAATAATACAATAGGTAACTAATCCTCCATGATAAATTTTTAAGCACAGAACATTGTCAGTTATTGTAATCGCAAACAGCTAAAAAACTATATATATGTCATTGCATTTAAGATCCCTCTGTGGACAGACTAAAGGCATGCGCTATACCTATATTAAAAAAATTTCTGTCTGGTGATAATGAAGTTATCTTTACCATTAATAAAAGAGGAGCTGCACCTCTAGGTGGTGGAGAAATTAAATTTAGATGTCCTCCTAGTCGTAATCTTAGAAGTATTCAAGTTAGTAGAAAGCATATCTTCTTTATTAAAGTATTTATAATTTATAACTTAAAAATAAAAAATGCACATGTAGTTTCAAAATAGTGGAATGGTAAAAAGGATCAGAGGTACTGCATGTAGTATACGTGTATCTCCTGCTATTGCTAATCGAATTGTGGAGTCTGCTAAAGGTATACTGTTAAACTTCTTGCCAGATGTTTACATTCATACAGATCATTGTAAAGGTGCATCTAGTGGAAAATCACCAGGTATGTATTTAGTTTTTCGGTAACTAATAACGCTAAATATATTAAATATCATTAAATGCTTGAAAATGACAGGTTTTGGAGTAACTTTATCAGCTGAAACAACAACTGATGTTATTTTTGGTGGAGAAGCATTTTCACCTCTAATGACAGCAGCTTCTTTGCCTTGTGTACCAGAAGATATTGGTAAAGAAGCAGCTATGAAATTAGTTGATGAAATTTACAGGTAAAGCAAGTATAACTAATGAATATACATCAGATAAAGAAAATATTATATAAATATATATGATTTTAGAAATGGTTGTGTAGATTCAGCTTTTCAAGCTATGACTGCAATGTTTATGGCATTGGGTAAGAAAGATATTTCTAAAGTTGTAACAGGGCCTTTATCACCGGCAATGTAAGTAGCTGTTTTATACATTTATATTTATCCTAAAATAATAAGACTGATGTATGATATTATCACAGGATACAATTTTTACGCGATTTAAGAGATTTCTTTGGAATTGTTTTTAAAATCGAGCCACTTAAGGAGGAAGATGAAATATTAGAACAAGTTGTCTTAACCTGTATAGGTGTAGGATATACTAATATAAGTAAACGAACATTGTAAAATAGTATTGTACTTATTTTTTATATGTACCAAATTTTAAAATATATATGTTTGTACATATTTATAATCTTCTTATTTGTATATTAAAGAATATTAAATATTCTACAACACAAATGTTTGTAACCGAATTGGTTTAGAAGGCCAAGCATGAAAAGGTCCGGATTTTAAAGTGTTCCACAAGCTTTGATAATTTTTAGACCACATTTTACAATCCAAATAGGTAATCTTTTTAGGATGTCTTATATTACAATCAGGGTGTCGATATTTATCACAAGTTTGCAAGAACATTTCAAAAAGAGCGCGTCTCGTTACAAGTAGATTGCTACCTTTCTTTTTCTTTGTAGCTCCTTGTTTTCTACCTTCAACCGCTACTTCAGTATCGCTATAAATAAACAATTATTAAAATCACCTTGTTTAAAAACATAGCTTTATCAGAGAAAAAGTAAATATAAATATTTAAGTAAAAGTAAATATTAAAAATTACCGATTTCTTACAGCACACCATATTATACTCGATGGACATGGATGTTTCCTCTCAGAATTTTTTTGTTGTTTAAAGTAAAGTTTACTTTGTACAATCTTTAGTTTACGTACTTTTTCGTTGAATCGTTTGTACAATCCACGTTCCATCGCCTCTAGGGAAAAAGGAGAATTGCCTCCAACTACAATAGTTTCCATTTTTATTGGTGGTATCAATATTGATAAAAGTGATCCTTGTACTCCAAGTAAATTCCACCTAAAATCAGTAGATAAAGCTTAATTTCCATATTCTATAAGAATACTATTTAATATTAATTGTAATATTACACAGTTGTATTTACTTTGCTATTTTGTCTGAACAAGATAAGCTAAGAGTAGGATTTCCCCTTCCTGGTTTAGTACGTAGCGGTCCAACCACGTGGTAGTTTATTCCAGGTAAATGAGGATCTTGGCATTTTTCGGATTTTATGCATTTTGCACCGGTTCTATGTATATCTTTAATCATTTGTTTTTCTTTTTTATCGGCATTTGATTCTATTGTTTCCATTCTGTTATTATAATCAGATTTTATCATTTTTGTTGGAGGTGCATCATCTTCATAGAATTCTTCTTTCAAAAATATAGAACAATCTCCACAAGGAGTTTGACTCGTAAAGAAATGAAATGATATTTTATCGTTTATTTTAATTTTTTTCTGATCATCTATTGTAAAAACATCACTTTCAGTGTCACTGAGTAAGAAATTGATTTGCTCATATAAATATCTCAAAAAGGCACGCCTAACAAGAATTTCTGCATGAGAATCACTTAATCTGCAACCTTCCTCATATATTTTCGTATTTATTAAATCTAATTTTCCTAAGCATTTTGTGCCTGTAGCAAGAGCTACTAAAGTGAGTGAGCTGTCCTTTTTTTTTAACACTATGCCTGATAGCACAGTCCACTCCTTCTCTGATGGTTTACCATTCTTACCAAGCTTATTGTATTTTTCTAAACAAAGGTGTGCAATCTGATCTGCAAGATCTTCCATGTTTTTTTTTATTTTGTTTGCATTTAATCTACCTAATACACATTGGAAGGGTCCCAAGCATATTTATGTTGAGGTAGAGAAAATAAAGCTCTCATACTTTCTTCATCAATAACAAAATCTAGCTGTATATTATCTCTTATATGTTCTTTCTTTACAGCTTTGGGAATGATGCCTGTAATAATATCATTAAATAATATATGGTAGGAATATTCATCTTAAAAAGAAAAATTATTCACCAATTCCTTGTTGCAAAGCCCAATTTAATAATAATTGCGCTGGTGATACATTAAGTTGAGTAGCTATTTTTACGACAATTGGATCTTTTAAAAGATTAGTACTGCTACTAGTCCCTAAAGAAGAATATGCTTGTACATGAATCCCTTTGTTATTGCAGTACTTAATTAATTCTTTTTGATGATAATGTGGATGCAATTCAACCTATAATATAAAAATATATTTCAATTTTTTAATTAATATAAATTAAAATACAAATTAAATTCAGGTACAATTGATTTACTTGATTAACACTTGGTGGTATATCTTTACAATTTTGCAATAATTCTTCTAGATGTTTGATTGTATAGTTGGATACACCTATGGATCTTATCAACCCTTGTTTCTTCAACTCTACTAATTTATTCCAAGTCTTTGCTCTTAAGCTTGGATTATCTGTTGAACTTTCTGAAATATAAGCTGCACCTGGCCAATGAATCAAGTACAAATCAATGTATGTAGTATTAAGTGCTTTAAGAGATCTTTGCACAGACTTTTCTATTCCTTTTGGATCTCCATGTTCACTTGGTGCTATTATAAATATATCATTATAATATATTTATATATTTGTATATATATTTAGTTTTTTAAGTCTAACATGCTTTATATTATCTAAAATCATTATTGATACATACAAAGCTTAGTTGTAATAAATATATCACTCCTTTGAAGATTATATTTTGGTAATAAATTTGTTAGAGCATAGCCAATATCTTCTTCATTTCGATACACTACAGCTGTATCTATACATAGTAAATAAGAAATGATATATTTTCAGAATATATCTATAATAGGACAGATTAATAATATTAATAATTTCATTAGATACATACCAATAGAACGAAAACCAACTTTTAAACTTTCATCTACTACTTCATATATTACATCTCTCCCTTGAATTTTGTATGTTCCAACTAAAATGATTTAATATTTTATAACAAGTAATAGTAACAAGTGTCTTTTACCATTATTTTAATATTTTCTTCAATACAGACTTAAATACAGTAAAAAATATTCTATTTCTTATATTTTAATGATCTTACATCCAATAAGAGGCATAGTATAACCACTTGAAAGGAGAACATTTTTCGCTGCATTGTTCATATTATACTTAATTTATAAAATCTCTTATAATCTTCACTTGTACTCGTATGGAATACATATGGTATATATTGTCATTATCATTTTATAGTGCCATCTTTGATATAGTGACATTAAATAAAAAGAAATTAATTTTGTTTCAATGTTGAAAACTATTTTCTAGTCAGATATGTACGACTATAATTTTCAGAACTAAGTACATTATTACCATTAACTTATTAGAAAATTTAATTATTATATCATAATTATGTCTTGAACAATCAGAATATTATATTTTTCAACTAAATCTAGTGATTATAGCAGAAATTTATTCATATTGTAGCACAAAAGAGTAGCACAAAAATATCAATGATCGATAAATTGATTGGTAGACAAAAACAGGTACATAATAACACGTTCTATTATGCACATAATTCGTGGCAGAATGTCTCCATCTGATTTTGACAGTTGACATCTAAGGTATTTTCTTCGATCTAATGTTTATAGGATTTTGTAAATCATATAAATAAATGTATATATAGATTTTCAAGTGAAAACAAAATAGTTAGGCGTAGAATGGCCGAAGAAAATGAGACTTCGCAGCAGAAATGCGAGACTACTGAAGAGGTTACGAAAGAAATGGAGACAGATATCAGCCGCTATTTTGAAAATGCATCTCGCACGATATTCGATGAAATCGTTTCGCCTAAAAAGGAAGATTTCTTCGACGTGCAAAGAGGTTCTGGGAGTCGAATCCCAGATTTTGAATTATTGACGGATCAATCGAACGAATTTTTAAAGAGTAGTTCATTGCTTGGTAACGAACGACTTGATCATAGTGGCACAAACGATGTACACAGAGATGCGTGGATACCCTCTGAACAGACAAGAAAAATCTTACGAAATGTAGCCACGTCAACTGCTGGGACTAGTTTCCTGGATAGAGAGAACTTAACGATGCCAGGACTTGCGGTTCAAGGGGACATGCCCAATTTGATAAAGAGTACTGCTGTAAGATTCCTAGGTGAAGATGAAAATATACAGAGGCATGTGCTCACTGCTTCTGATGTAACTCAAGACGAACGTGGCTTAAGGACATTAATACAAGCTGGTTGTTATAAAGCTGCAATAAATCTATCAGGAAGATTATTAGCGGTATATGCTCAAGGATATGGCAAGATAAATCAACCTAGTAAACATTCTCCACATTCTTTGCAACTGTGGTACACGAGGCTAGCTCTTTTAACCAAGCTCAGGCAAATTGATATTTTAGAAAATGAGTCAAAACCATTTGGTAATCTGGATAAACCAGACATGTATTTTACATTTTATCCAGAACTGTATGGTACCAGGCCAGGTTCTATGGCTTCCTTTTCCTTTAGACTACTTTTAGCTGAGATTCCAATGTATTGTGCAAAACCAAAACAAGCATTGGATAATCTTTATAAGATTCTAGCAGTTGTGAACCAAATTATAATCAATTTTAGCAATGGATTTAATGGAGATGGATCTCGTGTTAAGATTAACCCTGCAGAACAAGAAGATGCTATAAGATTGTGGAAAGGCAGAAGATCCAGGACTTTTATATCTATTATTAACTGTGCTGTTAGCATGAAAAATTATGTATTGGGTATAGATATTTTAGGAAGACTTTGTGAATCTGCAGATTGGTCACCTGAACAAATGGATGCATTGAGATCTAGTATAGGTAGATTACATCTATTTTTGGGAGATGTTACTGCAGCAGAAAAATTTTTAATCAATCTGCATAAAAAAGAGAGTGGTCCCACTGTTCGAGAGTTAACAGACAGAGGATTAATGGCAGTAGCCCATAATTCTTTTCAAGAAGCATACAAGTGTTTCCAAGCAGCAGAAGCATTGGATCCATCAAACATAGCGTTAATTAATAATATGGCTGTTTGTCTTTTATATACAGGCCAGTTAAAAGCAGCAGTGCATTTATATGAAAGTATGATAACAAGAAACCCTGTAAAAAGCTTACAAGAACCTATACTGTTGAATATATGTACATCATATGAATTGCATACAACTCATTGTAAACAACCAAAGTTACATTTACTGAGTCAATTGAACAGGTATAAAGGAGATGCTGTAGATATACAGTGCCTGAAACTCCCTTTAAATTGAGATCTTTCCGTTTGTCCATGTACAGTATATGATAGAGCAAGAATGAAATTTTAAACATGTTATGAACATGGTTGCGCCGAGTAATGTATAAATTTTAACAATAAAAATCAGTTTCTTAAAAGATCAGTATTTTTCCTTGTCCATTTTTAATCTAATCATAATTATTCAGTTATTTGATACTTTAATTTTTTGCATATTTTTTTTAATTAATAGATAATATTGCTAAATTATTACAATTATATTTAATCACAGACGAGCTGTAAAGTAAATCTGGTACGCAATGCGTTTTCGTGATTCATGTTTTGGAAGTCATCTGATACCCATTTTTGTGCCACACGCGACATTGTCAATCAAGCATAGTAGTGGCATCTAACGAGTCCTATCCTCAGTCAATGGCAGCGGCACAGATGAGGAAACGGGTGTGTAGTTAATGGTAATAACATCACTGACGAAGAAAAAAATAGATGTGACATGTAATCGTTTTTCATGTTCCGCTACCGATGAGTTACAGAAGTCTCTATCTTTACAAGGTGGCATTGACCAAATACATAATATATCACATTATTCATATGAGACAATGAATAGAATATGGATCTTACCTGCTTAGACAAGTAACTTAATCCCCTCCTCAATCACAATAGGCGAGAATACTGAATAAATTGGCTTCGTCTCTGAGCCCTAATGGGTGTGGTCATTTAATCGTTGACCCCACTATTAGTATCAATAGACAAAGCTATTCTATTATAATTTTGCTTCTAACATTTAATAATACATTTGTAAAAGTAGTTTCATTTTTAGCTATAGATGTTATCATCATCTTTTCAGTAAGAATGCAACATCTCGATGGATGGAGCTATGTATTTGATTCTGATGTGGTACATATTCCTAGAGGGAATAATATTTGATTATGTTTTTGTATCTTGATATACCAGTCTTCAAACCCAAATCCTAAGGTGCAAGGAATATATGTAAAGTAAAAAATGTAACATCGATGTCAAAGTAAAATAGCCTTTATTACATCGTGAAACGAGGACAATTTAATGAACGTTCAACAATTGCTAGAATTCTTTCTCTCACTTACTTTCTCTCCCTCCCGTTCTTCCTTTCACACGCACACACATTCCTTTTCATTCTCTCTTTTCATTCACATCATTCAGTTTCGACTGTTTACACATTTAATCTCGCACCTCTTTTCTCCTTCTTCGTTTCTTTTCTTATGTTACGTGTTGTTCTCTCTCACCAACGTCTGACATAATTTCGCGTGCTCGTAATGTTCTTCGAGAATAATGCATTACAGGACACATACTTTGTCATCATGTCAAACATAAACTCGTTCGATTTATCTCCATAATTAATTCCTCATATCCTGTCTCTTCTGTCCGCCCATAATTTCATCACGATCTCTAAGATCGTTAACGATTCTAACATTATACTCTTCCTTCTCAATTTCTTTGTCTTATTCTTTCTTTCTTTCCTGTTCCTTATCCATGTTTTTCTATTAGTAGGCGGTACATCAATAGCATACACCATTCAGATCGATTCCAAAACTGCACTCTCTCTCCCTGCAGAAAAAAGGCACGAACTGGCGGAAAAGTCGGCCTAACTGTATAATATTTTCATTTATTTTATTATGGATGGAACTTCGTCACAATACATTATTTTTTTAAATTTCATTTTCTTTTTATCTGCTGCTTCTTTCCGCAGTGTGTAACAGGTTCGGCTCCCGTTTCCGTTTTAACCAAATTCATCGATTCGTGCTTCGAAAGTTCGCCGCGTAGTGCGCGCAGTGTTCGATCCTTCCAACATCCTCCCTCTTCCATTATACTTTTTATTTCTTTCCTTCTTCTTTTTTCTCTATTTTGTTTCTCTATCTCAAATGCCCATTATCAACGATCGAACTTTTAAAAAGAGATCGTTTTGGTTAGAATAACATACTTTTAATTATAAGAATATATATATTCCTTCTCCAAAAAGTGACTATTATCCTGAAATGAGTTTCGAATTCAATTTCATGCTCCTTATTTTGGTGACTGCATTGCAAGACGAACGATAACTTAAGAATACGTCAATCTGAAACGAAACTGGTACAATTACAATTCTCCGCGATAAATTTTCATTGAAATTTAGATTAAAATATTAGATTAAAATATTATACAATACAAATTGCTTATCGAGCTGTTTTGCAACCGCTCGCTTCAACACCACGAGATCATTTCACCCGGAGAAGGCACTGCATCCACTACGCAGCTGGAACCTTCCGGTTTTTATATTTTTTTCCCCCACCGTCCTCTCAAAGTATCTACCGCATATTACACTTCACTGTTACAATAACATCCGCATCGCTATTCCTGGCGACTAAATGTAACCTTACGAATGTATTACCTATGTACATACATGCTGTGCTGTGTACACACGTGTATCCACGTACACGCAAGGGATGCGTTCTTGTGCGTACACGTGCAGACTTCTCTGCATTTAGCAAATTTATCCTTTTTTTCACACTTACAATTTTTATATATATATTATATGTACTATTGTAATTAATGCTTACGCTCTCTAATTTCTAAAAAGAAACGGTATTATTATTGTCCTGCCGTATTTTATTTCCGAGTATTTTTTGGTGTACATACACGCAATACACGCACACACGCACGATTCTGGTGCTTATGTAACGTAGTCATGGAAAGCTCGATGGCATAACCACCAGTGTTCGTCGAATACAATTTAAAGCAAATATGTTTGTTATCCCCACGTGCATCCCCCTCTTTAGAGAAAAATCACAATATATACTCTCATGGAATTCGTCCTAGAACACTTTTCAATCAAACACGAATACAGAGGTATATATACTCTACGTGTCGGTATCGTAGTGTTCTTTACAACTTTACGAAGATTCATTTATGGCACGCCATTTACTCGCTTTATATTTATTGTCTGCGGTTACAGGAAACAATCGTTCGACAGATGGGAGAGGCATCGCAGGGATAGCGTTACTTTCGACGAGATAATTCATATCGAGATCGAATCATTGAATTTCTATATTATTTCGGTAACTAGGCAAGCTCGGTCGTTCACGGAAGGCATCGTACGGTGCTCATTTTTTTTAAATCGTTGCATCAACAATCATTAACAATTTTTTTTTCTTCTTTTTTTCCTTGTATTTCTCTCCTTGTTTTCTCATATTTCGTTTTGTTTCATCATGCTCGTATGAGTTATTATTCACTTTTAGTTTAATTATTTCATCTTTTTTCCTTTTTTTTTTTTTTTTTTTTTTTACGTAGTTTTCACGTAATAGTTTAGGAAATAACGGAGACATAACCGATGCCGATGCGCGAAAGCTGGCAAAAATTACGCTGTAGTCTGTGTCTGTTATTTTTAATAGTACGTATATACATACATCGAGGCGAGCAGGTTGCAAATACTCCCGAATCAGAGCAAATATTTCTATCTTTATATATCTATATTAATATATTTATATATTTATATTTATATATATAATTTTTTTTATTCTTCATTTAGTCACTTATACGTATGCAATATTGTCTTCGTAAATTTCCTGCTTTTTCTTCCTGATGTCCTAAACCCGTTGGTCGTGAAAGTATTCGAAAGTACAGAATCGAGGCGTTTTTTTTAGAGTTAGAATAATTATATATAATTGAAAATCGATAACCGACGAAACTTAACATACGAATACAAATTTTTGTGTAAAATCATAGAAAGGAAAAATACTTAAGGAATGCCGGTAAATTATCATATATATCAACGATGAAAAAGATCCTTAAAAAAGAAAGAAGAGAAATTATACAAATAAAAACAAATTAATGTAAAAAGATAGTGAACATAACACGTAATGATGAGAAATAACGAAGAAAAATAACAAAGTGATTGCACAGGAACGTTGAATCGTTTACGATCGAGTCTCAAAAACTAGAAAATAAAAATAGAAGATTCTCGCGTATCTGTACCAGCCGAGGAACAGACTCGTCGTCGCGGGTTCACGTATCCGCGGCGATCGATTAGTACTATATATATAATATA